>NC_137688.1:37067162-37297162 GCF_963989245.1 Nansenia antarctica
TTACAGAAGCACATGGATGGACAGAGAGAGAGAGAGAGAGAGCGAGAGAGAGATTGGTTTCAGATACATTCTTATTTTATTTAACACACTGAGGACAAGGTCTCTTGCAGAGAGAGTGCCCAGTAGACAGAAGAGGAGACAAAAGAGAATGATGAAGGAGGAGAGGACATAGAGAAACAGGAAAAAAAGAGAGAACCGGGAGGAGAGACTCCTCAGAGAGAGAGAGAGAGAGAGAGAGAGAGAGAGAGAGAGAGAGAGAGAGAGAGAGAGAGAGAGAGAGTCATAGGCAAACTGCATCAATGCTTAATTGGCTTAATGAATGAATATTCTCACAACTTCTGTGAGTGTCAAATCCCATAACCCCAGCGCCAACAAGCAACCGTACATATCATATTGATATTCAACTAATATATATTCACTTTTAGGGTGTGTTCTCACTAGAACATTTGCTTCACTTGGAATCGGAGTTTAGGATAAAATTCGCTTTGCTCTGCGTCGTTTGGAGCTGTGAGAACGCGCATTCGAAGTCACTCCCGGAACAAACAACCAACGGATGCTCCGCTTGAAAAGGGTTTAGTTTAGTTTAGTTTATTAGTTTATTATATCGAGGACAATCCTAATACATGAACCATATAAAATATAGTAAAAAAGGCAGCGTTAGCCTAGTCGGCTAATTTTCAGCTGAAGTCCCCGGCCAGTTGCAACATGGCATCCTGAAAAGTAACGTCATTAGTTAAAATAAAACATTTAAAAATTCTAAGAACACGTGGCTGAGACAAGGTACCCCAACATCACACTTGACAAAAAACACACGTAAGCAAGCTGGGTGGTTTCGCTCCGGTTAAAAACGATAGGAAAACAACAGCGCATGCGTGTTGATCTGGATAAGAGCCTGACGAACGGGCAATTTTACATTTTTATGACCAATCAACTACCACATCTGTTGCTTCGATTGCGTATGTTACTTTGTTTACATAAAGGGCTGTGAGAATGCAAATCAGATAAATAATTTATGCAACAATGTTGCAAACTCATCCACTTGCTCCGGATCATGATTCGGATTTTCATGTGAGGCCATGACCTCAGAATAATTTATTTATACTCACTGTAATACCTATGCCACTATTTGCACTATCAGGTTAGATAACAAACGACATTATGTTGTACTGTGTGCAATGACAATAAAGTTGAATCGAATCGAATCTAAAAAAGCGTTCAGGACAGGCGAACGGAAGTGACAGATGAATTCATGAGGCACGATTTTCAACGGTTGGTCTTACGTAGATAATTTGAGGCTGTTTCAGAGGCACCACTACACGTCTAAAAAAGGAGTATGGTGTGAAACATTAAATAAGGCGATATCATGAAGAAAAATATGTTCAAAATGTATTTTTCAAAGTGTGCGCAGACTCATTCATAGATCAATGTTTTCTATCCATTCTTATCTTTGTTGTGATTCCGATTTCTGTCACTCAAAAAAGCCTTTTTTGATTCTCTGAAACAGTGGGATAATCATTAACAATAATAACAATAAATCTACAATAAATCTAATCTATAGATTATTGAGAAAACATAGCTAGGCCATAAGAACTAATCAGAAGGATAGGGGAATAACTACAGTACTACAAATGATCATCAACAGCCTGATGACATGCCTAGACACACACACACACACACACACACACACACACACACACACACACACACACACACACACACACACACACACACACACACACTCAGCCTGACAGCATCCCTAATGAAGCTTCGGAGCTGTGTATTTGTAGAACTCAAGTCTGTGCCTCTAGCAGTTGTGTGCAATAGTTGATTTGGGCCGTTTGTTTGAGCTGCTGTGTAGAACCCTGGCAGGTAAACTAGCAGTGATTAGTGAGTTGGACGGGTGATCAGAAGGTCATGAGTTCAAAACCCACCTGGGGAACACCACCACCAGTGTGCCCTTGAGTAAGACACTTAGCCCTAAGTTACTTAAGTCCCTGTGATCTCTAATTGTAAGTCGCGTTGGATAAAAGCGTCTATAAATTAGTACACACTGACACATGAGGCTCGATGTGAAGGTCCGTCGCCTCAGGAAACTCTATAATGACGTCCCAGAACACAGACACAAACCTTGGTTGTGTGTGTGTGTGTGTGTGTGCGTGTGTGTGTGTGTGTGTGTGTGTGTGTGTGCGTGTGTGTGTGTGTGTGTGTGTGTGTGTGTGTGTGTGTGAACAACGACACAAACCATGGCTTCGTTTGTTGTTATTCACAACCTCCAATCCACTGACAGAAAAAAGTTTTGTTGCCTCCTCTCTCAGATTCCACAGCTCTCTAACAGCATCTCCCTGGCTGGCTCTTGGCAACGTTGCCGCCTGGCGCTTCAGCTCAGCTGCAGCAGCAGCAGCAACACGTTACCTCAGTCACACACTGTACACGCAACCAGGAAGCGAGATTCTGATCTACAACTACTGTTCTATTGATGGGATCTGTGCCCTGCCGGTTACACTCCCAGGATACACCACAGAGAGATAAGATAGATAAATAGCTAGGAGGGGGATGGGGAGGGAGAGGGTGGGCAGGGAGAGAAAGAGAGAGCAAGAGCAAGGGGGATGCGGGGGGGTGATATTTATGATTGCAGCTTCAGATCCTTCACTCGTAAGGCTTTTATAGCATCTGCATCTCTCTTTTCCCCTGTCTGCCCCAGCAGTAGAACACCATTTATACCAGCAGTATAACACGTTATAAAAACAGGTACGCACACACACACACACACACACTGTAACATACATACAATAAGGGAACAATTCACCTTCACACACTTACTGGTACAGCAAACACAAACACAGACACACACAGACACACACACACACACACACACACACACACACACACACACTTTCCAATTCATTGTGATCTTTCCCTTACCTAATTCTTCTCTCTGTCTTTTTCAACTAAAATGCCAGACCTACTCTGGACCAAAGCACAGATTCACACGCATACGCATACGCATACACACACACACACGCACACATACACACACACACACACACCAGAACCTACCCTGGACCAAAGCACAGATTCACACGCATACGCATACGCATACACACACACACGCACACATACACATACACACACACACCAGAACCTACCCTGGACCAAAGCACAGATTCACACGCATACGCATACGCATACACACACACGCGCACACATACACACACACACACACACACACACCAGAACCTACCCTGGACCAAAGCACAGAGTCCACAGAGAAGCAGAGCCAGTGAGCAACACATCCTAGTGGGTAGGAGCAGGAGAGTAGCGTAGTGGAGTCAGAGTGGACTTGGGAGATCCTGGAGGATGGAGGGAGAGGAGGAGAAGAAGGAGGAGGAGAAGAGACTCGGTGAGGGAGGTGGAATTCCCCTTGTTTACATCCACACAGCATCAGAAGAATGAATTTATGAATGTGTGTGTGTGTGTGTGAGAGATAGAGAGAGAGAGGGGAAGAGAGAGAGAAAGAGATAGGGAGAGAGAGAGAGGGGGGGAGAGAGTAAGAGAGAGAGAGAGAGAGAAAGAAATGGTGGCAGAGAGGTAGAGAGCCTGAGCTCACACACACACGCCTCCAGGAGAACGCAGTGAGTGAGTGAGTGGTTAGAGGGGGAAAAAAAGAACTGATTGATTCTAGATTCGAGACGCTAGTCAGCTCTCTCTCTCGCTCTCTCTCTCGCTCTCTCACTCTCGCTTATCGTGCTCCTCTGCTTCCCTGGGAGGAGGAGCCAAGGAGGAGAGCGGGAGAGGAAATCAGAGATGGAGAGATGAGGAAAAGGGAGGAGAGGAGGAGATAGTGAATAGGGGGCAGGGAGGGGGCAAACAGTGTATCTACCTTACCTGACCTTTTAGAGCAAAAAGCAAAAAATCTGATTTATGTGCTAATTGACTGGTTTGCAAGCCTTTGAATTTCTTATCAGTGTCACCGATAAGAAACACTGAATTGTATGTGTGTGTATGTATGTGTATGTGTGTGTGTGTGTGTGTGTGTGTGTGTGTGTGTGTGTGTATGTCTCTTGGGTCCAAACGAAGGACATCAGTCCATCTTCCGACTTGTCTCTGCTGCACAAACACTATTGGACCAAAGCAGAGGGCTAATGGAGATGACTGTGTGTGTGTGTGTGTGTGTGTGTGTGAGTGTGTATGTGTGTGCGTGCGCGTGTGTGCCTGCCTTTGTGTGTGTGTGTGTCTGTGTGTGTGCTTGTCTGCCTGCCTATATGTGTAGCGTGTGTGTGTGTGTGTGTGTGTGCGTTTGTGTATGTGTGTGCTTGCCTGCCTTTGTGGGTGTTTGTGTGTGTGTGTGTGTGTGTGTGTGTGTGTGTATATGCATGTGAAGGATTGGGCTATGTGTGTGGGTGTGTGTGTGTGTGTGTGGGTGTGTGTGTGTGGGTGCGTGCATGCGTGTGCATGCATGCTTGTGCGTGTGTGTGAAGGTGAAGGATTGGGCTGTGTATGTGTGTGTGTGTACATGTATGTGAAGGGGAACAATTGGGCTTTGTGTGCGTGTGTGTGTATGTGTGTGTGTGTGTGTGTGTGTGTGTGTGTGTGTGTGTGTGTGTGTGAGAGAGAGAGACTCTAATTGAGAAAGTGCTGGGCTCCGCAGGAGGCCCTGGAATGTGCATAGTTAAACTCCACTCCTCATTCCTCCACACGGAGAAGTGCTGATGCAGGGAGGGGAGGGGGAGAGAGAGAGAGAGAGAGAGAGAGAGAGAGAGAGAGAGAGAGAGAGAGAGAGAGAGAGAGAGAGAGAGAGAGAGAGAGAGAGAAGGAGGGGGAGGGGAGAGAGAGAGAGAAAGAGAAGGGCTGTATAATAGATTACCCTATTACTTCTCCTGCCCTTCTGTACCCCTGGCTCATGGTTGGGGGGCTGGGGGCTGCTGTCAGACGTCCTGAGTGCTCCGGAGGCAGATTCACGCATGGATGAACACAATGGAGAAGGGCCCTCAGGATGGAGGGAAACAGGAAAAAGAAGAAAAAAGCATATTTGGCAAGGTGAAGAAAAGTGAACCAAGCTTGGAACAAGGATATTATAGACTGCTTAACAGTACCAATATCATGGACAAAGGATCCTGTTGCTTCTATTCTCAGTGCAATCATTCTATTGCTATGGCCATTTTGTTTTGCTCCGGGGGACCGTACTGGGGTTCAACTAGAAGAATGGGGGTTCCTCCTGGATATAACACGGTTCATGTCCGGCTATGAACTAGAAAACATTGTGCCAAAAAATGTGAAAACCTCTTAGAAATAGTTGGATGATGGTGACATCTGGTGGTTCATATCTGGTGGTTCACATCTGGTGGTTCATATCTGGTGGTTCATATCTAGTGGTTCACATCTGGTGGTTCACATCTGGTGGTTCATATCTGGTGGTTCATATCCGGTGGTTCAAATGTGATGGTTCCTGAGGGTAGGTGAGGTGAAGGGAGTAGGGGAGGTGAGGAGGTGAGGGTAGGGTAGGTGAGATGAGGGTAGGATAGGTGAGGATAAGTGGGAGTAGGTGAGGGTAGTTTAGGGTAGGTGAGGTGAAGTTAGGTGAGTGTAGAGTAGTAGAGGTGAGGATAGGGGAGGGGAGGGGAGGTGAGATGAGGGTAGGTGAGGGGAGGGGAAGGGAGGAGAGGTGAGATGAGGGTAGGAGAGGGGAGGTAATTATTGTCTTAAGGCTGCTTAAGACTGCTGGATAAAATCATGTTGTTGATTATGATGATGATGAGGATGATGAAGATGAGGATGAGGATGAAGATGACGAAGCTGACGATAGGGATGATGCTGATAAAGATGATAACGAGGACGATGATGAAGTAGGAAAAAGAGGAGGATAATGATGAAGGTGACCATGAGGATGGGGATGACAATGATGACTATGAGTAGGAGGAGGAGGAAGATGACAAAGCTGACGATGACGAAGATTAAACGCACAGTGGAGATGGTGGCGACGCTGGCCTCTTACTAGGCAAGCGTAGGTCATCCATGGAGATGATTAACACTGCCTGCAGCTGACAATGGAGGCATTAGCCGTAGTGCTGCGCTGTTTGTTTTTAATTACTCCACTGATTGGATTAGGCATTCCACTGCGCTGACGTGCCCCCAACACTAATAGGGTATTATCGACAGCAGAGGTCATATATCCACTGTCTCCGATTTCTGACTCCTTAGAGTAGTCTTTTCCTTGGATGCACATTCTCTTTCTCTTTCTGTCTCTCTCTCTACTCCCAAGTATACCTTCATTGCTCTCTCACAGATGCTCTTTCTCGCTCTCTCATTCTCCCTCTCTGGCTCTGTCTCTCTCAGTCAGCCTCAACCTATTAAGGGGTACACTCCCACTCCCAGCTCACCTCATCAGGGATGGACCGGGGCAACAAAACAGCTCTGCCCTCCTGGGGGAAATCGGACAGGCTCATTGTAATGAATGGAATGGATTGTAGGTTTCCTCATTCCATTTCATGCATTACAATGAGCCCGATTTGTGAATCCACCAGCCTCCCATGGTATCTCCAGAAAAGACATATGCTTCCTACCTCATGTGACAGACAGTAACACAGCAGGGTGAGAAGTATACAGACTGTGGCAATACACAGTCATGGCATGCTTCCTTTTTGGAATAACAGACAGTCGTTGATTTTTCAAAGACGATTTGTTTTTGTTTTCAAAGACATATCCTAACCCAATAAATAAATACATGACCAATTTTCCTTTTTGTCTTTATTCATCCAAGTTAGGGCTTTACAGAACATTTCACAGTCACTTTGTAAAACTTCTAAACAGATAACTAATCAGATTTATTTTTATGTTCCTCAAAGACATCATTGTTATTTTGTATGCTGTGGATGTCTTAACCATGACAAAGAACTTCCCACCCCCCCCCACCCAGTCAGTAACAAAAAAAAAGTCAGGACAGAAAAACACTGACATGATCTCCCATAGGCCCACAGAGTTTGAAGAGTTCTCCACAGACATGGCAACTATAGGGTCTGTATTGGTCCATTCCAAAACCCTTCCGGTGCTGTCGGGTCCCGATCTGTAGTAAACAGGACTGTAGTGCAAGCTCTGTTGGGTTGTGATTGGTAGACTGACAACAGTTGGGGTGCGTTGGGGTTTCCATGATCGGATCGGCGCCGTGGTGGGATCTGGGCGGGTCCACTTGGGTGATTGTAAAACCCAAGACTCGTAACAATCAACCAGATCCCAACCCAGTCTGAAAGGACAAATTATTTTGGTTTTTGGACTCAATCCCAACTGGATCCTGGGTATTCAGGTTAGGACCTCTAGATCAAATGTATCAAATGGTTACACTGATGACACTTCATGTGGACCAGGGTCAGGACCTGTGTGGATGGTTTCTACATGTTTTCTCAGGAAGCTTATTTTCGTGTAGCTTTTGCCACAATCTTTGCATTTGTGCAGGTGTGTATTGTGTTTAGTCTTAATATGTCTTGTCCTGGCACTACTTTGTCCAAAATCTAATCCGCAGATATGGCATTTAAAAGGTTTCTCTCCTGTGTGAGTCCTAATATGTACATTTAGATGACTCATTGTTCTGAAGTCTTTTCCACAGTCACGGCAGCTGTAGGGTCTCTCCCCTGTGTGAATCCTCATATGCTCTGTCAGTCCCCTCTTCGTTTTGAAAGGCCATGTACAAACATGGCAGCTATATGGTGTCTTCCCTGTGTGAGTCTTAAGATGTTCTATCATAGCACTCCTTTGTGTGAACATTTTTCTACAGACAATGCACTTGTGAAGCCTCTCCCCCTTGTGTGTAGCACTAACATGTTTTGCCATAGTAATACGTTTTTGGAAATATTTTCCACAAACCTGACAGCTGTATGGTTTCTCCCCTGTGTGAGTTTTAACATGATCTATTAGATGCTTTCTTTGTGTGAAAGGTTTTTCACAGACTTTGCACTTGTAGCGTCTCTCCCCTGTGTGACTTTCAATATGATCCATTAGATGTTTTCTTAGTTTGAAACGTTTATCACAGAGATTGCATCCATAGGGTCTCTCCCCTGTGTGCGTCATCACATGCACTTTCAGAGCACCCTTCTCTTTGAAACGTTCTACACAAAACGTACAGTGATACGGTGTCTCTGTGTGTTGCCTCATGTGCAGTTTAAGATAGCCTTTAACTCTATAACATCTGTTGCAAATATCACAGCGATAACCTTTTTCACTCTGAGCTTCAGAAAAATCTGGATTTACTGCAGAGGGGAGTTGTGAGTCTCTGGTTGGCTCTGATACTTCATATTCCTCTTCAACAGTTTCTATGTGGTTCTGTTCAGCTGGAGTGGTTGACAGATCATTCCTCTCACAGTCCTCCTTTATAGACATAGTTGGATTCTTACCATCAGTGTCAGTTTGTATATAAGCGGGAAGGTATGATGAGTCTGAGATATCAAACTCCTGCTCTTCTTGTTTGATCTCGGGAGAGTATGATGAGTCTGAGGTATCAATCTCCTGCTCTTCTTTAATCTGGTTGATCTCTATGTCCTCCTGGCCTAGACTGGGGCTCCACTCCTGCTGCTCATGGGGAACCTCTTCAGAGACGGAGATAGTGATCTGCCCAGGATCTGCAGGGAAGAAATAGTATTAGCCAGTTTAAAAGAAGCCCTACATTGTTTAGACCTCATTGAAATAAGGCTATTTGTCTGTAGCTGATTCAACATCGTGGTGCTGTGTCTGTTTGAATAATAATTAATATGATTAGGGACATCAGACAGGCCTACATTCTAATTAGAGTAGGCTACTAGTACAACTTTCTTAGACAAGACAGCAAGGACCTATTACGCCACTGTTTGTGCTTGTCATACAAAGAAAATGTCGCTCTCTTCTTGCTTGTGCTTAGGCAACTGCTCGGCCGACTAGTTCAGTGTTGTGCTTCAGATACACAGCGACGACCTCAGCTGTATCACAACAATATAAGTGTAACAAACCTGCTCTGTCATTTTATCTGGGGTTTGAGAACCAAGTCCAGTATCCTCTGAAGACGTTCGTTCTCCTCTTTTGAACGGGAGATTTCGTCCTGATATTCAACTATTACTTCCTGAACTGCTCCAAATATCTCAACAGGTTCTATTTTGATCTGTTCAGCTGGAGTGGTTGACAGATCATTCCTCAGTCCTCCTTTATAGACATAGGATTCTTACCATCAGTGTCAGTTTGTACATAAGCGGGAAGGTATGAGTCTGAGATATCAAACTCCTGCTCTTCTTGTTTGATCTCGGGAGAGTATGATGAGTCTGAGGTGTCAATCTCCTGCTCTTCTTTAATCTGTTTGATCTCTCTGTCCTCCTGCCCTAGACTGGGGCTCCACTCCTGCTTCTCTAGGGGAACCTCTTCAGAGACGGAGATAGTGATCTGCCCAGGATCTGCAGGGAAGAAATAGTATTAGCCAGTTTAACCCTCCGGTTGTGTTCATGTTTGCCCCCCCATCCTTGGTGTTCCCGGTCTAATTAGACCGGTCTGATTAACTGCTTCATATCTCCAAAACTACATGGTCAAATTTGCTAAGTTTGGTACCTGGTGATAGCTGAGACATGTGAGATGTTAAAAAACGAACATAGATATGACCAAATTACTGTAATGTGACTAAATACACAGTAGAAATTGAATATGTCATTTCCGTTTTTGAGAATTTCAAATAAGAAGGCCAGTTACACCCTGAAACTCTATATCTCTGCCAAACAACACATTGGATCAGTTCTTCAACATCTCAACATATACTGTGCAAAATTTGATGAGACATAAACAATGTAGACTATTGGTTAACCTGAATAACTGTATGGGCATATAAGCACGGGAAAGAGAAGGGTTCCCATAACAAACACCTGTTTCATTTGATACATTTCATAAGCACGGGAAAGAGAAGGGTTCCCATAACAAACACCTGTTTCGTTTGATACATTTCAGTGTTTGTTATGGGAACCCTTCTCTTTCCCGTGCTTATGTGTCCAGAACCATACCTTCCAGAGTTATGGGAACCCTTCTCTTTCACCCCAGGTGAACCACACCTTACAGACTAAACAATGTTTAGTCTGGAAGGTCTGGTTCGGTTGGGCAAATAAGCACGGGAAAGAGAAGGGTTCCCATAACAAACACCTAATTGTTTAGTTTGAAACGTGTCAAACTTTATATATGAGGTATTTGAACAGGTCTGATACATCCTGGAATGTTGTAGCTTGTTACAACTTGTGTTATCCATTAATTTCCCTATGGCGGTCATTTTTGACCGGAAACACCACCGATGTTACAAAGTTGACTAAAACCTCAAAATTCAATGCCAGTGGTTAGTCAGCAATTTTATATGTTCAAATGCCTAGTGTGGAGGATATCATAAGGCCTTGAGGCAATCAAATGTAAAACACAATATTTATGATTGATGAAAGTTGCTCTCGGTCAGATTTGACTGGGAACACAACCGGAGGGTTAAAAGAAGCCCTACATTGTTTAGACCTCATTGAAATAAGGCTATTTGTCTGTAGCTGATTCAACATCGTGGTGCTGTGTCTGTTTGAATAATAATTAATATGATTAGGGACATCAGACAGGCCTACATTCTAATTAGAGTAGGCTACTAGTACACCTTTCTTAGACATGACAGCAAGGACCTATTACGCCACTGTTTGTGCTTGTTGTCATACAAAGAAAATCCGATTTTCAAAATGTCGCTCTCCTCTTGCTTGTGCTTTGGCAAATGCTCGGCCGACTAGTTCAGTGTTGTGCTTCAGATACACAGCGACGATCTCAGCTGTATCACAACAATATAAGTGTAACAAACCTGCTCTGTGTAATTTTATCTCGGGTTTGAGAACCAAGTCCAGTATCCTCTGAAGACGTTCGTTCTCCTCTTTTGAACGGGAGATTTCGTCCTGATATTCAACTATTACTCCTTGAACTGCTCCAAATATCTCCACAGCAGCCACGGTTAATCGCTGCGTGAAAAACTCGTTCAACGACTGTAGTTTTGACATGTTGGAATCAGTTAATCTTGTGCTATTTGTGCTAGCCATGCGCTTAGGATATGTTACTCTCGTTAGTCTTCTTCTTCTTCTTCTTCTTCATGTGATTTTCGTGTTGCTGCCTCTCATAGGTCATAAAGCGAACTACACGTATGCCATCATCACACTTCTCCACTTCTCAGCCGTTTACATGGTGTATAGAAAATGTAAATACTTCCCGGCATTCTCACATTATCTGTCAACCGGTCCTAACAACGTTTTTTTTCTTCCGAGAAAGTGTTTACACCAAGCTCAGCCTTACCCACCAAACAGTCTTGTGGATCAATGTTTGTGTGTTAGGACTTCGTGCATGAAACAAATAATGTCGCCACCTGCTGGAGAAACATATGGCTACACCTCGGCTTTCAAGAAGAATCCAATCAACATTCCTTCCCCTCTTTATTTGACCAGGTTAGAGCATTTCAAACCTTCTTTAATCTGTGTGATGTCTATGTCCTCCTACCCTCGACTGGGGCTCCACTCCTGCTTCTCTACGGGAACCTCTTCAGAGACAGAGATAGTGATCTGCCCAAGGTCTGCAGAGAAGGATATAATATTAGCCAGATTCAAACATGCCCATCATTCATATGAAAAACGACTGGGATATGAGAAAGCCAAACCTTTATCATAAATCACCCACATATCATGTGGTACTTGTTTAATAACCTGCCACGTAAACATCTTCGATGACAATAATATTAGGCATTCCCCTGCGCTGATGTTCCCCCAACACTAATAGGGTATTATCGACAGCAAAGGTCATTATATCCGTTGTCTCAGACTTCTGACTCCTTAGAGTAGTATTTTCCTTGGATGCACATTCTCTCTTTCTATCGCTCTCTCTCCTCCCAGGTATACCTTTATTGCTCTCATGGCTGCTCTTTCTCTCTCACTCTGGCTGTCTCTCTCAGTCAGGCTCAACCTATTAAGGGGTACATTCCCACTCCCAGGGGGGTATTCCATCAACATTGCTAAAGGACAATCCAGGCTTATTTTGATAAATCCCACAAGATTTATGAAACAAGTCCAGCCTCACGAGACTGGCTATACGCAGTCATGACATGCTCAGACAGTCGTTGATTTTTCAAAGACGATTTGTTTCGTTTTCAAAGACATATCCTAACCCAATAAATATATCCAGTACAACATGACCAATTTTACTTTTTGTCTTTATTCATCCAAGTTAGGGCTTTACAGACCATTTCATAGTCACTTTGTAAAACTTCTAAACAGATAAGTAATCAGCTTTTTTATGTTCCTCAAAGGAATAATAATTATTTTGTATGCTGTGGATGTCTTAACCATGACAAAGGAGCTCCCCCACAAAAAAACTAACACAAATAAAACAGTCAGTAACAAAAAGAAAAAAAAGTCAGGACAAAACTAGCATCAAAGAAAAACACTGACATGATCTCCCATAGGCCCAGAGTTTGAAGAGTTCTCCACAGACATGGCAACTATAGGGTCTGTATTGGTCCGATCCAATACCCTTTCAGTGCTGTCGGATCCCAATCTGTAGTAAACAGGACTGTAGTGCAAGCTCTGTTGGGTTGTGATTGGTAGACTGACAACAGTTGGTGCGTTGGATCGGCGCCGTGGTGGGATCTGGGCAAGTCCACTTGGCTATAACCCAAGACTCCTAACAATCAACCAGATCCCAACCCAGTCTGAAAGGACACATTGTTTTGTTTTGTTTTTGGACTCAATCCCAACCGTATCCTGGGTATTCAGGTTAGGTCCTGACTAGATCAAATAGTTAATATTTACAATGGTTACACTGATGACACTTCATGTGGACCAGGGTCAGGACCTGTGTGGACGGTTTCCACATGCTTTCTCAGTAAGCTTATTTTCGTGTAGCTTTTGCCACAATCTTTGCATCTGTGCAGGTGTGCATTGTGTTCAGCCTTAATATGTCTTGTCCTGGCACTACTTTGTCCAAAATGTAATCCGCAGATATGGCATCTAAAAGGTTTCTCTCCTGTGTGAGTCCTTACATGTTCTTTCATATGACCCCTTTGTGTGAAACGTTTTTCACAAACAAGGCAGCTGTAGGGTTTCTCTCCTGTGTGAATCCTTATATGTTCTGTCAGTCGGCTCTTCGTTTTGAAAGGCCATGTACAAACATGGCAGATATATGGTGTCTTCCCTGTGTGAGTCTTAAGATGTTCTATCATAGTACTCATTTGTGTGAACATTTTTCTACAGACATGGCACCTATGTAGACTCTCCCCGTTGTGTGTAGCACTAATATGTTTTAACATAGTACTACGTTTTTTGAAATGTTTTCCACAAACTTGACAGCTGTATGGTTTCTCCCCTGTGTGAGTTTTAATATGTTCTATTAGATGTTTTCTTTGTTTGAAAGGTTTTTCACAGACATTGCACTTATAGCGTCTCTCCCCTGTGTGAGTTTTAATATGATCTATTAGATGTTTTCTTAGTTTGAAACGTTTTTCACAGACTTTGCATTTATAGCGTCTCTCCCCTGTGTGACTTTCAATATGATCCATTAGATGTTTTCTTAGTTTGAAACGTTTATCACAGAGATTGCATCCATAGGGTCTCTCCCCTGTGTGCGTCATCACATGCACTTTCAGAGCACCCTTCTCTTTGAAACGTTCTACACAAAACGTACAGTGATACGGTGTCTCTGTGTGTTGCCTCATGTGCAGTTTAAGATAGCCTTTAACTCTATAACATCTGTTGCAAATATCACAGTGATAACCTTTTTCACTCTGAGCTTCAGAAAAATCTGGATTTACTGCAGAGGGGAGTTGTGAGTCTCTGGTTGGCTCTGATACTTCATATTCCTCTTCAACAGGTTCTATGTGGTTCTGTTCAGCTGGAGTGGTTGACAGATCATTCCTCTCACAGTCCTCCTTTATAGACATAGTTGGATTCTTACCATCAGTGTCAGTTTGTACATAAGCGGGAAGGTATGATGAGTCTGAGATATCAAACTCCTGCTCTTCTTGTTTGATCTCGGGAGAGTATGATGAGTCTGAGGTGTCAATCTCCTGCTCTTCTTTAATCTGTTTGATCTCTCTGTCCTCCTGCCCTAGACTGGGGCTCCACTCCTGCTTCTCTAGGGGAACCTCTTCAGAGACGGAGATAGTGATCTGCCCAGGATCTGCAGGGAAGAAATAGTATTAGCCAGTTTAACCCTCCGGTTGTGTTCATGTTTGCCCCCCCATCCTTGGTGTTCCCGGTCTAATTAGACCGGTCTGATTAACTGCTTCATATCTCCAAAACTACATGGTCAAATTTGCTAAGTTTGGTACCTGGTGATAGCTGAGACATGTGAGATGTTAAAAAACGAACATAGATATGACCAAATTACTGTAATGTGACTAAATACACAGTAGAAATTGAATATGTCATTTCCGTTTTTGAGAATTTCAAATAAGAAGGCCAGTTACACCCTGAAACTCTATATCTCTGCCAAACAACACATTGGATCAGTTCTTCAACATCTCAACATATACTGTGCAAAATTTGATGAGACATAAACAATGTAGACTATTGGTTAACCTGAATAACTGGATGGGCATATAAGCACGGGAAAGAGAAGGGTTCCCATAACAAACACCTGTTTCGTTTGATACATTTCAGTGTTTGTTATGGGAACCCTTCTCTTTCCCGTGCTTATGTGTCCAGAACCATACCTTCCAGAGTTATGGGAACCCTTCTCTTTCACCCCAGGTGAACCACACCTTACAGACTAAACAATGTTTAGTCTGGAAGGTCTGGTTCGGTTGGGCAAATAAGCACGGGAAAGAGAAGGGTTCCCATAACAAACACCTAATTGTTTAGTTTGAAACGTGTCAAACTTTATATATGAGGTATTTGAACAGGTCTGATACATCCTGGAATGTTGTAGCTTGTTACAACTTGTGTTATCCATTAATTTCCCTATGGCGGTCATTTTTGACCGGAAACACCACCGATGTTACAAAGTTGACTAAAACCTCAAAATTCAATGCCAGTGGTTAGTCAGCAATTTGATATGTTCAAATGCCTAGTGTGGAGGATATCATAAGGCCTTGAGGCAATCAAATGTAAAACACAATATTTATGATTGATGAAAGTTGCTCTCGGTCAGATTTGACCGGGAACACAACCGGAGGGTTAAAAGAAGCCCTACATTGTTTAGACCTCATTGAAATAAGGCTATTTGTCTGTAGCTGATTCAACATCGTGGTGCTGTGTCTGTTTGAATAATAATTAATATGATTAGGGACATCAGACAGGCCTACATTCTAATTAGAGTAGGCTACTAGTACACCTTTCTTAGACATGACAGCAAGGACCTATTACGCCACTGTTTGTGCTTGTTGTCATACAAAGAAAATCCGATTTTCAAAATGTCGCTCTCCTCTTGCTTGTGCTTTGGCAAATGCTCGGCCGACTAGTTCAGTGTTGTGCTTCAGATACACAGCGACGATCTCAGCTGTATCACAACAATATAAGTGTAACAAACCTGCTCTGTGTAATTTTATCTCGGGTTTGAGAACCAAGTCCAGTATCCTCTGAAGACGTTCGTTCTCCTCTTTTGAACGGGAGATTTCGTCCTGATATTCAACTATTACTCCTTGAACTGCTCCAAATATCTCCACAGCAGCCACGGTTAATCGCTGCGTGAAAAACTCGTTCAACGACTGTAGTTTTGACATGTTGGAATCAGTTAATCTTGTGCTATTTGTGCTAGCCATGCGCTTAGGATATGTTACTCTCGTTAGTCTTCTTCTTCTTCTTCTTCTTCATGTGATTTTCGTGTTGCTGCCTCTCATAGGTCATAAAGCGAACTACACGTATGCCATCATCACACTTCTCCACTTCTCAGCCGTTTACATGGTGTATAGAAAATGTAAATACTTCCCGGCATTCTCACATTATCTGTCAACCGGTCCTAACAACGTTTTTTTTCTTCCGAGAAAGTGTTTACACCAAGCTCAGCCTTACCCACCAAACAGTCTTGTGGATCAATGTTTGTGTGTTAGGACTTCGTGCATGAAACAAATAATGTCGCCACCTGCTGGAGAAACATATGGCTACACCTCGGCTTTCAAGAAGAATCCAATCAACATTCCTTCCCCTCTTTATTTGACCAGGTTAGAGCATTTCAAACCTTCTTTAATCTGTGTGATGTCTATGTCCTCCTACCCTCGACTGGGGCTCCACTCCTGCTTCTCTACGGGAACCTCTTCAGAGACAGAGATAGTGATCTGCCCAAGGTCTGCAGAGAAGGATATAATATTAGCCAGATTCAAACATGCCCATCATTCATATGAAAAACGACTGGGATATGAGAAAGCCAAACCTTTATCATAAATCACCCACATATCATGTGGTACTTGTTTAATAACCTGCCACGTAAACATCTTCGATGACAATAATATTAGGCATTCCCCTGCGCTGATGTTCCCCCAACACTAATAGGGTATTATCGACAGCAAAGGTCATTATATCCGTTGTCTCAGACTTCTGACTCCTTAGAGTAGTATTTTCCTTGGATGCACATTCTCTCTTTCTATCGCTCTCTCTCCTCCCAGGTATACCTTTATTGCTCTCATGGCTGCTCTTTCTCTCTCACTCTGGCTGTCTCTCTCAGTCAGGCTCAACCTATTAAGGGGTACATTCCCACTCCCAGGGGGGTATTCCATCAACATTGCTAAAGGACAATCCAGGCTTATTTTGATAAATCCCACAAGATTTATGAAACAAGTCCAGCCTCACGAGACTGGCTATACGCAGTCATGACATGCTCAGACAGTCGTTGATTTTTCAAAGACGATTTGTTTCGTTTTCAAAGACATATCCTAACCCAATAAATATATCCAGTACAACATGACCAATTTTACTTTTTGTCTTTATTCATCCAAGTTAGGGCTTTACAGACCATTTCATAGTCACTTTGTAAAACTTCTAAACAGATAAGTAATCAGCTTTTTTATGTTCCTCAAAGGAATAATAATTATTTTGTATGCTGTGGATGTCTTAACCATGACAAAGGAGCTCCCCCACAAAAAAACTAACACAAATAAAACAGTCAGTAACAAAAAGAAAAAAAAGTCAGGACAAAACTAGCATCAAAGAAAAACACTGACATGATCTCCCATAGGCCCAGAGTTTGAAGAGTTCTCCACAGACATGGCAACTATAGGGTCTGTATTGGTCCGATCCAATACCCTTTCAGTGCTGTCGGATCCCAATCTGTAGTAAACAGGACTGTAGTGCAAGCTCTGTTGGGTTGTGATTGGTAGACTGACAACAGTTGGTGCGTTGGATCGGCGCCGTGGTGGGATCTGGGCAAGTCCACTTGGCTATAACCCAAGACTCCTAACAATCAACCAGATCCCAACCCAGTCTGAAAGGACACATTGTTTTGTTTTGTTTTTGGACTCAATCCCAACCGTATCCTGGGTATTCAGGTTAGGTCCTGACTAGATCAAATAGTTAATATTTACAATGGTTACACTGATGACACTTCATGTGGACCAGGGTCAGGACCTGTGTGGACGGTTTCCACATGCTTTCTCAGTAAGCTTATTTTCGTGTAGCTTTTGCCACAATCTTTGCATCTGTGCAGGTGTGCATTGTGTTCAGCCTTAATATGTCTTGTCCTGGCACTACTTTGTCCAAAATGTAATCCGCAGATATGGCATCTAAAAGGTTTCTCTCCTGTGTGAGTCCTTACATGTTCTTTCATATGACCCCTTTGTGTGAAACGTTTTTCACAAACAAGGCAGCTGTAGGGTTTCTCTCCTGTGTGAATCCTTATATGTTCTGTCAGTCGGCTCTTCGTTTTGAAAGGCCATGTACAAACATGGCAGATATATGGTGTCTTCCCTGTGTGAGTCTTAAGATGTTCTATCATAGTACTCATTTGTGTGAACATTTTTCTACAGACATGGCACCTATGTAGACTCTCCCCGTTGTGTGTAGCACTAATATGTTTTAACATAGTACTACGTTTTTTGAAATGTTTTCCACAAACTTGACAGCTGTATGGTTTCTCCCCTGTGTGAGTTTTAATATGTTCTATTAGATGTTTTCTTTGTTTGAAAGGTTTTTCACAGACATTGCACTTATAGCGTCTCTCCCCTGTGTGAGTTTTAATATGATCTATTAGATGTTTTCTTAGTTTGAAACGTTTTTCACAGACTTTGCATTTATAGCGTCTCTCCCCTGTGTGACTTTCAATATGATCCATTAGATGTTTTCTTAGTTTGAAACGTTTATCACAGAGATTGCATCCATAGGGTCTCTCCCCTGTGTGCGTCATCACATGCACTTTCAGAGCACCCTTCTCTTTGAAACGTTCTACACAAAACGTACAGTGATACGGTGTCTCTGTGTGTTGCCTCATGTGCAGTTTAAGATAGCCTTTAACTCTATAACATCTGTTGCAAATATCACAGTGATAACCTTTTTCACTCTGAGCTTCAGAAAAATCTGGATTTACTGCAGAGGGGAGTTGTGAGTCTCTGGTTGGCTCTGATACTTCATATTCCTCTTCAACAGGTTCTATGTGGTTCTGTTCAGCTGGAGTGGTTGACAGATCATTCCTCTCACAGTCCTCCTTTATAGACATAGTTGGATTCTTACCATCAGTGTCAGTTTGTACATAAGCGGGAAGGTATGATGAGTCTGAGATATCAAACTCCTGCTCTTCTTGTTTGATCTCGGGAGAGTATGATGAGTCTGAGGTGTCAATCTCCTGCTCTTCTTTAATCTGTTTGATCTCTCTGTCCTCCTGCCCTAGACTGGGGCTCCACTCCTGCTTCTCTAGGGGAACCTCTTCAGAGACGGAGATAGTGATCTGCCCAGGATCTGCAGGGAAGAAATAGTATTAGCCAGTTTAACCCTCCGGTTGTGTTCATGTTTGCCCCCCCATCCTTGGTGTTCCCGGTCTAATTAGACCGGTCTGATTAACTGCTTCATATCTCCAAAACTACATGGTCAAATTTGCTAAGTTTGGTACCTGGTGATAGCTGAGACATGTGAGATGTTAAAAAACGAACATAGATATGACCAAATTACTGTAATGTGACTAAATACACAGTAGAAATTGAATATGTCATTTCCGTTTTTGAGAATTTCAAATAAGAAGGCCAGTTACACCCTGAAACTCTATATCTCTGCCAAACAACACATTGGATCAGTTCTTCAACATCTCAACATATACTGTGCAAAATTTGATGAGACATAAACAATGTAGACTATTGGTTAACCTGAATAACTGGATGGGCATATAAGCACGGGAAAGAGAAGGGTTCCCATAACAAACACCTGTTTCGTTTGATACATTTCAGTGTTTGTTATGGGAACCCTTCTCTTTCCCGTGCTTATGTGTCCAGAACCATACCTTCCAGAGTTATGGGAACCCTTCTCTTTCACCCCAGGTGAACCACACCTTACAGACTAAACAATGTTTAGTCTGGAAGGTCTGGTTCGGTTGGGCAAATAAGCACGGGAAAGAGAAGGGTTCCCATAACAAACACCTAATTGTTTAGTTTGAAACGTGTCAAACTTTATATATGAGGTATTTGAACAGGTCTGATACATCCTGGAATGTTGTAGCTTGTTACAACTTGTGTTATCCATTAATTTCCCTATGGCGGTCATTTTTGACCGGAAACACCACCGATGTTACAAAGTTGACTAAAACCTCAAAATTCAATGCCAGTGGTTAGTCAGCAATTTTATATGTTCAAATGCCTAGTGTGGAGGATATCATAAGGCCTTGAGGCAATCAAATGTAAAACACAATATTTATGATTGATGAAAGTTGCTCTCGGTCAGATTTGACCGGGAACACAACCGGAGGGTTAAAAGAAGCCCTACATTGTTTAGACCTCATTGAAATAAGGCTATTTGTCTGTAGCTGATTCAACATCGTGGTGCTGTGTCTGTTTGAATAATAATTAATATGATTAGGGACATCAGACAGGCCTACATTCTAATTAGAGTAGGCTACTAGTACACCTTTCTTAGACATGACAGCAAGGACCTATTACGCCACTGTTTGTGCTTGTTGTCATACAAAGAAAATCCGATTTTCAAAATGTCGCTCTCCTCTTGCTTGTGCTTTGGCAAATGCTCGGCCGACTAGTTCAGTGTTGTGCTTCAGATACACAGCGACGATCTCAGCTGTATCACAACAATATAAGTGTAACAAACCTGCTCTGTGTAATTTTATCTCGGGTTTGAGAACCAAGTCCAGTATCCTCTGAAGACGTTCGTTCTCCTCTTTTGAACGGGAGATTTCGTCCTGATATTCAACTATTACTCCTTGAACTGCTCCAAATATCTCCACAGCAGCCACGGTTAATCGCTGCGTGAAAAACTCGTTCAACGACTGTAGTTTTGACATGTTGGAATCAGTTAATCTTGTGCTATTTGTGCTAGCCATGCGCTTAGGATATGTTACTCTCGTTAGTCTTCTTCTTCTTCTTCTTCTTCATGTGATTTTCGTGTTGCTGCCTCTCATAGGTCATAAAGCGAACTACACGTATGCCATCATCACACTTCTCCACTTCTCAGCCGTTTACATGGTGTATAGAAAATGTAAATACTTCCCGGCATTCTCACATTATCTGTCAACCGGTCCTAACAACGTTTTTTTTCTTCCGAGAAAGTGTTTACACCAAGCTCAGCCTTACCCACCAAACAGTCTTGTGGATCAATGTTTGTGTGTTAGGACTTCGTGCATGAAACAAATAATGTCGCCACCTGCTGGAGAAACATATGGCTACACCTCGGCTTTCAAGAAGAATCCAATCAACATTCCTTCCCCTCTTTATTTGACCAGGTTAGAGCATTTCAAACCTTCTTTAATCTGTGTGATGTCTATGTCCTCCTACCCTCGACTGGGGCTCCACTCCTGCTTCTCTACGGGAACCTCTTCAGAGACAGAGATAGTGATCTGCCCAAGGTCTGCAGAGAAGGATATAATATTAGCCAGATTCAAACATGCCCATCATTCATATGAAAAACGACTGGGATATGAGAAAGCCAAACCTTTATCATAAATCACCCACATATCATGTGGTACTTGTTTAATAACCTGCCACGTAAACATCTTCGATGACAATAATATTAGGCATTCCCCTGCGCTGATGTTCCCCCAACACTAATAGGGTATTATCGACAGCAAAGGTCATTATATCCGTTGTCTCAGACTTCTGACTCCTTAGAGTAGTATTTTCCTTGGATGCACATTCTCTCTTTCTATCGCTCTCTCTCCTCCCAGGTATACCTTTATTGCTCTCATGGCTGCTCTTTCTCTCTCACTCTGGCTGTCTCTCTCAGTCAGGCTCAACCTATTAAGGGGTACATTCCCACTCCCAGGGGGGTATTCCATCAACATTGCTAAAGGACAATCCAGGCTTATTTTGATAAATCCCACAAGATTTATGAAACAAGTCCAGCCTCACGAGACTGGCTATACGCAGTCATGACATGCTCAGACAGTCGTTGATTTTTCAAAGACGATTTGTTTCGTTTTCAAAGACATATCCTAACCCAATAAATATATCCAGTACAACATGACCAATTTTACTTTTTGTCTTTATTCATCCAAGTTAGGGCTTTACAGACCATTTCATAGTCACTTTGTAAAACTTCTAAACAGATAAGTAATCAGCTTTTTTATGTTCCTCAAAGGAATAATAATTATTTTGTATGCTGTGGATGTCTTAACCATGACAAAGGAGCTCCCCCACAAAAAAACTAACACAAATAAAACAGTCAGTAACAAAAAGAAAAAAAAGTCAGGACAAAACTAGCATCAAAGAAAAACACTGACATGATCTCCCATAGGCCCAGAGTTTGAAGAGTTCTCCACAGACATGGCAACTATAGGGTCTGTATTGGTCCGATCCAATACCCTTTCAGTGCTGTCGGATCCCAATCTGTAGTAAACAGGACTGTAGTGCAAGCTCTGTTGGGTTGTGATTGGTAGACTGACAACAGTTGGTGCGTTGGATCGGCGCCGTGGTGGGATCTGGGCAAGTCCACTTGGCTATAACCCAAGACTCCTAACAATCAACCAGATCCCAACCCAGTCTGAAAGGACACATTGTTTTGTTTTGTTTTTGGACTCAATCCCAACCGTATCCTGGGTATTCAGGTTAGGTCCTGACTAGATCAAATAGTTAATATTTACAATGGTTACACTGATGACACTTCATGTGGACCAGGGTCAGGACCTGTGTGGACGGTTTCCACATGCTTTCTCAGTAAGCTTATTTTCGTGTAGCTTTTGCCACAATCTTTGCATCTGTGCAGGTGTGCATTGTGTTCAGCCTTAATATGTCTTGTCCTGGCACTACTTTGTCCAAAATGTAATCCGCAGATATGGCATCTAAAAGGTTTCTCTCCTGTGTGAGTCCTTACATGTTCTTTCATATGACCCCTTTGTGTGAAACGTTTTTCACAAACAAGGCAGCTGTAGGGTTTCTCTCCTGTGTGAATCCTTATATGTTCTGTCAGTCGGCTCTTCGTTTTGAAAGGCCATGTACAAACATGGCAGATATATGGTGTCTTCCCTGTGTGAGTCTTAAGATGTTCTATCATAGTACTCATTTGTGTGAACATTTTTCTACAGACATGGCACCTATGTAGACTCTCCCCGTTGTGTGTAGCACTAATATGTTTTAACATAGTACTACGTTTTTTGAAATGTTTTCCACAAACTTGACAGCTGTATGGTTTCTCCCCTGTGTGAGTTTTAATATGTTCTATTAGATGTTTTCTTTGTTTGAAAGGTTTTTCACAGACATTGCACTTATAGCGTCTCTCCCCTGTGTGAGTTTTAATATGATCTATTAGATGTTTTCTTAGTTTGAAACGTTTTTCACAGACTTTGCATTTATAGCGTCTCTCCCCTGTGTGACTTTCAATATGATCCATTAGATGTTTTCTTAGTTTGAAACGTTTATCACAGAGATTGCATCCATAGGGTCTCTCCCCTGTGTGCGTCATCACATGCACTTTCAGAGCACCCTTCTCTTTGAAACGTTCTACACAAAACGTACAGTGATACGGTGTCTCTGTGTGTTGCCTCATGTGCAGTTTAAGATAGCCTTTAACTCTATAACATCTGTTGCAAATATCACAGTGATAACCTTTTTCACTCTGAGCTTCAGAAAAATCTGGATTTACTGCAGAGGGGAGTTGTGAGTCTCTGGTTGGCTCTGATACTTCATATTCCTCTTCAACAGGTTCTATGTGGTTCTGTTCAGCTGGAGTGGTTGACAGATCATTCCTCTCACAGTCCTCCTTTATAGACATAGTTGGATTCTTACCATCAGTGTCAGTTTGTACATAAGCGGGAAGGTATGATGAGTCTGAGATATCAAACTCCTGCTCTTCTTGTTTGATCTCGGGAGAGTATGATGAGTCTGAGGTGTCAATCTCCTGCTCTTCTTTAATCTGTTTGATCTCTCTGTCCTCCTGCCCTAGACTGGGGCTCCACTCCT
The DNA here is from genome assembly GCF_963989245.1 of Nansenia antarctica. NCBI lineage: Eukaryota > Metazoa > Chordata > Actinopteri > Argentiniformes > Microstomatidae > Nansenia > Nansenia antarctica. The sequence continues at coordinate 37,090,684 of NC_137688.1, forward strand.
GCTTCTCTAGGGGAACCTCTTCAGAGACGGAGATAGTGATCTGCCCAGGATCTGCAGGGAAGAAATAGTATTAGCCAGTTTAACCCTCCGGTTGTGTTCATGTTTGCCCCCCCATCCTTGGTGTTCCCGGTCTAATTAGACCGGTCTGATTAACTGCTTCATATCTCCAAAACTACATGGTCAAATTTGCTAAGTTTGGTACCTGGTGATAGCTGAGACATGTGAGATGTTAAAAAACGAACATAGATATGACCAAATTACTGTAATGTGACTAAATACACAGTAGAAATTGAATATGTCATTTCCGTTTTTGAGAATTTCAAATAAGAAGGCCAGTTACACCCTGAAACTCTATATCTCTGCCAAACAACACATTGGATCAGTTCTTCAACATCTCAACATATACTGTGCAAAATTTGATGAGACATAAACAATGTAGACTATTGGTTAACCTGAATAACTGGATGGGCATATAAGCACGGGAAAGAGAAGGGTTCCCATAACAAACACCTGTTTCGTTTGATACATTTCAGTGTTTGTTATGGGAACCCTTCTCTTTCCCGTGCTTATGTGTCCAGAACCATACCTTCCAGAGTTATGGGAACCCTTCTCTTTCACCCCAGGTGAACCACACCTTACAGACTAAACAATGTTTAGTCTGGAAGGTCTGGTTCGGTTGGGCAAATAAGCACGGGAAAGAGAAGGGTTCCCATAACAAACACCTAATTGTTTAGTTTGAAACGTGTCAAACTTTATATATGAGGTATTTGAACAGGTCTGATACATCCTGGAATGTTGTAGCTTGTTACAACTTGTGTTATCCATTAATTTCCCTATGGCGGTCATTTTTGACCGGAAACACCACCGATGTTACAAAGTTGACTAAAACCTCAAAATTCAATGCCAGTGGTTAGTCAGCAATTTTATATGTTCAAATGCCTAGTGTGGAGGATATCATAAGGCCTTGAGGCAATCAAATGTAAAACACAATATTTATGATTGATGAAAGTTGCTCTCGGTCAGATTTGACCGGGAACACAACCGGAGGGTTAAAAGAAGCCCTACATTGTTTAGACCTCATTGAAATAAGGCTATTTGTCTGTAGCTGATTCAACATCGTGGTGCTGTGTCTGTTTGAATAATAATTAATATGATTAGGGACATCAGACAGGCCTACATTCTAATTAGAGTAGGCTACTAGTACACCTTTCTTAGACATGACAGCAAGGACCTATTACGCCACTGTTTGTGCTTGTTGTCATACAAAGAAAATCCGATTTTCAAAATGTCGCTCTCCTCTTGCTTGTGCTTTGGCAAATGCTCGGCCGACTAGTTCAGTGTTGTGCTTCAGATACACAGCGACGATCTCAGCTGTATCACAACAATATAAGTGTAACAAACCTGCTCTGTGTAATTTTATCTCGGGTTTGAGAACCAAGTCCAGTATCCTCTGAAGACGTTCGTTCTCCTCTTTTGAACGGGAGATTTCGTCCTGATATTCAACTATTACTCCTTGAACTGCTCCAAATATCTCCACAGCAGCCACGGTTAATCGCTGCGTGAAAAACTCGTTCAACGACTGTAGTTTTGACATGTTGGAATCACTTAATCTTGTGCTATTTGTGCTATTTGTGCTAGCCATGCGCTTAGGATATTTTACTCTCGTTAGTCTACTTCTTCTTCTTCTTCTTCTTCTTCTTCATGTGATTTTCGTGTTGCTGCCTCTCATAGGTCATAAAGCGAACTACACGTATGCCATCATCACACTTCTCCACTTCTCAGCCGTTTACATGGTGTATAGAAAATGTAAATACTTCCCGGCATTCTCACATTATCTGTCAACCGGTCCTAACAACGTTTTTTTTCTTCCGAGAAAGTGTTTACACCAAGCTCAGCCTTACCCACCAAACAGTCTTGTGGATCAATGTTTGTGTGTTAGGACTTCGTGCATGAAACAAATAATGTCGCCACCTGCTGGAGAAACATATGGCTACACCTCGGCTTTCAAGAAGAATCCAATCAACATTCCTTCCCCTCTTTATTTGACCAGGTTAGAGCATTTCAAACCTTCTTTAATCTGTGTGATGTCTATGTCCTCCTACCCTCGACTGGGGCTCCACTCCTGCTTCTCTACGGGAACCTCTTCAGAGACAGAGATAGTGATCTGCCCAAGGTCTGCAGAGAAGGATATAATATTAGCCAGATTCAAACATGCCCATCATTCATATGAAAAACGACTGGGATATGAGAAAGCCAAACCTTTATCATAAATCACCCACATATCATGTGGTACTTGTTTAATAACCTGCCACGTAAACATCTTCGATGACAATAATATTAGGCATTCCCCTGCGCTGATGTTCCCCCAACACTAATAGGGTATTATCGACAGCAAAGGTCATTATATCCGTTGTCTCAGACTTCTGACTCCTTAGAGTAGTATTTTCCTTGGATGCACATTCTCTCTTTCTATCGCTCTCTCTCCTCCCAGGTATACCTTTATTGCTCTCATGGCTGCTCTTTCTCTCTCACTCTGGCTGTCTCTCTCAGTCAGGCTCAACCTATTAAGGGGTACATTCCCACTCCCAGGGGGGTATTCCATCAACATTGCTAAAGGACAATCCAGGCTTATTTTGATAAATCCCACAAGATTTATGAAACAAGTCCAGCCTCACGAGACTGGCTATACGCAGTCATGACATGCTCAGACAGTCGTTGATTTTTCAAAGACGATTTGTTTCGTTTTCAAAGACATATCCTAACCCAATAAATATATCCAGTACAACATGACCAATTTTACTTTTTGTCTTTATTCATCCAAGTTAGGGCTTTACAGACCATTTCATAGTCACTTTGTAAAACTTCTAAACAGATAAGTAATCAGCTTTTTTATGTTCCTCAAAGGAATAATAATTATTTTGTATGCTGTGGATGTCTTAACCATGACAAAGGAGCTCCCCCACAAAAAAACTAACACAAATAAAACAGTCAGTAACAAAAAGAAAAAAAAGTCAGGACAAAACTAGCATCAAAGAAAAACACTGACATGATCTCCCATAGGCCCAGAGTTTGAAGAGTTCTCCACAGACATGGCAACTATAGGGTCTGTATTGGTCCGATCCAATACCCTTTCAGTGCTGTCGGATCCCAATCTGTAGTAAACAGGACTGTAGTGCAAGCTCTGTTGGGTTGTGATTGGTAGACTGACAACAGTTGGTGCGTTGGATCGGCGCCGTGGTGGGATCTGGGCAAGTCCACTTGGCTATATCAGCAGTAGCTGATCTAGAACCCAAGACTCCTAACAATCAACCAGATCCCAACCCAGTCTGAAAGGACACATTGTTTTGTTTTGTTTTTGGACTCAATCCCAACCGTATCCTGGGTATTCAGGTTAGGTCCTGACTAGATCAAATAGTTAATATTTACAATGGTTACACTGATGACACTTCATGTGGACCAGGGTCAGGACCTGTGTGGACGGTTTCCACATGCTTTCTCAGTAAGCTTATTTTCGTGTAGCTTTTGCCACAATCTTTGCATCTGTGCAGGTGTGTATTGTGTTTAGTCTTAATATGTCTTGTCCTGGCACTACTTTGTCCAAAATGTAATCCGCAGATATGGCATCTAAAAGGTTTCTCTCCTGTGTGAGTCCTTACATGTTCTTTCATATGACCCCTTTGTGTGAAACGTTTTTCACAAACAAGGCAGCTGTAGGGTTTCTCTCCTGTGTGAATCCTTATATGTTCTGTCAGTCCCCTCTTCGTTTTGAAAGGCCATGTACAAACATGGCAGATATATGGTGTCTTCCCTGTGTGAGTCTTCACATGTTCTATCATAGTACTCCTTTGTGTGAACATTTTTCTACAGACATGGCACCTATGTAGCCTCTCCAGCTTGTGTGTAGCACTAATATGTTTTAACATAGTACTACGTTTTTTGAAATGTTTTCCACAAACTTGACAGCTGTATGGTTTCTCCCCTGTGTGAGTTGTAATATGATCTATTAGATGTTTTCTTTGTTTGAAAGGTTTTTCACAGACTTTGCACTTATAGCGTCTCTCCCCTGTGTGTGTCATCACATGCACCTTCAGAGCATCATTCTCTTTGAAACGTTTTAGACAAAACGTACAGTGATACGGTGTCTCTGTGTGTACCCTCATGTGCAGTGTTAGATAGCCTTTAACTCTATAATGTCTGTTGCAAATATCACAGTGATAACCTTTTTCACTCTGAGCTTCAGAAAAGTCTGGATTTACTGCAGAGAGTTGTGAGTCTCTGGTTGGCTCTGATACTTCATATTCCTCTTCAACAGGTTCTATTTTGATCTGTTCCGCTGGAGTGGTTGACAGATCATTCCTCTCACTGTCCTCATGTGAGGTCATAGTTGGGTTCTTACCATCAGAGTCAGTTTGTACATTAGAGGGAGGGTATGTCCAGTCTGAGGTATCAATCTCCTGCTCTTCTTTAATCTGTGTGATCTCCATGTCCTCCTGCCCTAGACTGGGGCTCCACTCCTGCTGCTCATGGGGAACCTCTTCAGAGACGGAGATAGTGATCTGCCCAGGATCTGCAGAGAAGAAATAGTATTAGCCAGTTTAAAAGAAGCCCTACATTGTTTGTCTGTAGCTGATTCAAGATCGTGATGCTGTGTCTGGTTGAATAATAATATGATTATCAGATAGGCCTACATATATTCCAGCACCGTCCTTAAAATATTAATTATAATACCTACTACTACAACTTTCCTAGACGTGACAGCAAGGACCTATTACTCCACTGTTTACTGGAGAAAAGTCTGTTTACGAAGAAAATGTCGCTCTCCTCTTGCTTGTGCTTTGGCAACTGCTCGGCCGACTAGTTCAGTGTTGTGCTTCAGATACACAGCGACGATCTCATCTGTATCACAACAATATAAGTGTAACAAACCTGCTCTGTGTAATTTTATCTCGGGTTTGAGAACCAAGTCCAGTATCCTCTGAAGACGTTCGTTCTCCTCTTTTGAACGGGAGATTAGGTCCCGATATTCAACTATTACTCCTTGAACTGCTCCAAATATCTCCACAGCAGCGACTGTTAATCGCTGCGTGAAAAATTCATTCAACGACTGTAGTTTTGACATGTTGGAATCAGTTAATATTGTGCTATTTGTGCTAGCCACACGCTTAGAATATTTATTCTCGTTAGTCTTCTTCTTCTTCTTCTTCGTGTGATTTTCGTGTTGCTGCCTCTCATAGGTCATAAAGCGAACTACACGTATGCCATCATCACACTTCTCCACTTCTCAGACGTGTACATGGTGTATAGAAAATGTAAATACTTCCCAGCATTCTCACATTATCTGTCAACCGGTCCTAACGTCGTTTTTTCTTTTTTTCGAGAAAGTGTTTACACCAAGCTCAGCCTACCCACCTTTTTTTGCAGAGAGGAGTTGTGCATCGTTGGTTGGCTCTGATACTGCATATTCCTCTTCAAATGGTTTTATTTTGTTCTGTTCAGATGGAGTGGTTGATATCATTCCTCTCACTGTCCTCCTGTGAGGACATAGTTGGGTTCTTACCATGAGAATCAGTTTGTACAAAAGAGGGAGGGTAGCCTATGTCGAGTCTGAGGTATCAATCTCCTGCTCTTCTTTAATCTGTGTGATCTCTATGTCCTCCTGGCCTAGACTGGGGCTCCACTCCTGCTGCTCATGGGGAACCTCTTCAGAGACGGAGACAGTGATCTGCCCAGGATCTGCAGGGAAGGATATAGTATTAGCCAGTTTAAAACAAGCCCTTTGTTGATCAGACCTCACTGAAACATGGTCATGTGTATGACACACTTGCTGTCTTGGAGAAATATAGCAATCAGCTTGGCTTTCAAGAAGAAGCCAGACAACATGAGAAACATAACATTCAAGTCTTTATTATCCAAATTAGAGCTTTTCATACCATGCCAAGTATATGTTTTGTTATGCTGTGATGTCTTAACAATTACAAAGGTGTCAAAATGAAGGGAAAAAAACAGTCAGAGCAAAACCAGTAGTTTACTAAAACAAGTACAATGAATCGAATGGAATATAACAAAGTATTCCTCTTCGGTGGTTACAGTGAGGCATAATTTATCAGTCAGAATCTATGGATGCTCATGTGTTTCCTGTGTGAATAGTTTCAGTCATTTCATCTATGGCTTCTCCCCTTGTGTAGTGCTAAGCCTTAGACCTTTGTGTTCTACCATAACACAACTTAGTCTGAAAGTTTTCCACAAACATTGCAAATATTGTGTCTTTTCCCTGTGTCCCCACATGCACTTTCAGAGTAGCCTTTGATTGAACAGGCCCCAACCAGGACCTGAGGGAGAAGTTTGTTGGTTGAACCCGGTCACAAACGGGTCGTGGGTATCCGGGTTAGGGTGGACCTATGAAGACCTCTCTCGCAAATGTTCATATCAACACTGGCAACACTGGCAACACCTCATGTGGACCAGGGACAGGACCTGTGTGGATGGTTGCCACATGCATTCTCAGGGAGTTGATGTTTGTGAAGCCGTTGCCACAATCGGTGCATCTGCGCAGGTGCTCTCCTTGTGTTTACTCTGAATATGTGCTTTCCTTGCACTGTTTTGTCTGAAATGTATTCCACAGACATGGCATCTAAATGGTTTCTCTCCTGTGTGAATCCTAATATGTTCATTTAGATGACCCGTTGATCTGAAATGTTTTCCACAAACCTGACAGCTGTGTGGTTTCTCCCCTGTGTGAGTCCTATTATGTTCATTTAGATGTTTTCTTAGCCTGAAAGGTTTTTCACAGACATGGCAACTATATGGTCTCTCCCTTGTGTGAATCCTTATATGTGCGATTAGATGATTCTTTTCTCTGAAATTGTTATTACAGATGTTGCAACTATAGGGTCTCTCCTCTGTGTGTGTCACCACATGCACTTTCAGAGCACCGTTCTCTTTGAAACGTTTTAGACAAAACGTACAGTGATACGGTGTCTCTGTGTGTAGCCTCATATGGAGTGTTAGTTTTCCTCTATCTCTATAACGTCTGTTGCAAATATCACAGAGATAAACATTTTCACTCTGAGCTTCAGAAGAGTCTGGATTTACTGCAGAGACGAGTTGTACGTCGCTGGTTTGCTCTGATACTGCATAGCCCTCTTCATCAGGTTCTATTTTGTTCTGTTCAGCTGGAGTGGTTGACAGATCATTCCTCTCATTGTCCTCCTGTGAGGTCATAGTTGGGTTCTTACCATCAGAGTCACTTTCTACATCCCAGGGAGGGTATGTTGAGTCTGAGGTATCAATCTCCTGCTCTTCTTTAATCTGGTTGATCTCTATGTCCTCCTGCCCTAGACTGGGGCTCCACTGCTGCTGCTCATGGGGAACCTCTTCAGAGACAGAGATAGTGATCTGCCCAGGATCTGCAGAGAAGGATATAGTATTAGCCAGTTTAAAACAAGCCCTTTGTTGATCAGACCTCACTGAAACATGGTCATGTGTTTGACACACTTGCTGTCTTGGAGAAATATAGCAATCAGCTTGGCTTTCAAGAAGAAGCCAGACAACATGAGAAACTTAACATTCAAGTCTTTATTTATCCAAATTAGAGCTTTTCATACCATGCCAAGTATATGTTTTGTTATGCTGTGATGTCTTAACAATTACAAAGGTGTCAAAATGAAGGGAAAAAAACAGTCAGAGCAAAACCAGTAGTTTACTAAAACAAGTACAATGAATCGAATGGAATATAACAAAGTATTCCTCTTCGGTGGTTACAGTGAGGACATTTCATGTGGACATAATTTATCAGTCAGAATCTATGGATGCTCATGTGTTTCCTGTGTGAATAGTTGTCAGATATTCTCACAGGGAGCCAATCAGTGAAGCGTTTGCCAGTCATTTCATCTATGGCTTCTCCCCTTGTGTAGTGCTAAGCCTTAGACCTTTGTGTTTCTACCATAACACAACTTTGCACAACATTGCAAATATCTGGTCTTTTCCCTGTGTCCCCACATGCACTTTCAGAGTAGCCTTTGATTGAACAGGCCCCAACCAGGACCTGATGGAGAAGTTTGTTTGTTGAACCCAGTCCCAAACGGGTCATGGGTATCCGGGTTAGGGTGGACCTATGAAGACCTCTCTCACAAATGTTCATATCAACACAGGCAACACTGACAACATCTCATGTGGACCAGATGTTTGTGAAGCCGTTGCCACAATCGGTGCATCTGCACAGGTGCTCTCCTTGTGTTTACTCTGAACATGTGCTCTCCTTGTACTATTTTGTCTGAAATGTATTCCACAGATATGACACCTAAATGGTTTCTCCCCTGTGTGAATCCTAATATGTTCTACCATAGTATTCCTGTGTGTGAAAAGTTTTTCACAAATACTGCATCTATAGGGTTTCTCCCCTGTGTGTATCGTTGAGTGTCCTTTTAGGTGACTCTTTCTTCTGAAATGTTTTCCACAGATGTGGCAACTATACGGTCTCTCCCCTGTATGAATCCTTATATGTTCCATTAGATGATTCTTTTCTCTGAAATGTTTATTACAGATGTTGCAACTGTAGGGTCTCTCCCCTGTGTGTATCCTCAAATGCACTTTCAGAGCACACTTCCCTTTGAAACGCTTTTGACAAAACGTACAGTGATACGGTGTCTCTGTGTGTAGCATCATGTGCACTGTTAGTTTTTCTTCCGCTTCATAACTTATGTTGCAAATATCACAGCGATAAACATTTTCTCTCTGAGCTTCAGAAGAGTCTGCAGAGGGGAGACGTGCGTCTCTGCTTGGCTCTGATACTGCATAGCCCTCTTCATCAGGTTCTATGTTGTTCTGTTCAGCTGCAGTGGTTGATGGATCATTCCTCTCACTGTCCTCCTGTGAGGTCATAGTTGGGTTCTTACCATCAGAGTCAGTTTGTACATAAGAGGGATATGTTGAGTCTGAAGTGTCAATCTCCCGCTCTTCTTTAATCTGTGTGATCTCTATGTCCTCCTGGCCTAGACTGGGGCTCCACTCCTGCTGCTCATGGGGAACCTCTTCAGAGACGGAGATAGTGATCTGCCCAGGGTCTGCAGGGAAGGATATAGCATTAGCCTGATTCAAACATTCCCTTCATTCATATGAAAAACAACAAGGATATTAGAAAGTCGAACTTTTATCATAAATCACCCACATATCATGTGTTACTTTTTAATAACCTGCCACATAAACGTCTTCTTTGACAGTAATATTACAACTTAGTTAACCATGACAATAAGGACCTATTACTGTTACAATAGGATTGTATTAAAACATAAGGTTTGTTTCTGCACGGACGAAGTTGAGTGTGACACAGCCATGTGGAGAGCTGGATGTAGAATGTCAACACGGAGTTATAATAAAAGTGTAAGCAACTTGAGAGAATGCTTTAATCGTCATTTCTGTTAGTCAGAGTACAGTATAGGACTAGGCAGAATTGAACAATTACCACTGTTTGTTTGGCAAACGAGATCTCATTTCCCCAAAACTGTTGCTCTCCTCTTGCCATAGCCGGATAGCATCCTCTTCTAGACAGTGCTACGAACAGATAGTGTCGGAGACAAGCCACAGTTTGTAAGTCATTAATAGCAAGTCAAATACATTTGCCAAATTCCCGAGTGGGAGTTAAAGTTAAAGTAGTTTTTTGGAAGGCACAATCAGTGATTGAACGAAGTACTTAATTACAAACTGTGGCTTGGCGGGGTCAATTGAAATAAGCCAGTGGCTTTCTTGGGTGTTTATCCTGTTAGTTGACCTTGTATGTAATATGTACTTTCATGTACCTACTTCTGCAAATCTTTCAATCAATCAAGTGTATTCTTATTAGTCTCCGATTCCATCTGTCCGTAGGACTATGAACGATTATATCCACGCTTTGCATCATTCAATTTAAAAGCTGTCGACAGCCTGTATTTGCATAACGGTGTTGTGCTTCAATTCGATGATCTCAGCTGTATCATAACCACAGAATGGTAACAAACCTGCTCTGTGTAATTTTATTTCGGGTTTTAGAACCAAGTCCAGTATCCTCTGAAGACGTTCGTTCTGCTCCTTTGAACGGGAGATTTCGTCCTGATATTCAACTATTACTCCTTGAACTGCTCCAAATATCTCCACAGCAGCGACTGTTAATCGTTGCATGAAAAACTCATTCAACAACTGTAGTTTTGACATGTTGGAATTAGTTAATATTTGCTAAATACGTAAGAATCGTGAGAGTTATCACAGCGTATTTGCGCTAGCTGAAGGAACATTTCCGCTTCTTCTTGTTCATGTGGCACTCTGGAAGGTTAGACGCTTTCAGGCACATTGCTGCCTCTCAGGTCATAGAGCGAATTACACATTTATGCCATTTTCAAACTTACCTCAAACTCCTCATAGGGCTTGTATGAGTGGATGACTCCTCATAGGGCTTGTATGAGTGGATGACTCCTCATAGGGCTTGTATGAGTGGATCACTCCTCATAGGGCTTGTATGAGTGGATGACTCCTCATAGGGCTTGTATGAGTGGATGACTCCTCATAGGGCTTGTATGAGTGGATGACTCCTCATAGGGCTTGTATGAATGAATTAATGAATGAATGAATGGTCTTTATTGTCATTGCTACAGTACAGGTACCAAACAACGAAATTTAGGAGGGGTGGCTCCCCTGGTGTTAGGAAAGGGGAAAAAAAAACTTTTAAAAAAAATCACAAAAAGGGAAGGAGCTGGTTTACATAAATAAAGGCTATGTACACTATCCACTGTACTATACTGTACAGATAGACCACTAGGGTTGTCATATTGCACAATAGTGTTATTTCACATTTATTTAAAGTTGACTCCTCATAGGGCTTGTATGAATGAATGAATGAATGGTCTTTATTGTCATTGCTATAGTACAGGTACCAAACAACGAAATTTAGGAGGGGTGGCTCCCCTGGTGTTAGGAAAGAAAAAAAACTTTAAAAAAAACACAAGAAGGGAAGGAGCTGGTTTACATAAATAAAGGCTATGTACACTATCCGCTATACTATACTGTACAGATAGACGACTAGGGTTGTCATATTGCACATAGTGTTATTGCACATTCATTTAAAGTGTCGCAGTTTGCAGGCTTGTATGAGTGGATGACTCCTCATAGGCCCTCAATTGTTAGAAACTTGATTTTTCTCGCTTCTCAATTGTTATAGAAACTTGATTTCTCCCTTACTTCTCAAAAAGCTTCTGCTTAAAATTGACTTAAGAAATGTGTTGGGGCTGATCTGCTTGATCCAGGCCCATTGCCGTAGTAGACTGAAGACCCATCTCTTCAGGCTGCATCTTGACTGTCCCTCCTAAAGACATCTTCACCCCCACTACCCCCCTGTACAGTTTCTCTATTGTGAATAATAAACATTTAAAAAGTAATGCCCCCCCCCTGGTCCTAGCATAGATTTGTTTTCCTCCTGATGAGTGATGTATAGATGATTCACTTACTTTAGACAAATGTACTTGTAAATCACTTTGGATAAAGGCGTCTGCTACATGTGTCAAAATGTAAATATAATAAATATATATGTCAAATGTAAATATAAATACAAAATTGAGAAAGGGTCATAGTCCTCTACACATGTGCTCTATGGGGGGGGGGGGGGGGGACTGTCTCTCATGCATCCCTCCATAATGTCTCTTTCTCTCCTTGACCTCATATGCCAATGAAAGAGTTCTCAATAGTGGCAGGGGAACTCCTAACACTAGCATTATGATGCTTTTCAGTGGTCTAGTTTTTACCCTCTCTTAAAAGAGGATCTAGTTTTCAGTCTTTCTAGAAACACAAGCCACATGTTAGATCATTCCCGTGGTTACACAGTAAACCCCTAGCAGACGAAAGAACCCAGAGCATTTTATGGAACTCACCTAAGATCTTATGCATTTCCTCATGGCCAATCATGCGTGGGAAACACCTAGACGGAAAACACCCAACAACTGGCATTCTCCTTTATATACTATGTCCTTCATGAACGATTGATGCTCTCTCATGGCTGAACATTCAATACACACAATCAGTGAAAGTTTTTGTAAACCACCAAGACATGAAATGCTAAGTCTATTTCACGTGTGACATAATGCTTACTCCTCCCAAAAAAGCCAATACCTACTGTTTACAAGAGGGAATCCAGTTGGATTCTATTGAGTTTATCATTGAACCATTGAGTTTAACATTCCGATTTGTAGAACTGACTGATGAAGTGATTCAAATGATGATCTCTAGCATTTATGAATGTTACATCTGTGATTTATGCAATACTTAACATGAAGCCTGAAAGACTCAGCATAGATTGTGTATTAGTTATACATAATTGTGACACCAACCACATGTACTTGATTCCCTCATAACCTAGGGTTAGATGGCAAAGTGTTAACACACAATTGTTACCTATGAGGAACTACAAACAGAACATATACACACAAAGTCAAACCAAGAAATGGAACACGGATGGTGTTCCAAGTGCTATCCAGTTACCCCTAAACGCTGACCTTTCCTCAGTACCAAATCTTAACTCAGTAATGCAATACTGACGGCATCCTCTCGTGTTCCCAGTAGACTTCATATCAATAGGGTTTAGCTTTGTCAACAATACAGGGCAGTTCTACAAACAAGCCAGAGGATATACATACTGTATATGAGTAAATTAACTATACTTCATAAAATGTATTTTTCTTTTCTTTTTGCTCACACAATATATTAACAATATAAAACTCATAAATAGTCACTGCAGCCGTTATCACAAGCTGTGCTCTTCTGTGTTCACTTACTTTTCCCAAAACTGACTTGTAATCTAAGTTGCCTAAACCAGATTGTCTACCTTTAAAAGGTCAGAGGACGGAACAGGTTTATTTGTTTATTTCTTTTATTGACAATCCGTGGCAGCTAGGAAGGAGGTAGGGTTGAATAGATAGAGGGATGGATGGAGGGCGGACGAGGGCCCTGGAGGAACAGCTGGGGGACGGGCGTGGTGCTCAGGTATTGACAGGCCTGCTGTCATTATCAGCTGGACTCCTTCCCCTGCAGGAGAGAGAGAGAGAGACAGAGAGAGAGAAGTTGACAAGACCCTGGCCTGTACCGACGTTAACAGATCCTAACGCACCTGGACTGGTTCATTAAGATTGTGCTCAAGAGTCTGGAGGGGGTCAGGTTTATGTGACTGTGAGGACCAACCGTTTCTCTCTGTCTTACCAGCTGTAGAACGAGGTGGAGGAATGGCTCAACCTGTGTGTGTTATGGGGTACGACCCGGGGGGACCAAAGAGGCGGCACAGAGTGAGAATCCATTAGCCCGTGGGCGTGTTTATTCACAGGATTTAGGGAGGGGGTATGCGGGAGAATGTGTGGTGTGCTGATAGTCTTGGAGTATGGGATATGTGGATACCTATGTGTAATGCGTAGTCAAGACTATGTGTGTGGTCTACCGTGGGTGCGGGGTGACGTAGGCGGGCAGGGTGTTGTCAGTATGTGCGTGCGCCTGGCAACAGTACAGTCCGAGAGTCCAAAAGGGGATGTCCAAGGGAGGAGGCGAGGGTGGTACCGGGAGATCCGTCCAAGGGTGTCCAGGGGTTCGGGGGTGGCTCGAGGGGTTCTGAGGGTCCGTGGAGACGGGGCAGGGATCCGCGGGAATGCGAGAGCCGGGGCCGGGGAGACGCGAGGTAGGGTCCATGGGAATCTTGGGAGAGAACACAAACGGGGTAAGGCAGGGTTTGGAAAGAAGGCAGGTTACTAGAAAAACACAAGGAGCAAGATAGTACCGTGAACATAAGGCTACGATCTGGCGATGAACTGCAGGTCTGGCAGGACCTCACTCACTCACCTTGAACAACCTGTGTGGTGGTGAGGATTTTGGCCTTGCATGTAATGAGGAAAAATGTCAAGTAGGATTTGTCCTTGGAAAAGCTAAGTTAACTCCACAGTCGGCTCACACTATCCCAAGATTGGAGTTGGGAGCTGCCGTGTTGGGTGTGGAAGTCGCTGAGCTAGTCACAAGCGAGCTAGATATAGCTCTGGATGCTGTCAAGGTCTATACAGATAGCCGAGTTGTCCTAGCATACATTAGCAACCAGACAAGAAGGTTCTATGTATATGTGAGCAACAGAGTGCAGCGTATACGGCGGTCTTCTGAACCAACCCAGTGGCACTACATCTCCACAAGCCATAACCCAGCTGACCTTGGCACATGTTCTGTGCCTGCAGCTATGCTAGGTGAGACAACCTGGCTTAGAGGACCAACGTTTCTGCTACAAGTAGAGGAACCATCATCACCTGAAGTCTTTGACCTCATCAACCCGGACTCAGACATAGAGGTGCGGGCACACATCACCAACCTGCCCAACGACAGAACACACCTTGGATCTCACAGATTCGAGCGTTTTTCCTCATGGAAGCGACTTGTGAGAGCAACAAGTTCACTCATCCACATCGTGGAATCCTGTAAGGCTACCAGCAAAGATCAGGATCAAACTTGCAGTTCATGGCATCACTGCAAGCAGCCTCGCACAGCTGAAGAACTGACAAAAGCTGAATTCGTCATCATCAAATGCGTGCAAGGAGAGGCTTACAAGGACGAACTTGCGTGCATAGCAAGTGGAAAGGACATCTCAAGAAGTAGTCCTCTGAAGAAACTCAATCCCTATTGCGACGAAGAAGGCCTCCTGAGAATAGGGGGACGGCTCAGACATTCAGATCTCGCCTACAAGGAAAAACACCCTCTTGTTATTCCGGGACGGAAACACATCGCAAAGCTACTTGTGGAACACCATCACCAAAGGGTGATGCACCAATGCCGAGTCTTTACCGAAGGCGCTGTCCGCACTGCAGGGTACTGGATCATGGGAGCAAGACGACTGATCAAAGGCATCCTTCACGACTGCGTAACCTGCAAGAAGCTCAGAGGCAGAGTGACGGAACAGAGGATGGCCGACCTACCTGTTGATCGCCTGAGTACTGAACCCCCATTCACCTACGTGGGACTGGACGTCTTCGGCCCCTGGCATGTAAGCACAAGACGCACAAGAGGAGGACAGGCAAACAGTAAAAGATGGGCTGTTCTTTTCACATGTCTAAGTACGCGCACTGTCCACATCGAATTGATTGAGTCAATGGACACATCATGCTTTATCAATGCGCTACGCAGGTTCTTTAGTCTAAGAGGACCTGCCAAACAGATTAGATCAGATTGTGGAACAAATTTCACAGGCGCATGCCGAGAGCTGAACATTCTGCTGACCGACCCCAACATGCCTAGCATTCGAAAGTACCTGGGAGAAGAGGGCTGCTCATGGGTCTTCAACCCACCTCATTCATCCCACATGGGAGGCTCCTGGGAAAGGATGATAGGGATATCAAGGCGCATACTTGACTCCATGCTGCTCAAGTCTTGCCCTTCTCGCCTGACTCATGAAGTTCTCTCCACCCTGATGGCAGAGGTTACAGCCATAATCAACGCCAGACCTCTCACCCCCATCTCAATGGATCCAGACTCGCCTTTTCTTCTAACACCAGCTATGCTTCTTACGCAGAAGATGTGCACTCCACTTCCTCCTCCGGGAAATTTCTGTGATACGGACCTCCACAGACAGCAGTGGAAACAGGTTCAGCACCTTGCAAATACTTTCTGGAGCCGATGGAGACATGAATACCTCACGACACTACAGAGTCGCAGCAAGTGGCAAGAGGAACGTCCGAACCTCAAAGTAGGGGATTTGGTCCTTCTCAAAGATGCTCAAGCTAAGCGCAACGACTGGCCCTTAGGACTAGTCAGCCAGACATTCCCTGACAAGGACGGGAAGATCAGAAGAATCGAAGTGAAGATCACCAAACATGGGACGGCTAAAACGTTCTTGAGACCAATATCTGAGACAGTGCTTCTCATGTCGCCAAAGGACTGAGTATCCCTGAGTTAGTTCATAGTGGTATGACACTCTATGGTGTCATATGAGTGTCAGTATGACACTCTATATGTCTATCACACTCTATATGTGCGTGGATCAAGGACTTCCTGACCGACCGCCCCCAGAGGGTACGGGTGGGCCCCCACACCTCCACAGCCCTCAGCCTCAGCACTGGGTCACCCCAGGGCTGCGTGCTAAGCCCCATCCTCTACAACCTCTACACCCACGACTTCACCCCCATCCACCCCAGCAACTACATCGTAAAGTTTGCAGACGACACCACCGTGGTGGGATGTATCTCGGGGGGGGACGAGGCGGCGTACAGGGATGAGGTAGAGCAATTGAGCAAGCTGTGCAAGGTTAACAACCTGCTGCTAAACAAGTCAAAGACCCAGGAATTCATCGTAGACTTCAGGAGGAAAAAGTCTGAGATCCTGCCCCTGCTCATCGACGGAGAGAGTGTGGAGATAGTCTCAAACCTCCGATTCCTGGGACACAACATGCGGGATGACCTGGCCTGGAAGGACAACACTAAAGGCACCATCAAGAGGGCACAACAGCGGCTATACACCCTGAGATGCCTCAAGAAACAACACAGCAAGAAGGAGATGCTGGTGGCCTTCTACCACGGCGCAGTGGAGAGTATCCTCACCTTCGGCATCTCCAACTGGTACCACAGCTGCACGGCAGCGGAGAGAAGCGATCTACAGAGAGTCGTGAGAACAGCACAGAGGATCACCGGCGCCCCCCTCCCCTCTCTGGAGGAGCTGTACAAAACACGCTGTCTCAGGAGGGCCTCCAAGATCTCCAAGGACCCGACCCACCCTGGGCACGAACACTTTGTCAAGCTGCCCTCGAACAGGAGGTACAGGACCCCGGCCGCTAAGACAAACAGACTGAAGGACTGCTTCTACCACAGGGCCGTCAAGGCCCTGAACACAGAAAAGGCCTAAGTTCTGGGCCCAGGACAGTCCGGACGGATTGTATGGCAGCTAGTGCTGAGGCACAAACATGTACATTTTCAAGCCTGCAAACTGTGACACTTTAAAATAATGTGAAAAAATACTTTCTTGTGAAATATGACAACCCTAGTTGACTATCTGTGCAGTATAGTACAGTGGATTGTGTACATAGCCTCTATTGATGTAAACCAGCTCCTTACCTTCTTGTGATTTTATGCATCTATGCTTTTTCCAAAATGTGTTTCTTTTTCCTTTCCTAAACACCAGGGGAGCCTCCCCTCCTAAATTTCGTTGTTTGGTACCTGTACTGTAGCAATGACAAATAAAGTCTATCTATCTATCATACCAGACGGGGAGTGTCATGGTTTCTTAGGTTTTCATTTTGGAGACATCTAGTGGACATTTTATGACATTACATTCGTTAATGCCTTTATTCATTGTATATCGGTTTTGTTTAGTCACATGACGTGAGCACACTGTTCAGACGTGATAGTAACTCGTAGCAGCAGCTAGCTGAGAGAAAGGGCTCCGGAGAATCTCGTTGTTTACATTCTTGCCCTGGAAAAGGCTTTGCTTGTAAAGCCCCTTTTCCACTACAGGGCCGGCTGGCCTGCTTCTTTGGCGCTTTTCCATTTGTCGGCCTGGGTCGGGTCGGGTCGGTTCGGCTCGCTTCTTTAGCAACCCTTCGATACCAGGGTCCAAATTTAGACCCGGAACCTTTTTGCCAGGCTGCGTGTGACGTGTGACGCTGCACACCGTTGATTGGTCAATGGAAATCGTCATCCCATGTTCATAGATTTCTTCGCTAACCGCCATCTTGAAATACCACATTCGCTCTTGGAAAATGTCACTACAGTTTCTGTAATAGCTTATTAATAAAGAATAGAAAAATTATGCTGACCATCGTATTATCTTAGTTTAATGTCATTTCAATGCATCATAGAACTTTTATTTACAACAAGCATAACACAAAAATCGCTATTATGCACCGTCTTTGCCCGTGAATAACACCGGCTGTGAATGTGGTAGAAACACAATACTCCTTTGCTAACTCGCGCTGACACCCCGAGAAGTTATGCTTTTAATCGTAAACCCAATGAACCGGGAGTTCACCCAGCCGCTGCTGCTCGCAGCACCGCTTGCTGCTGCAAGTCCCGTTGACAGCGGGGGCAGAGAAACGTTTTAACAGGGAATTCGCTCCGCGCTGTCGACGGTGATAGGAGTGTAGGATCGACACCATTCAAATGGTTTTGGATTCCCTGTCCTCTCCCCTATCCGGACATGTTTTAATTGTTATCCTAACCCACGGTAATCCAAAGTTATTAACCCGCAAAGCACCGCTTGCTGCTGGATGAAACTCCTGTTGACAGCGGGGCAGAGAATATTTCTACCCGGGAATTCGCTCCGCGCTGTCGACGGTGATAGGAGTGTAGGATCGATACCATTCAAATGGTTTTGGATTCCCTGTCCTCTCCTCTATCCGGACACGTTGGAATTGTTATCCTAACCCACGGTAATCCAAAGTTATTAACCCGCAAAGCACCGCTTGCTGCTGGATGAAACTCCTGTTGACAGCGGGGGCAGAGAATATTTCTACCCGGGAATTCGCTCCGCGCTGTCGACGGTGATAGGAGTGTAGGATCGATACCATTCAAATGGTTTTGGATTCCCTGTCCTCTCCCCTATCCGGACACGTTTGAATTGTTATCCTTACCCACGGTAAACCGAAGTTATTAACCCGCAAAGGGCACCGTGTTTGTCCGTGAATAACACGGCACACAATGATACTACAGTTCATAAAGCAGACAAGTGAAGGCAGTGGTTTTAAGGGTTCAAAAAACATGACTTTATTATGTGTACATAGCTTCCTCTCTCTCTTTCTCTTTCTCTCCCAAAAAATCATGGTTAGTAATATACCACATGCCGAGGAAAAAGTATACGATAGCTTCAAGTTCCTCCATGTCGCTGTTGTTGTGGCTGTGTTGTGTCTCGTGAAAATATACGTCACCACCATGGCGCGCTTTTATGACGCGTAACTCCGCCTACTATCGCCTACTCCTCCTACTAGTTCCTGGTCTGTTGTGTATAGTGGAAAACCAGAACTGTTCAAAAGCGGGCCGAAGCGACCCGACCCGGCGAAGCGACCCGACCCGAAGCGAGCCGCTGATGGAAAAGCGCCATTAGTTTGCCTTTTATTTTCTTGCTTAGCTACAATGTATAATGTATATGTTTATAAATACATAGCTTATATTATTTAAGTATAAATATTTTGGAGCTGTATTTGTATTGCTATATTGACATTATATGTTGGCTACATACTGTTGATGTTGAAAGTGTAACAGTATAGCCAGGGGTGCACATAACTGGTGCGCCAGTGCGCAAGCGTCGCCAAAATGCATGCTGCGCGGCAGATCAGACGCATGAAGGCGCTTTTGCGCACCAACAGCTGGGTCCAAGAAGCAAGCCCCACTAAGTAACTATTTGCCGTCCCCTCAGCCGAAGGCCCGACGAGTAATCCATCACAACAGTCGACCGACGACGACCACGGCGACTCCCCTCACGAAAACATTCGGAAAGTATCGTAACTCGTACTTTCATTCCGCGTATCGCGTATCGCATGGTTATCACGCCGCCACGTGAAAATTCAGTCCCGAATGACTCGTCGCTAAAAGGAAAAACAACCCCAAGGGACACGTTTCTTTTCTCTGAAGCTTTCAAACGTTCAGACGTTTGTTTTACAGCTTCATTATCGCACCTAGACCCCTGACCAGAGGCGGATTTAGGATTGTAGGAGATCCGGGGCTTAGCCCAGAGGGAGAATATAATGTGCGCGCGGAGTGCGCCGGAAAAATGTGCCTTCAACCTTCACCTTACCACCACCTTAAAGTGGACAAAAGGCTGTATTACAAAATAGACAGTAAACACACACACACACACACACACGTCAGTCACCATCATTTATATTTGTATAGAATTACAGAATTGATGGGCTGAGGCTAGTTATGTTACAGTATGTATATCAGGGCAGACTCTGGGCTCACCACTTACAGTATATTGTATTGATTGTCTTGTCCTGTGTTATATGACGATATATTACATGTATTGTTGGCCTGTGTATAGTACTGTGAAATCAAATCCCCCCTGGGACATTAAACAAACTTAGTTAGTTAGCGTTACATCTTAGGATAGATTTGAGTCATGTTCTGTATACATACATACTACCATAAGGGCATACTTAATGTGGTTACTCCATGTTTACTAGCTGTAACATTAACGTTACATCATTCTTTTTCACTTGTTACTCAGTCAACCAGAGTGCAGATATCAAAGACTATCAGCCTGTTATTCACTTTATTTGTATAAGTATTATCCTTTGTTTGATTTCTTACCATGTACCGTAACAGTACCTTGCTATGTTTCATTTTCATTATAACATAACGTTATGTTATGATAGCCAGCTAGCATTAGCAAACCGGAAAAGTAGTGTCAGTGAGTCAGTCACCTTTCTAATAAGATTCACAAACCTGAAACATCATCTATGTCATCACTGCTGGTGATGTCATTGTTGTCAGCTGCTGATACGGCTGCTGCAACAGTTCTTGGTGCTTGTTTTGTTGAAAACAACTTTGGGATATCCATCCTTACAATTGAAAACTGATTGAGATCACTTCTTCTTCAGGGCAAGGCAGGCTACGCAGTACGCAGGCTAATGTCGCGCAGCTGCTGCCTCTCTGTTGGACTCCGGTACTGCACGTTACTCACGAGAGTTTTTTTTTTTTTTTTTGTGAAAAGTAAAACATTCGGGGCTTGAGCCCAAGTATACACCCCCTAGCGCCGCCCCTGCCCCTGACCCAGGGAATATGGTTGGGAATTCTATTAGAGAAAAAAACTATGACTTAGCTATTTAAAGTGATAGCCTACAACATCCTCTACCATGGTTGAAATTGAGGACAGTGATAACTTACAGCAGTCAAGAGAGCAGTGATGATGATGATTAAGCATGTAGCATAAATACATGCTTAGGCTGTAACTTTTTGTTGAAAAGTTGATTTCAGTGTTTACAGAACAGAGCAGTGCTTAAAGAGATGTCCGTTTATTTCAGTGTGTTTAAAGAACAGACATTCAGTTAGTGCTTAAGGAGATGTCAGTTGATTTCATTGTGTTTAAAGGAGTCTGACAGACTTTCATGCTTAAAGAGCAGTCATTTGATTTTGCATTTGTTTATTTTGTTTTGCACACAATCATTTGTTCGTTCATCTTTATTTATGAATACATGTCGTTTTGCTAATATAAGTTATCCATGTATCCCTTTTTCATCCATCCTGTGGGACGGGTCGTGACTCGCGAGCTCGGGGAGCACCAAGCAGCATCCCTAGGTGCTCCTCTGAGCACTGGCCCCCAAAAGTTATGTGCACCCCTGAGTATAGCTTTGAGCATTACAGTAATTGTACTTTTATGTTTATTTACAGTTTTACAAAAATAACCAAACGACCACTCATGTTTCTGAGGATTTAGTAAAGAACTAAACTCCAGCGTCTGAGGATTCATTGATGTGTCAGTGTGTGTTCGCTATCTGTTGAAGTTGCGCCCTGGTTACGCGCAGTGGGAACAGAATAGACAGCATAGATCCCATTGATAGGATCTATACACTGACTTTGAAGGTGGGAAGTTGCTGTTATGTCCTTCTGCTTATTTGTGTGCTTCCTCTTTATGTGCAATTTAATGTTTTTTTTGTTCATGTTAAGACGGCAGATAGGACATTTTTGTTTGGAGTACTGCCTTGTCATCTGTCCACCCGGGGGGGGTGGCATTGTGGTCGTTGCGGTGGTGGTTGCTGCAGTGGCGGTCGCTGCAGTGGTGGTCGCTGCAGTGGTGGTCGCTGCAGTGGCGGTGGTGGTCGCTGCAGTGGTGGTCGCTGCAGTGGTGGTCGCTGCAGTGGCGGTCGCTGCAGTGGAAGTGGCAGTCACTGCAGCGGTGGTTGCTGCAGCTGGGTTTTTGTGCTTGCACGATTCAAGGTGGTTGATGACGTCCACCCAACGTAAAATTGTTGACTGGCAGTGGATGCAGTGATAATGTAACGCTTGGTTACATTGTAACCCACATCTGTGAATGGTATACCCTATAACAGAGCATAGAATTGTAATATTATTATTGATTATAATGATCCTTTTTAAAGTGTTACCTTATTATTCTATGATCATTTGTCAATTGAATATGCTACACAACATCTAAATCATATACCTCCCACAAACGTCACAGAAGGGTTAGTTTTGATTCATTGCTCAAATGGAATTGGTCTCTACTGCAACTCCATTTGCATTTCCCAGAGAATGTTGGCCAACTTTACCTTCATGGAAAACTGCCCGGTTGAAATGGCCCTCCAAGTGCCTCTTCACCTTACTTAGAATTGTTGGCTTGAAATCCATTGCATCGCAGAAAGGACAGTGAAACTTCTGGCAGCAGGTGCTGCATCTTTTCAGCTCTGGCAACGACCTTTCTCTCTGACATGTTATATGCATCTAGAAAAAGAAAGGGCCTAATTGGTCAAATTGAACGTTCTTAGAAGATTCCACAGACATAACTTTGACCAGAAGACTCTGGATTACCCCCCTGACAAACCCACATATAGCTCATAGTCATACCTGCATATAGCAGAGTTCATGTACAATACTGTAAAATAGCTTATAGACATAGCCTACCTGCATAGAATATAGTCATGTATAATACTGTATAATATTGCTGTTCATATCCTATACACATATTTACCCTATACATATATTTATATTCACCATTCCTCTTATTTACCATCTGTACATACCTGCATATACATAGTATATGTTATAATAGTAATAGTTAATATAACATAATAGTTATATTTGCACTCCGGTTACATGCCAAACCTCTTTTCGCTGTACTGTACATTGACAATACATTTGAATCTAATCTAATCTAATAACTAAGGCAATTGAAATATAACAGAACTTTTTTTTTTTTCCTTCAGATTTTATCCCTTTTTCACCCAATTTGGTAGCCAATTGAACCCAACCTAGCATCCAATTATCCCCTGCCTATTGCGAAGGATCCGCCGCACGACCCCGTGGCCGGCAGTCCCAGAAGAGGCCGCCAGGCAGACTAGCTGACTGGCTCCTCGAGCCCAGCACCTGTTATTCCGGCACCCCGGGGGCGCTGTTGCGCGACGGATCCTTGTCCGGAAATACTCCTATACCGCCCTCGGGAGCGGCCGCCCAATATGCCGCTCCCCGTGTGTGCCCCAGCCATATCCGGATCTGGCGAGCTGGGATTCGAACCCAGTCCCCGGTGGGCAGCATGCACTAGTGGCCAGTGCTTAGACCGCTACACCAACGCGGGGCACTGTATAACAGAACTTTAAACTAACGTTGGGCTAACAATTCGTTTTGCAGGGCTGCAAGTGAATACTTAAAATAATGGCACAGTAGCTCAAGTTTACATTGACTATTGGTTAGTACACAATCCCTTGCGGCTTCATATTGTTAATTTTGTTGTCAAATTCCATAAAGCCTGGGCTAGGGTTAGGGCTAGTGACTAGCCGCTAGTCACATGTGCTGCAGACTCAGCTAGCTACGTAGCTAACCTCAGCTAACAAAGGCCGTTAGCACGCTAACCCAGCTAGCTAGGGATGTTAAACTTTGTTTGACAAAAGCAACAACATTCACACTGCTGAGCAGTCTGATAACACACCGCCACACAGTCCTAACCCTAATCCTAGTCTCACCTGGTCTCACCTGATCTCCAATTTATATCGCTTTTTAAATGTTAAGTGTTAGTTACGCTACTTACTTTTCTTCCTTCGCCTTCTCAAACTGGTCTAGCTGGCAAGTGCTGACGCTACAAGCTCGTGCTAAACACGTGCAAGGCACATTCCTTTGCGTCTTAGAGCTGCGGATTCCTTCGTGTCCTAGAGCTGTTCTGCGAGTCTGCAGCTGGATGCTTCTCAACTTACCAGCCTTTCACACTTATCTACAGTGTAACTCCTTTTTACCCGGAGCTGAAGGCCAGTGGTGTATACTTATTACTATTTTCTTTTTTTACTTGCCAATTTCACATTCAAGCAATAATTCCCGATAGCCCTGATTATATATTTATTTTGTGATAGTTTTAGGTGGTTTCTTCTGCCCTGTGACACACATCATGGAAACCTGACAAGTTTCAGTCTCAGTATCAGTCCCACATCCATGCATTTGGACCTTTTCAGTTGGTTTGGTATATTTTGGGGTTAATTTTTTTCAACTGTAACCTTTTTACAGCCCTTTATTTTGCATTGTGGTGGGCGAGAAAACAGTTTCTGCCCTTGTTCAGGCAAAGGTGGACTTTACATTTTCCACAGTAGACATGGGAGAAGTAGTTTCCTGTGCAGTGTTTGCATCTCTGTCGAGTTGACCATGTTGGGAAATGATCAATGCCATCCATTCTCACCTCAGGAAGCACTCTCGAGGATGGCCTTTTGCGGGAGGGTTTCGCTGTCGCTTCTGGAGAGAGAAGTGCCACCAGTCGAGGATGGCCTTTTGCAGGAGGGTTTTCGCTGTCGCTTCTCATGAGAGAAGTGCCACCAGAGGCCTGGAACCATCTAAAAGGGTTCTCCCCTGTGTGAGTCCTTAAATGTCCAGTAAGATGATTCCTATCTTTAAAAGCTTTTTGACAAAGATTACATTGATACAAGTTGAGTGGTGAGTTGCTGGTTTGCTCTAATACTGCATAGCCCTCATCAAGTTCTATTTTGTTCTGTTCAGCTGGAGTGGTTGATGGAACACTCCTCTCACTGTCCTCCTGTGAGGTCATAGTTGGACTTTCACCATCAGAGTCAGTTTCTACATAACAACTGTATGTTGAGTCTGAGGTATCAAACTCCTGCTCTTCTTTCATTTGGTTGATCTCTATGTCCTCCTGGCCTAGACTGGGAATCCACTCCTGCTGGTCATGGAGAACCTCTTCAGAGACAGAGATAGTGATCTGCCCAGGGTCTGCAGGGAAGGATATATTAGCCAGTTTAAAACATGCCCTTGACTGTTCAGACCTCATTGAAACATGGTCATGTGTACACAACACTTTCTGTACTGGCTTTCAAGAAGAAGCCAGACAACATAAAAAAACATTTGGTTCAACTCTTTATTTTTCTAAAGTAGAGCTCTTCATACCATTTCAAAATCACTCTTAAAAAATTCAAAGCAGTCACCAGATTTCAGATTTTCCTTGAAGGCCAGACAGACCACGCATATTTTGGTATTCATCAGAGCAATTGCGCGTCATCTCCCTGTCATCAGAATGTCCACGCCCCTTTTTGGGTGATAGAAGCGGAGAAGTTTGACTGGTGGTCAATGGGAATTTCTGGTCTTCGCTACTTTAATCCGATAAAATAAGAAAACCGTAGTGCTTTTTAGATATTAGGAGCACAAATCCGATGGCCAGTTAGGCAAACTATTATATAGTGTCGTTGCCGATCAATGATCGACGTCGTTATATAGAGAAAATTAATGAAATAGGGGTTGATTCATCAGAGCAGTCATACGTCATCTCCCTGTCATCTGGGATTTGTAGTTCTTCATTTGATCTAGCCCAGCGGTTTCCAGCCTATGGGCCGCGGCCCACTGGTGGTCCGCGAGAGTACTGCAAGTGGGCCGCCAAATCATGGGCAAAAAAATGGTTTTATTGACGTTTTTTTTTTACAAAAACGTTTTAATTTTAAAAAGATTTTAAAAATCTTGGATTGAACAGCCTTAATCGTATTGTGTGTGGTGTGCGCCGATATTTCCATCCGAAAAGAAGAAGTCAGCTCTTCTTGATTGGCTACATTCCATCTCGGACTCGTGAACAGGGTTGCCAGATGGGATCGACATTTTCCACCCTAACCACAGTCTAAAACTGCTAATTCCACCAAAAAACCCCGAGCCCATCTGGCAACCCTAGTCGGGAGTCGGGAGTTGCCCACACACATAAGGATGTTTGGTCGTAAATATTGAACACATACAACATTTACGATCTTGGTATTTGATCACCTGCTATATAAAACATTGCCGCTCGGTTTAACCGCTATTTATTTTTTATTTTTTTTCCACGCTCCCTCTAGTTTTTGGTCAAATTACGTCGTTGTTTTGAGCGCTTGTGCGCGTTTCATGCGCGCTCGTGCGCGTTTCATGCACGTGCACGCTTCGCGCGCTGCTGAGTGGGCCGCGAATACTGGAGAGATCTGAAAAGTGGGCCGTGAGTCCTAAAAGGTTGGGAACCGCTGATCTAGCCTACTAAGGTACTACTTAGTACCTACTAACCCTTCACCCATAACGACTATCGACTAGTGCTACTGTGCATGATATTTCTATTGTAATCATGGGAGATAAATGTTCAAAGAAGAAACGAAAGCAAACGCTGTTGGGGGGACTGGAGGTGAAGACGTTAGTACCACGGCAAATCAACTGAAGAACTACAAATCCCTGATGACAGGGAGATGACGTATGACTGATCTGATGAATCAACCCCTATTTCATTAATTTTCTCTATATAACGACGTCGATCATTGATCGGCAATGACACTATATAATAGTTTGCCTAACTGGCCATCGGATTTGGGTTCCTAATATCTAAAAAGCACTACGGTTTTCTTATTTTATCGGATTAAAGGAGCAAAGACCAGAAATTCCCATTGACCACCAGTCAAACTTCTCCGCTTCTATCACCCAAAAAGGGGCGTGGACATTACGGGAGGGGAAAGTACCCGGATGCGTTGCTCTGATGAATTATACTGTAGATGTCTTAGCAATGACAAAGGTGTCAAATTGAAAAATAAGTAGTATTGTATTTTATTTTTTAACCCTGTCCCAGATGGGTCATAGGTATCCGGGTTAGGGTGGACCTATGAAGACCTTGAGTGCAAATGTATCTCATTGTTCATATCAACAATGATAACACTGGGGCGCTTAGGTGGCGTAGCGGGTTAAGCGTTGACCATGTAACCGCAGGGTCCCCGGTTCGATTCCGGCCGGGGACATATCCTGCATGTCATCCCTCCTCTCTCTCTCACCCATCCTTCCTGTCTAAATCTCTACTGTATCTGTCAATAAAAAATGAAAAAAAATATGAGTGCCCTCAGGCAGCTACGGAAATTCAGCATGGACCCCCCAGATCCTCACAAGCTTCTACAGGTGCACCATCCAGAGTATCTTGTCCGGTTGTATCCCCGCCTGGTACGGCAGCTGCAGGTGCACCAGATATTCTCCAATGACATTGACAAGCGCTTGCATTCACACGCTTGCATTCACACGCTTACATACGCTTACATGCATGTATTGCATGGATGCATTGGATTGTTGAGCTAGCTAGCTTGCCCTCAGCATTTCCTTGCAGTCTATGCCTGTATTCTGTGTATATGAAAATAAGCTGTGCATCAGTGCAGGTGTTTCCCCTTGTGTTTACCCTTAATATGTACTGTCCTAGTACTACTTTGTCTGAAATTTAATCCACAGATATGGCATCTAAAAGGTTTTTCCCCTGTGTGAATCCTAATATGTTCTTTCAAAGTACTCCTGTTTGTGAAATGTTTTCCACAGATATGGCATCTAAAGGGTTTCTCCCCTGTGTGAGTCCTCATATGTTGATTTAGATGAAACTTTGCTCTGAAAAGCTTTCCACAGACTTTGCAACTATAGGGTCTCTCCCCAGTGTGTGTCATCACATGCACTTTCAGATTACCCTTCTCTTTGAATCGTTTTGGACAAAACGTACAGTGATATGGTGTCTCTGTGTGTAGCCTCATGTGCACTATTAGTTTTTCTTTCATTTCATAACTTATGTTGCAAATATCACAATGATGAACATTTTCACTCTGAGCTTCAGAAGACTGTAGATTTACTGCAGAGAAGAGTTGTAAGTCGCTGGTTTGCTCTGATACGGCGTAGCACTCTTCATCAGGTTCTATTTTGTTCTGTTCAGCTGCAGTGGTTGATGGATCATTCCTCTCACTGTCCTCCTGTGAGGACATAGTTGGGTTCTTACCATTAGGGTAATTTTCTTCATCTGAGATGTCAAACCCCTGCTCTTCTTTAATCTGTGTGATCTCTATGTCCTCCTGCCCCAGACAGGGGCTCCACTCCTGCTGCTCATGGGGAACCTCTTCAGAGATGGAGATCTGCCCAGGGTCTGCAGGGAAGAATATAGTATTAGCCAAGTTATGCCTTTCATTGTTTAATCATTCAAACAAGGCCATGGTGTGTATGTGGCTGGTTAAAGATCATGGTTCTGTGTTTGTTTGAATAATAATTAATATGATTAGCGACTGGGATTTCAGATAGGCCTACATACAGTCAATCAACCTTAAATCACCGACATATCATATGGTAGCCCACTGGTTTAGCACATTTGCCACACAAACGTGCCTAAGATATTAATTCAAATTCCACCAACCGCGAGGAGGCGGCGCGTCACACAGTTGGTGTGCCAGTTTATGAAAGGGGCCCGAAGAAAATTGCCTACGTCTAGGCCGTTAGCTCCTTCATGGGACCTCCCTATGGTACTAGATGCTCTCTCCTGCCCACCGTTCGAACCGCTGGAACAGGTGGAGGTGAAAGTGTTAACGCTAAAGACGGTCCTATTGCTTGCTTTGGGTTCGGCTAAGCGCATAGGTGAAGTCCATGCGCTCTCGGTGCATCGAGAGTGTACAAAGTTCTCCCCAGGGGACTCTAGGGTCAGTCTGATGCCTAACCCAGCCTTTATTCCGAAGGTTATAGGCTCTTGCACCCCTATAGAGTTGGCTGCCTTCTATCCCCCGCCTTTTGCCTCGGAAGAGCACAGGCGGTTGCATACTTTATGTCCTGTCCGCGCGCTGCGTGTTTACATAGACAGGACTCAGGGTTGTAGGAAAGGTGACCAGTTGTTTGTATCCTGGGCGAATCCACACACGGGAAAGCCAGTGTCGAAACAACGCCTTTCCCATTGGGTAGTGGCGGCTATTGCCTTGGCTTACTCTAGTAAGGGTCTACAGCCCCCCGCGGGCTTACGTGCGCACTCTACTAGAGGTTTGGCTCCCTCCTGGGCACTCTTTAAAGGGGTGTCTATTCAGGAGGTGTGTGCGGTGGCGTGCTGGGCTTCGCCCCACACGTTCTCTAGATTTTATAGGTTGGATGTTACGGCTCCAACGCTATCACACTCAGTCCTCAGTTTGGGTTCCTCTTAGGACGTAGTTCCTAGAGTGTGAGGGTCCATTCTGGGACAGTTGTCGTTTTACAGGCAGGTCTGGCAATACGGGAGTAAGTATATTCCCATAGTGAGATACGAAACGAATACTATGAAAGAGAACTTTAGGTTATTTACATAACCCCGGTTCTCTGAGTAGTATCGTGAGTATCTCACCGGACCACCCTTCTTGCTTAGAAGCGAGAAAGAGGTTGCTTGTTTTGAATGACGACAGACGCCGTGTGTACGTCTTATATAGACGGAGGGTCCCGTCCCTCGTGACACAAGTGTCGCCTGGGCCAGCCAATGGGCTGGCGCAGTGTAATTCAGTTTCTGATGAGGTCACGCAGGGGGCGTTCCCATAGTGAGATACTCACGAATACTACTCAGAGAACCGGGGTTATGTAAATAACCTAAAGTTAGTCGTCGTCTTCTTCATGTGATACTCCGGCAGTTTATGGCTTATTGCTGCATCTCTCACAGGTTAGATCTGTTCTCTGAGCTCCGATGATGGAACTCCACCCACCTACTTCCGATCAATGTTAGTATTTCTTCAAGATAAGAGCGCCTAAGTTTACATTTATTTTCCATTTAAACATGTTAAATAGGGATCAAGGACAAACAATGTACTAATCAATGACAAAGGTGACAACGAAAAACAGTCAATCCAAAAACAAGTACAGTTAATAAAATGGATTATATACATTTATTAATTTCCAGTGGTTGGTTACAGTGATGACATTAGTATTCAAGATAGGGTGGTCATGTGAAGAACAATGGATCTTGAACTATGTAAGTTGTTACATTTTACAATGGTTACACAGGACCTGTGTGGATGGTTTCCACATGCTTTCTTAAAGAGCTTATCTCTGTGTAGTTTGTCACAATCTTTGCATCTGTGCTCCCCTTGTGTTTCGCCTTAATATGTGCAGTCCTATTACTATTTTGTCTGAAATGTAATCCACAGACATGGCACCCATAAGGCTTTTCCCCTGTGTGAATCCTAATATGTTCATTAAGATTACAACTTTTTGTGAAATGTTTTCCACAGACATGGCAACTGTAGGGTCTCTCCCCTGTGTGAATTCTGATATGCTCTTTCAGAGTACTCTTTGCTTTGAAAGGTCTTCCGCACACGTGGCAGATATATGGTGTCTTTCCTGTGTGAGTCTGAAGGTGTATCATAAGAGCACTTTGTGTGAAAGGTTTTCTACAGATCTGGCAGCTATGAAGCCTGTGAGACACCTTCATATGTTTCACCATAGCACTACTTTGTGTGAAACCTTTTCTACAAACATTACAGCTGTGTGGCTTCTCCCTTGAGTGAATCTTAATATGATCCATGAGATGTTGGCTTTGTGTATAACGTTTTCTACAAACATGGCAACTGAAAGGTCTGTCCGCCGTGTGAATCTGAATATGATTATTTAGATGACTGCTTTGTTTGAAATGTTTATTACATGTATTGCATCTATAGGGTCTCTCCCCTGTGTGTGTCCTCATATGCACTTTCAGAGCACCATTCTCTTTGAAATGTTTTAGACAAAACGTACAGTGATACGGAGTCTCTGTGTGTAGCCTCATATGCAGTGTTAGTTTTTCTTTCGCTCCATAAGTTCTGTTGCAAATATCACAGCGATAAACATTTTCACTCTGAGCTTCAGAAGGGTCTAGATTTACTGCAGAGAGTTGTGAGTCTCTGGTTGGCTCTGATACTGCATATTCCTCTTCATCAGGTTCTATTTTGTTCTGTTCAGCAGGAGTGGTTGATATATCATTCCTCTCACTGTCCTCCTGTGAGGTCATAGTTGGGTTCTTACCATCAGAGTCAGTTTGTACATTAGAGGGAGGGTATGTCCAATCTGAGGTATCAATCTCCTGCTCTTCTTTAATCTGTGTGATCTCTATGTCCTCCTGCCCTAGACTGGGGCTCCACTTCTGCTGCTCATGGGGAACCTCTTCAGAGACGGAGACAGTGATCTGCCCAGGATCTGCTGGAAAGGACATGGTATTACTATGCATTCATACTGGCAAGCTGAGGCAATGAAACCTCATCTCCTTAAGAATTTAAAATAACGTAAATTATTTGATTAGAGTTTCCAATTGGTTGAATCAGATACTCTCCAAGTGGGAAACTTGGGTAGGCTATCATCTTTCTACACTGGTCGGCAATTTACGACATGTCATGAATATTGCATAAATTCAACTGTCTTACCCCATCAGAATCCAAAAATATAATCTTGTTTTACTCAATTGTTAGTAGCCTAAATAATGTAAACAATCGCTTCAAAACGTGGTTAAAACTATCATTTTGATGTTGTGGATGATCAGTTATGCAGATCTAGATCTAGGACTATGAATTTGAGAGTGGTTATATTTCTCCAGTCAATCAGCTGTTTATCACAGAATGTGGCAGGGTGACCGCTTTGCTGTTGTTGTTTGAATCCCAGATTGCCCCTTTATTTCAATACGACATACTGACTGCTGTATCTGCATATATAGATGCACTTCAGATAAAGAGCGAAGATCTCAGCTGTATCACAACAATAGTAGTTTAACAAACCTGCTCTGTGTAATTTTATCTCGGGTTTTAGAACCAAGTCCAGTAGCTTCTGAAGACGTTCGTTCTCCTCTTTTGAACGGGAGATTTCATCCTGATATTCAACTATTACTCCTTGAACTGCTCCAAATATCTCCACAGCAGCCACTGTTAATCGTTGCGTGAAAAACTCGTTCAACAACTGTATTTTTGACATGTTGGAATTTGGTTCCAAAAAAAACATTTGGCAACACAAATAAAGTATTTGCAGTGCAATGGTCGTTTGCAAAATGTCCGATTGTCTTTTTTCTTCTTCATGTGATGTTTTGCTTTTAGGCATGTTGCTGCCTCTCACAGGCCATAGAGCGAAGTACACACAATTATTCAAATTTCCCAGACTTTTACACCCATCTAAAACTTTTACCCGTAATAGTAAAGGCTGTGTTCGGAATGGTATACTAGCATACTCAATGAGTATATACTGCATACTGCCTACTAAATTCATAATAAGTATGTGAAAACCAGCCGACCGTTTACACTGTATGCATACTGCCTCCCAGAATGCATTTCGCCGGGAGCGGCGAATTTAAACCTCCATTTTAAACCTCCATTAGCTATTTTATGAAGTTTTAATATGTTTTCAGGCGAGAAAGTAACCACATATATTCCCAAAATGTGTCCAGTTTACCAAAATAACCCGTTTATATATCTGATCTGATGATTTTTTTGCGTCAGACTGTAGATTTACTGCAGAGAAGAGTTGTAAGTAGCTGGTTTGCTCTGATACTGCGTAGCACTCTTCATCAGGTTCTATTTTGTTCTGTTCAGCTGCAGTGGTTGATGGATCATTCCTCTCACTGTCCTCCTGTGAGGACATAGTTGGGTTCTTACCATTAGGGTACTTTTCTTCATCTGAGATGTCAAACTCCTGCTCTTCTTTAATCTGTGTGATCTCTATGTCCTCCTGCCCCAGACTGGGGCTCCACTCCTGCTGCTCATGGGGAACCTCTTCAGAGATGGAGATCTGCCCAGGGTCTGCAGGGAAGAATATAGTATTAGCCAAGTTATGCCTTTCATTGTTTAATCATTCAAACAAGGCCATGGTGTGTATGTGGCTGGTTAAAGATCATGGTTCTGTGTTTGTTTGAATAATAATTAATATGATTAGCGACTGGGATTTCAGATATGCCTACATACAGTCAATCAACCTTAAATCACCGACATATCATATGGTAGCCCACTGGTTTAGCACATTTGCCACACAAACGTGCCTAAGATATTAATTCAAATTCCGTAGTACAACTTTCTTAGGACATGACAACAAGGACCTAGAGATCTCATTTAGAAGAAACTGTCGCGATTATGTGATTTATTAGGATCCCCATTAGCTGATCCTGTGCTTTGGCAACTGCTCGGCCGACTAGTTCGGTGTTGTGCTTCAGATACACAGCGACGATCTCTGCTGTATCACAACAATATAAGTGTAACAAACCTGCTCTGTGTAATTTTATCTCGGGTTTGAGAACCAAGTCCAGTATCCTCTGAAGACGTTCGTTCTGTTCTTTTGAACGGGAGATTTCGTCCTGATATTCAACTATGACTTCCTGAACTGCTCCAAATATCTCCACAGCAGCCACTGTTAATCGCTGCGTGAAAAACTCGTTCAACGACTGTAGTTTTGACATGTTGGAATTAATACTTTTTTGGCTGAATAATGAGGAATTCTGTCATGAGTACTTGCGCTAGTAAAACGCTTGCACGAAAATCACTCTTGTTTAGTCGTCTTCTTCTTCATGTGATACTCCGGCAGTTTATGGCTTATTGCTGCATCTCTCACAGGTTAGATCTGTTCTCTGAGCTCCGACGATGGAACTCCACCCACCTACTTCCGATCAATGTTAGTATTTCTTCAAGATAAGAGCGCCTAAGTTTACATTTATTTTCCATTTAAACATGTTAAATAGGGATCAAGGACAAACAATGTACTAATCAATGACAAAGGTGACAACGAAAAACAGTCAATCCAAAAACAAGTACAGTTAATAAAATGGATTATATACATTTATTAATTTCCAGTGGTTGGTTACAGTGATGACATTAGTATTCAAGATAGGGTGGTCATGTGAAGAACAATGGATCTTGAACTATGTAAGTTGTTACATTTTACAATGGTTACACTGACAACATGTTGTCATGTAGACCAAGGTCAGGACCTGTGTGGATGGTTTCCACATGCTTTCTTAAAGAGCTTATCTCTGTGTAGTTTGTCACAATCTTTGCATCTGTGCTCCCCTTGTGTTTCGCCTTAATATGTGCAGTCCTATTACTACTTTGTCTGAAATGTAATCCACAGACATGGCACCCATAAGGCTTTTCCCCTGTGTGAATCCTAATATGTTCATTAAGATTACAACTTTTTGTGAAATGTTTTCCACAGACATGGCAACTGTAGGGTCTCTCCCCTGTGTGAATCCTTATATGCTCTTTCAGAGTACTCTTTGCTTTGAAAGGTCTTCCGCACACGTGGCAGATATATGGTGTCTTTCCTGTGTGAGTCTGAAGGTGTATCATAAGAGCACTTTGTGTGAAAGGTTTTCTACAGATCTGGCAGCTATGAAGCCTGTGAGACACCTTCATATGTTTCACCATAGCACTACTTTGTGTGAAACCTTTTCTACAAACATTACAGCTGTGTGGCTTCTCCCTTGAGTGAATCTTAATATGATCCATGAGATGTTGGCTTTGTGTATAACGTTTTCTACAAACATGGCAACTGAAAGGTCTGTCCGCCGTGTGAATCTGAATATGATTATTTAGATGACTGCTTTGTTTGAAATGTTTATTACATGTATTGCATCTATAGGGTCTCTCCCCTGTGTGTGTCCTCATATGCACTTTCAGAGCACCATTCTCTTTGAAATGTTTTAGACAAAACGTACAGTGATACGGAGTCTCTGTGTGTAGCCTCATATGCAGTGTTAGTTTTTCTTTCGCTCCATAAGTTCTGTTGCAAATATCACAGCGATAAACATTTTCACTCTGAGCTTCAGAAGGGTCTAGATTTACTGCAGAGAGTTGTGAGTCTCTGGTTGGCTCTGATACTGCATATTCCTCTTCATAAGGTTCTATTTTGTTCTGTTCAGCTTGAGTGGTTGATATATCATTCCTCTCACTGTCCTCCTGTGAGGTCATAGTTGGGTTCTTACCATCAGAGTCAGTTTGTACATTAGAGGGAGGGTATGTCCAATCTGAGGTATCAATCTCCTGCTCTTCTTTAATCTGTGTGATCTCTATGTCCTCCTGCCCTAGACTGGGGCTCCACTCCTGCTGCTCATGGGGAGCCATCAATGAAGGCGTGGGGCCTGGCGGACAGTGCGGCATGCGAGTGCGGAGACCCAGAGCAGACCGCCGACCACATAATCACCATCTGCCCCTTATATAGACCACCCTCAGAAGCCAGCCTCTTCGACCTAGAACCAGAGATGCGGGCATGGCTACGCGACACCGAGTTGGACCTCTGACGTTACACGAAAGAAGAAGATGGGGAACCTCTTCAGAGACGGAGACAGTGATCTGCCCAGGATCTGCTGGAAAGGACATGGTATTACTATGCATTCATACTGGCAAGCTGAGGCAATGAAACCTCATCTCCTTAAGAATTTAAAATAACGTAAATTATTTGATTAGAGTTTCCAATTGGTTGAATCAGAATAACCAAAATAACCCGTTTATATATCTGATCTGATGATTTTTTGCGTCTTCTGTTCGCTAGCTGCGTTCGTAATTTCGCCCTGGAAATATGATCAGCACTCATGGAATGCCTCTTGTCCAATCAAATTACCTGGTCCCTTTATGACGTTGCACCCAGTGTGCGCTCCGGCGCTCTCAGAGCGATTTTACGAACGCACCCTATGTTGCTTACCTTCACTCACTCAACAGAAATATCGTAACATAATTACAACACGTTGTAAAATGATTTGGGGGGCCAATATCTTTAGCTAGCTCAAGTAACTAGCTTACTATATTGTTGTCTTAACAGTTGGTAAAATAACATGATTAAAATAAATATATATGAGCAATAACATATCGTGGGCTGCAGCAAGCACAATAACAACCCAACCTGTCCGTCTGAAGCGACAATACTGGGATCATTCGTGATTGGGCTACAAGCACTCAAATACTAGGTGAACATGTGTGTAAGACACAAATAAACGTGGATTTCATGCATTTCAAGTGGCATATTTGTAATCATGACCACTAGCCTGGTCTAAGAATGCATTTCACCATGTTAATTCCCAGTAGTGAAAATACCACCGCTCATCCGTGATCAGACTTAGCTGGGGTGCTGCTGCAGCAGCTGAAGAGTATCAAATAGAGTGCAAGAAAGCAGCATCTGCACACTCAAATATGTGCAAAAAACGATGTTTATTGCAAGCTTTCGGTCCCCAGGCTATCGGACAATGTAAACAAAAGCTGTATGACGGGTTTGTATGACGCAGTTTGACGAGGCTGAAAGCGCACAGGGTTGCCAGATGGGATTGACAATTTACAGCCTAAACTTTCTATAACCTCAAAATCAAGTAGCCCATTCGGCGGTAACCCGCCCCATCTGGCAACCCTGGACGCAATCCTGCAACCCTGGACGCGAAATGCATTTTGGGGAAGCAGTATGCCAAAAGTGT
This sequence comes from Nansenia antarctica, assembly GCF_963989245.1. Taxonomy (NCBI): domain Eukaryota; kingdom Metazoa; phylum Chordata; class Actinopteri; order Argentiniformes; family Microstomatidae; genus Nansenia; species Nansenia antarctica. The sequence continues at coordinate 37,126,981 of NC_137688.1, forward strand.
CCATCGTAACTGACTTAAATTTTCCCGGAAGTAATTGCTCACATACTAAATTTCTCGCATACTCAAATCTCGCATACTGTACAGTGTGAACGTACTACATACTCAAAGTCTACGTCATATCTAGTATGAGTAGTATGCTAGTACGCTATTCCGAACACAGCCAGCTATTCCGAACACAGCCAAAGTCAAGTGGCGAAATGGGGGGTCATCCCTATGTTCCCCGGGTCCTATGTTCCCCCGGTACCTTAGCTCCCTCCCGAAAAAGGGTCCTACGTTCCCCGGGTCCTATGTTCCTCGCTCCAGAATAGGGGTCCTATGTTCCCCGGTCATGAAAAAGGCTTCTAGATCCGTTTCCATAAGATTTTCCATACGATTTTCAAGTGAATTAACTACTAAATCTAAATTTGAGCAATATTAGAAGCATCTAAATGGTTTTCCATAAACAGAACGACTCTAGTGAATTAACGCGACGTCATAATTCTACTGATGAGCATTAATTAATTTTGTTTATACAACCGATATATAGGGTGCGTTCATAGATTCGCTCTGAGAGCGCCGGAGCGCACACTGAGTTCAACATCATAAAGGGACCAAGTAATTTGATTGAACAAGAAGCATTCCATGAGTGATCAGATTTCCAAACCGAATTTACGAACGCAGCCATATCTTGCATAAGGCGATCAACTTCTCCAGAATTGAGTTAATTGAGTCTTTACTTACAAGCGAGTTCGTTTAATCTCAACGAGACGTCCTTGATATAACTTCTAAGATAAAATGATCATCAAATATTAGGCACCACTACTGAACTGTTCTTTAAGAGAATATTTATTCGAGCACATCAGCAAGCAATTGCATTTCATTCCATGGAAAGGGGTCCTATCTAGCTTCACCTCTGCAGGCCAGTATCAGCTAGTCGTCAATAGGTTAACTGCAGAAGCTTCACCAGACAAGAGCCCCGTTTCGCCTTGGTACATAGTCTTTATACATTTTCCTTAACATTTGGGGATGGGCTGTCCCTCCTTCCTCTATCTGGTCTTCAAACACATTCCCTCATGACTAGGTCAGTAGGCCCTATGTCCTTATCAGGATAGCTTGTGTAAACATCACTGTTGCCAGGCCCACAGAGTCCCATGACTTGGGATTCGATTAACAAGTTAAAATACAGTATAGAAGAATAGACTTATCATTAATCATTAGTTATGATAGTATAAAATCAGTATAGGAAAATAGAATATCATAACAGCAGGTACAAAATGGTTGTTAGCACATAGGCAAAAATAAACAATCTACAGGCGGTTTGAACCACAACACTTTCTTCCAGTCAGTCCTTCCCCCCATGTCGCTCAAAAGCAGAACCTCTCTTTTGGCTTTGCGAGACCTTCCCATTTTTTCTCAACTGACCTCAGTCACATATTATTTAAATGAGCACACAGTACATGATTGATCACTTCTAGTTATTTTAATACAAATCCCCAACAAGACGTAAAGTAAGTGGAGGAGATTGATCGGGAGTTGACAATATTACTATGAATGAAAATGAATGAATTGCTAGGCTATTATTTTATGGTACTGTCTCAATTATATTTGAATAATTTTCTGCTCTACCAGTATGCGCATGCCCAGTGTACCTGAATACGCGGTTCCATGTGGCCAGATATTATTTTGCGCGACGATGAGAAAACGCTTGGCAACCCACGAGACCGGGGAACATAGAACGAGGGGAACATAGGACCCTTTTTTCGTGACCGGGAAACATTAGACCGAGGGAACATAGGACCCGGGGAACAGCGGACATAGGAACATAGGTACGCTCGCGAGAAATGGATCACCTTGGCTTTAAAGAAGCAAGACATTGTGATGAAAACTCCTTTCGGTCTTTATTCATCCCAGTTATAGCTTTTCATACCATTTCAGCCACTTTAAAACAATTCTAACCAGTTAAGTCATCAGACTTTTCATGTTCCTTTAAGACCTAGACATACCACTTGTTATACTGTGGATGTCTCAGGAATGACAAAGGTGCAACAATGATAAACGGTCAGTGCAAAACAAGAACAGTCTACTAAGACAAATATGAATGAATATGAATGGATTATATCAAATTACTCAACATCTTTGGTTACAGTGTGGACTTTTCATGTGGATATGATTTGTCAGTCAGAATACAGACACATGTCTTTCCTGTGTGAATAGTTGTAATGGACTGACTTAAATAGTTCCTTATTCCAAAGCACTTTACAATGGCCTCTGATTCACCCATTCACACACACCAATGGCGGCAATTTAACATAAATTAAAATTAAATTAAATTAAATTAAATTTAATTTAATTTAAATTTAAAATTTAAATTAAAATTAACATGCAAGGCGCCGGCCCACTCGTTGGGAGCAAGTTGGGGTTCAGTATCTTGCCCAAGGACACCTTGTCGACATGTGGCCAGCCGGGGTTTGAACCGTCGATCTGCCGACCTTGCGATCATTAGACGCTGGCTCTACCTGTATTTCGTTCATATTTACAATGCAATGGCTACACTGATTTCACGTGGACCAGGGTCAGGACCTGAGTGGACGGTTTCCACATGCTTTCTCAGGGAGTTTACGTTCCTGTAGCTTTTGTCACAGACTGTGCATCTGTGCAGGTACTCCTCCTTGTGTTTAGTTTTAATATGCGCTAACCTACTACTACGTTGTCTGAAATGTTCTCCACAGACATGGCATCTAAAAGGTTTCTCCCCTGTGTGAGTCCTGATGTGATCATTTAGATTACTGTTGTTTGTGAAATGTCTTTCACAGACATGGCAGCTGTACGGTCGCTCCCCTGTGTGAACCCTCATATGCCTCCTCACAGCGCCCTTCTCTTTAAAACGTTTTCCACAGACAAGGCAACTGTAAGGAGTCTCCCCTGTGTGAACCCGTATATGATTTCTCAGGCCACCCTTCTCTTGGAAAGCTTTCCCACACACATGGCAGACGAAGCGTGTGGATCTCTCCCCTGTGTGAATCCTCTTTTTCTCTCCTGTGTGTATCGTCATATGCTCTGTCAGATGAATCATTTTCACAAAACGTTTTGCACAAACGTGACAGCTGTATGATCTCTCCTCTGTGTGACTGTTAATATGACCCATTAGGTGATTCCTTTGTTTGAAATGTTTTTCACAGACGTTACACCTATATGGTTTCTCCCCTGTGTGTGTCATCACATGCACTTCCAGAGCACCCTTCTCTTTGAAACGTTTAAGGCAAAAAGTACAGTGATGCGGCGTCTCTGTGTGTAGCCTCATGTGCAGTGTTAGTTTTCCTTTCACTTCATAACTTATGTTGCAAATATCACAGCGATAAACATTTTCACTATGAACATCAGAAGAGGGGAGTTGTGAGTCTCTGGTTAGCTCTGATAATGTATATTCCTCTTCAACAGGATTTACTGCAAAGAGGAGTTGTGAGTCTATGGTTGGCTCTGATACTGCATAGCCCCCTTCATCAGGTTCTATTTTGTTCTGTTCAGCTGGAGTGGTTGATGGATCATTCCTCTCACTATGTGTTTGTTTACCATCAGAGTCACTTTCTACATCCCAGGGAGTGTATGTCCAGTCTGAGGTATCAATCTCCTGCTCTTCTTTAATCTGTGTGATCTCTCTGTCCTCCTGCCCTAGACTGGGGCTCCACTCCTGCTGCTCATGGGGAACCTCTTTGGAGACAGAGATAGTGATCTGCCCAGGATCTGCAGAGAAGGATATAGTATTAGCCGGTTTAAAACAATCCCTTCATTGTTCAGAACTTCTTAAGACAAGGACATAATATTATGTACACAACACCTGCTGTACTGGAGGGTAGATAACGATAATGGTGGCTGTGTCTGTTTGAATAATTAATTTGTATAAACGACTAGGATATGTGAGAGATACAGACCACTGTCCCTTTTTCATTCATTCCCTACATGTTTCATACTCTAGCCACATAAACAGCTTCACGTTATTTATTCTAAATACATTTATATTTATTCAAACTATTACAACTTTGTCAAAAATTACAATAACAACCTATTACCCCAATGTTTGTCATACCAGGTCTCATTTACAAGAAAATGCTTCTCTCTGGTATTCTCATTCGACTAGCTGTAGCCTAAATTCCAACAATATTGAGACTGTGCTTCTGGATGATATAGGCCATTGCTTATTTAAGAATATAACAAATGCCCCATGAGCTTAATTCAGCTGTTTTATCCAATCAGAACCCAAAGATATACGTTTGCCGTACTCCATAATTTGTAAACAATGTAATTGTAACACTGTATATCTTTGAAACATGGTTAACACTATACTTTTGTTCAAATGAATGATCAGTCCTCGGCTAGCTCCGTATATGAATTTCAGCGTGGCTACTTGTCTCATACTCCATCCTCTGTTTACTAAAAGGTGGCGAGGCGAACGCTTTGTTGTTTGAATCCCAGATTGTCCCTTTAAATTCCGATGATATCGTCGACAGACAGCATCAACAGACTGCTGTGTCTCTACATAACGGTGTTGTGTTTCAGATATACATAGGTAGCGACGATCTCTGTATCACAGCAATAGTGTAACAAACCTGCTTTGTGTAATTTTATCTCGGGTTTCAGAACCAAGTCCAGTATCCTCTGAAGACGTTCGTTCTGTTCTTTTGAACGGGAGATTTCGTCCTGATATTCAACTATTACTTCCTGAACTGCTCCAAATATCTCCACAGCAGCGACTGTTAATCGTTGCATCAAAAAGTCATTTAACAACTGTAGTTTTGACATGTTGGAATCAACGGATGAAATTAGTTAATCTAGGATAAATAAATACGTGTCATTAGGGTAATTTGGATAGCTGGACTCTGGACCCTTCTCGGACGCTTGCAAAATTGCTTCCCGTTTTTCGTGTTCTTCTTCATGCGATTTCCGACAGGCTAGATGTTTTTAGGCATGTTGCTGCCTCTCACAGGTCTTTGATCGAAATACATCTTCAAACATCCCATCCTTTTACACCTACCTGTTATACGTGGGGGTGTAGGCCAGGCCAGGCAATGTGGCATATAGAAAATCCCAAAACTATAAGTGTAATGTACTGTATAAGTATAAATCACGGTTAAATAAAAGCTAGTCTGTAATTGCTGGCAGCCAAATGTAATGAACGTAACATTGTGAGAAGGGTGGTCAGGCATGGATAACATTTCCTGCCCAATGACCAATCAAAACCGACCCAAAAGGTCTGAACTAGAGAAGCCCCCTTTTTTGCAGCAAGAGAGGAATTGATCCATGTGTCTAATAAACAAAACAGTAACATTGCTTTACCTTGTTCTATGCATTTGTCCCTTTGTTATTTGTTCATCACACCAAATTATTTACTCTGAGCTATAGAAGTGATTGATAGTGAATAAATACAATTAATGTTGTTCTTTTTTATGCTTTTAACTCATGCTTTTCTTGCTTCTTGTCTGAATGTTTTACTAATAAACATGTTCACCCTGAGCTGCAGAACAGTCTGGATTGACTTCACATTTAAATGCAATGATAACACTGACAACATCCCATGTGGACCAGGGTTAGGAGCTGTGTGGATGGTTTCCACATGCTTTCTCAGGTAGCTGATGTGAATGTAGGTTTTGTCGCAGTCTCTGTATCAGTGCAGATGCTACCCTGTGTTTTGTTTTAATATGTGCTCTCCTAGTACTATCTTGTCTGAAATGTCACAAAAATTGCATTTAAAAGGTTTCTCCCCCATGTGACTCCTGATATGGCCTATTATAGAGCTCCTTTGGCTGAAATGCATTCCACATACATGGTCTCTGTATGTGAGTACTAACATGATCAGTTAGAATTTTTTTTTTTTTTTTTTTTTTTTTTTTACAGAAACAGCATTGGGGTTTTCCCTTGTGTGAATCTTAATGTGTTGTTTCAGAGAACCCCTTTCTGTCAAATGTTTTTTACAAACATAACAGCTGTATGATTTCTCTCCTGTGTGAGTGTTAATATGATTAATTAGATTGTTCATAGATGTTGCATCTATAGGGTCTCTCCAACAGTCTTGTGGGTCAGTGTTTGTGTACAAGGACTTGGTGCATGAAACAAATACTTTTCGCCTTATGCTGTACTGGAAGCTGAAGCTTGGCTTTCAAGAAGACAATGACTAATATTTCATTCAGTTAAAACTTTCATTCCATTTCAAAGTCACTCTATAACAATTCAAAACTAATAAGTAATCAGATTGTTTATGCTTGAAAACCTTGGCATACCAAGTATTTTTTTTCATACCGTGGATGTCTTAACAATAACAAAAGTGTACAAATTAAAAACAATCTGTACAAAACAAGAACAGTTTACTGGAGAAACATAGCTATCAGAATGGCCTTCAAGAAGAAGCCAGACAACGTGACAAACATTATTTCAGTCTTTATTCAAGTTAGAGCTTTTTATACCATTAACAAAAAAGAAAAAAAAAGACAAGTCATCAGATTGTGTATGTTCCCTGAAGACCTATGGGGTATTCTATTGTTACAACCTGGCTCTGGGCCATAACAAAAAGGGAGACACACACCATATAAACGATATATAGAATTTAATAAAGATAATTAAGGCCAAACAATACCATAATCTGATGAGGTATAATAATCAGTATGTCAGTAGTGTAAGTGAGTGAATGCAATGGAAAGTGTGGGGTGGAGGGTGTTGTATAGTGGAAAATAGTATAACAAATGAATAAATGGTGCTGGTGGAGAGAGAGAGACTGGAGGTTATCACACCTTCTGAAATGTCAAATTCAAGCACCTTTCAAGGACTTTCAAGACTCAATTCCCTCAAATTCAAGGGCCCAACATGGCATAGTTTGAGACAGATCTAGATGAGAATTTATATACAGGGATGCAAACACAACTATGGTGAAAAAAGAGAGAACTCCCGAAGTCATTGCGGACTAGAGGGGCAGTTCGGCGGGGGCTAGTGTTATAAAAAGCAGTTATGACTTAATTCAATCGTTTTCTCTGAAGAAGCTCCTCTCACAAAACCATTAGGTCAATGTTGTTGGCTACTCTGCTCTACACTCACAGCCCACCTCCTCATTGGATATGCGATCACACATAGGTACTGGCAGTTTAGGTGCAGCACTTTGCCTGATCTTCTCAGCTGCTTGGTTGCTGGGAGTGGGGTCTCCTTTCTGAGGAGCTGTTTCACACTTTGTGTTGTTATGATAGTGGTCACCTTCTGTCTGTGGAGCTGTCTGACAGTGTGACATGCATGCCCTTTCCTCCATAATTAATCTCTTTTGTGCATAATACACATCTAGCATGTCCTTTTTAATTAAAAAAAATCAGTCAGACAGTGGGAACTTATGGTTCACTGACTTAATTGTGGCATCTATCATTAGCCACGACCATTTCCAACTAGGGATGCGCCGAAATGAAAATTCTTGGCCGAAGTCGAACATACTGTAACAGCTTATAAGACACTGATAATAATGCTAATAATACACGTTTTTCACAAAGATTACAGTGATATGGGATCTGTGTGATCTTGGTTGCACTCCATTAACTTCTGTTGTAAATACAGTACAGTACAATGTTACAACACAATAGTTACACTGGGACCAGGGTCAGGACCTCTGTGGGTGGTTTCCACATGCCTTCTCAGGAAGCCTATGTACTGGTAGGTTTTGCCACAATCTTTGCATCTGTGCAGGTGCTCCCCCTTGTGTTGAGCCTTGAAATGTGCAGTCCTACTGCTACTTTGTGTAAACTGTGCACCACAGATACGGCATCCAAAAGGTTTCTCCCCTGTGTGAGTCCGAATATGTTTGACCATAGTACTGTTTGTTGTGAAATGTTTTCCACAGACAGGGCAACTAAAAGGTCTCTCTCCTGTGTGAATCCTAATATGGTCTGTTAGGTGACTGCTTTGTGGAAAACACTTTCCACAAACATGACAAATGTGTGGTCTCTCCCCTGTGTGAGTCTTAATATGATCTAACAGATGGTTCCTTTTTTTGAATGTTTTTTCACAGATGTGGCATAGATAGGGTCTATCTCCTGTGTGTGTACGCACATGGTCTTTCAGAGTACCCTCCCTTTTGAAACGTTTAAGACAATAAATACAGTGATATGGAGTCTCTGTGTGTAGCCTCATATGCAGTGTTAGTTTTCTTTTCGCTCGATAACTTATGTTACAAATATCACAGCGATACAGGTTTTCACTCAGTGCTGCAGAAGAGTATGGATTTACTGCAAAGAGGAGTTGTGAGTCTCTGGTTGGCTCTGATACTGCATAGCCCCCTTCATCGGGTTCTATTTTGTTCTGTTCAGCTGCAGTAGCTAACAGATCATTCCTCTCACTGTCCTCCTGTGAGGTCATAGTTGGATTCTTACCATCAGAGTCAGTTTCTACATCCCAGGGATTGTATGTCCAGTCTGAGGTATCAATCTCCTGCTCTTCTTTAATCTGTGTGATCTCTATGTCCTCCTGCCCTAGACTGGGGCTCCACTCCTGCTGCTCATGGGGAACCTCTTCAGAGACGGAGATAGTGATCTGCCCAGGATCTGCAGGGAAGGAAAATAAGCCCTTCATTGTTCAGACAATGCTGCTCACCTCTTGCTGTGCTTTGTGAGGTGTGTGTGTGTGTGTGTGTGTGTGTGTGTGTGAGACATGAGCATGGGACTGAGGAATCCTAAATATACCCTCTCAATGAGAACAGCAAGCATCAACTGCTTGGAGACGATCATGAGTGGAAGCCTTTGGTGGAAGACAAGCGACGTTTCTCAATTATGAGTAACACAAATTCTCAGGTTCCTCTCCTGTCCGCCACTCGAAAGAAGGATTTCATGACGAACTGTATCTTGGGTTGTTTTTATTTCAATACATGCCATGGCAAAGTCTCTGACTATCTGTCCATAGGACTGTATAGAGGAGGATGCTATCCGGCTAGCTATACATGGGGGTCATCCCTATGTTCCCCGGTACCATAACTCCCTCCCGAAAAAGGGTCCTATGTTTTGCTACTATCAATGAAAATGAATGAATTTCTATTATTTTACGGTACTGTCTCAATTATATTTGAACAATCTTCTGGGTCTACCAGTACGCGCATGCCGAGTGTACCTGAATACGCGATTCCGTGTGGCCAGAAATTATTTTGCGCGAAAATGAGAAAACGCTTGGCAATTATTGAAAAACACATGACACAGTGACCGGAAAACATATACCCACGAGACCGGGGAACAATACGCAATAAACATCGTTTTTTTGCACAGATTTAAGTGTGCAGATGCGGGTTATTTTGATAAACTGGACACATTTTGGGAATATATGTGGTTACTTTCTCACCTGAAAACATATTAAAACTTCATAAAATGACATGTTAACACTTGTAAAGCCAAAATTACAGCTTTTAGCCAATGGAGGTTTAAAATGGAGGATTTAAATTCCTCGCTCCCGGCAGCGAATTTGCGAAACCTAGGATGGTAGGGGAAGGCAGGGCAATACCGCTACCTGATTGGTGGCGAAGCACTCGTGATGAGCCCCCTCATTGGCTGGCGAGTCTACCATCTAATTAGCCAGACTCCTTGCTATAAGCTAGCAATATTGGGCACACACGCCCCATTTCAGCTAGCTAGCGTTTACGTTAGCCCAATATTGCTAGCTTAGCATTATAACGTTTACGTTAGCCCAATATTGCTAGCTGCAAGGAGTCCATCAGAACGAGCACGCCCCTTTTTGGGTGAAAGAAGAGTAGAAGTTTGAATGGCGGTCAATGGGAATTTCTGGTCTTCGCTACTTTAATCCGATAAAATAAGAAAACCGTAGTGCTTTTTAGATATTAGGAGCCCAAATCCGATGGCCAGTTAGGCAAACTATTATATAGTTGCCGATCAATGATCGACGTCGTTATATAGAGAAAATTAATGAAATAGGGGTTGAATTGATCAGAGCAGTCATACATCATCTCCCTGTCATCAGGGATTTGTAGTTCTACTTTCATCCACATGGATGGAGGCAGACTGAAAGGACACACATTCATTGCCTATTTCATAAATGTTCTCCATATAACGACGTCGACGATCATTGATCGACAACGACACTATATAATTGTTTGCCTGACTGGCCATCGGATTTGGGCAGTCTGGGGATTTACACGGCAAATCAAATGAAGAACTCCAAATCCCAGATGACAGGGAGATGACCTATGACTGATCTGATGAATTCAACCCCTATTTCAGTAATTTTCTCTATATAACGACGTCGATCATTGATCGGCAACGACACTATATAATAGTTTGCCTAACTGGCCATCGGATTTGGGCATCTAATATCTAAAAATCACTACGGTTTTCTTATTTTATCGGATTAAAGTAGCAAAGACCAGAAATTCCCATTGACCGCCCGTCAAACTTCTCCGCTTGTATCACCCAAAAAGGGGCGTGGACATGACGGGAGAGCAAAGTACCCGGATGCGTTGCTCTGATGAATGCAGTATATACTCATTGAGTATGCTAGTATGCAGTATGCTAGTATGCAGTATGCTAGTATTCCATTTCGAACACAGCCAATGTCTGAAACGACCTCAGCTGTATCACAACAATAATGTAACAAACCTGCTCTGTGTAATTTTATCTCGGGTTTCAGAACAAAGTCCTGTATCTTCTGAAGACGTTCGTTCTCCTCTTTTGAACGGGAGATTTCGTCCTGATATTCAACTATTACTTCTTGAACTGCTCCAAATATCTCCACAGCAGCCACTGTTAATCGTTGCATGAAAAACTCATTCAACAACTGTAGTTTTGACATGTTGGAAACAACGGTTGGAATTTGTTTTGGCCAAATAATTAAGAAAAGATGTCATGAGAGTATTTGTGATAGCTGGACGCTTGCGCATTACTCTCGTTCGTGTTCTTCATGGTGTCGCTTTCCGGCAGACTACACGCTTTTAGGCACTTTGCTGCCTCTCACAGGTCATAGAGCGAAGTACACATAATGTGTCAAACTTCCTGGCTTTCTCAACCCATCGGTTACAACCAGAGGTGTAAACCAGCGAGTGATATACAATTCCAAAACAGGACATAACAGCGAAGTGTTAACACACCAAGCTCAGCCAACTCACAAAACATTCTCGGAGTTCATGCATGAAACAAATGAAGTCACCACCTGCTAGATAAACATTGCTATCACCTTGGATTTCAAGAATACAAGGACGAAGATTCATGTCGGTCTTTATTCATCCAAGCTACATACTTACAATACAATGATTAACAACATGTAATATTGACTATGGTGAGGACCTGTGTGGATGGTTTCCATATGATTTCTTTGGGAGCTTATCTATCTAGCTATGTAGTCTTTCTTGCATCTGTGCTGGTGCTTGTGTATATTTTCAATATGTGTCCTCATACCACTACTACGTTTGAAACGTAATCCACAGATATGACATCTGAAAGGTCTCTCCCCTGTGTGAGTCATCATATGTTCTCTCACAGCACCCTTTTGTGTGAAATGTTTTTTACAAACGGAACAGCTGTATGGTTTTTCCCCTGTGTGAGTCCTAATATGATAATCCAGATGACTACGTGTTATGAAACGTTTCCCACAGACATGGCAACAATGGGGTTTGTCTCCTGTGTGAGTCGTCCTAATATGTAATTGCATATAAGCCCTTCCTGTGAAATGTTTTTTACAAACATGACAGCTGAATGGTTTCTCCCCTGTGTGAGTCCTAATATGATTAGTTAGATCATGTAATCTTTTGAAATGTTTTTCACAGAAGTTGCACATGTAGGGTTTCTCCGCTGTGTGCGTCTTCACATGGGCTCGACACTTTTTCTTGTCTTTGAAACGTTTTGGACAAATATTACAGTGATACGGTGTCTCTGTGTGTAGCCTCATGTGCAGTGTTAGACTTCCTTTATATCTATACATTTTATTGCAAACATCACAGTGATAAACATTTTCACTCTGACCTTCAGAAGAGTCTGGATTTACTGCAGGGGGGAGATCGTCGTTGGTTGACTCTGATACTGCATATTCCTCTTCAACAGGTTCTATTTTGTTCTGTTCAACTGGAGTGGTTGATGGATCATTTCTCTCACTGTCCTTCTGCGAGGACACAGTTGGGTTCTTAACATCAGAGACAGTTTGTACATCCCAAGGAGGGTATGTTGAGTCTGAGGTATCAATCTCCTGCTCTTCTTTAATCTGTGTGATCTCTACGTCCTCCTGCCCTAGACTGGGGCTCCACTCCTGCTGCTCATGGGGAACCTCTTCAGAGACGGAGACAGTGATCTTCCCAGGGTCTGCTGGGAAGGATATAGCATTAGCCAGTTTAAAACAAGCCCTTCATTCAGATTATAAACAAGGACATTAGATACAGCCTAGCCTTTCCCATAAATCACCTGCATATCATATGAAACTTGTTCAAAACCTTGCCCCATAAACTTCTTAAAATTAAGATATTAATTCTAAATTCCTATGAGAGTACAGCTTTGTTAAACATGACAATAACCACACATTACTGTTTGTTTGTCATAGATGTCATTTTCAAGAGAATGCTGCTGTCCTCTGTATGGTCAGCTGTGGTTCCATTCAATTCCAACACTATTGACAGACTTGGTCTGCATGATATATAGCCATTGATTCTGAAAGAATATAGCAAATGCCTCATGAGCTAAGTTCAACTGTTTTTAATACCCAAAAGATTGCTTTACTGGATTATTTGTAAACAATGTAATTGAAAACTATTTGTCTATGAATTTGAGCGTGGTTTGTTTTCTCCAACCCCATCATTTACGAAACAGTGGCGAATGACGCTTAGTTTGAATTGTGGTCAGAACGTTTGACCACGCTCGACAGACTGCTGTGTCTCTACATAACGGTGTTGTGCTTCAGCTCTATCACAGCAAAAGTGAAATGAACTTACTCTGTGTACTTTTATCTCGGGTTTGATAACATAGTCCTGTAGCGTCTGTAGACGTTCGTTTTCCTATTTTGAACAGGAGATTTCTTCCTGATATTCAACTATTACTTCTTCAACTGTTCCAAATATCTCCACAGTAGCAACTGTTAATCGTTTCGTGAAAAACTCATTCAACCATTGTAGTTTCGACATGTTGGAAACAACGGTTGGTTGTTGGTGTGTGATGTCATACGCTCTGGATTTACTACAGAGAGTTGTGAGCCTCTGGTTGGTTCTGATGCTGCATAGCTCTCTTCAACAGGTTCTATTTTGTTCTGTTTAGCTGGAGTGGTTTACAGATCATTCCTCTCACTATCCATCTGTGTGGACATAGTTGGATTCTTACCATCAGAGTCACTTTCTACATCCAAGGGACAGGTCCAGTTTGAGGTACCAATCTTCTGCTCCTTTTTAATCTGTGTGATGTCTATGTCCTCCTGCCCTAGACTGGGGCTCCACTCCTGCTGCTCATGGGGAACCTCTTCAGAGACGGCGATAGTGATCTGCCCAGGGTCTGCAGGGAAGGATATAGAATTAGCTAGTTTAGAACATGCCGTTCATTGTTCAGACCTAATTGAATGTGTATGCAGGCAGATAAAGATAACAGCAGTGTCAGTTTGAGTAATAATTCATATGATAAACAACTAGGACACGAGAGAGAGATGCAGCCGAGCCTTACCTTCACCATGAATAATAAGAAATTCCTCATGAGCTTAGTTCAACCCAACAATATAAGATTGTCTTCCTCCATTGTTTATTGTAAGCAATGTTATTTGTTGTGTCTTGTTGTTCTCTCTAACTTACAAGATAGACTTTATAATAATACTGGAGCATCTTTATTCAGCATCCCAACGACAACTAGACCACACTAGTTGATCGATGATAACTTTGTCAAGATGTAATGCTGCGGAGGCAATAGCAATCAATCCCAGATCTATGCTAAACATAGCAATATACTACATTATTGTTAACAAACACTGTATAAAGGTGAAAAAAGGTAGCAGGTAGCAGGTTGACCGCTTTCTTGTTGTTTGATCCCACATGGGGATGTCAATTCCGATGCTTTTTATCGATAATGGACAATCTAGCATCGTCAGACTGCTGTGTCTCTACATAAAGGTGTTGTGCTTCAGATACACCGCGACGACCTCAGCTATATCACAGCAAAAGTGTAACAAACCTGTTCTGTGTAATTTTATCTCGGGTTTGAGAACCAAGTCCAGTATCCTCTGAAGACGTTCGTTCTGCTCTTTTGAACGGGAGATTTCTTCCTGATATTCAACTATTACTTCTTCAACTGCTCCAAATATCTCCACAGCAGCGACTGTTAATCGTTGCGTGAAAAACTCGTTCAACCGTTGTAGTTTTGACATGTTGGAAACAAGGGTTGGAATTTGCTAATATTGGCTACATAAGAGAGAAAATACGTTAGAGTACTTGTGATAGTTTAACGCTTGCGCAGTTTGCTTTGGTTAGTCTCCTTCTTCGTGATGTCGCTTTCCGGCAGACTAGACGCTTTTAGGCCCATTGCTCCACCCATCTGCTCCACCCAGAGGAGTGAACCAGTGAATGGCATACAATTCCAAAAGTTATTTGCAGTTTCACAGGACCTAACAGCAAAAGTGTTTACCAAGCAAACTCAGCCAAGTCACAAAACATTCTAGGGCTTCATGGATGAAAGAATAAAGTCACCACCGGCTGGATAAACCTTGCCGTCACCTTAGCTTTCAAGAAGATTGACGAAGATTAATTTGGGTCTTTATTCATTCATGAAATATTTACAATCCAATGGTTGGGTCATTTTTTTAATACGGTGCCTTTTCCGTCCCCAGTACTAAATAATCATGTTGTATTTTGTCTAAATTTGGACAAATACTAATTCCATTAGGTTTTTCCATGTATAGTCAACTGTTATTTATTATGAATACAATGATATGGGCTTCTAAGTTGTTGTTTTCTACACTTTAAAAGCTTTGGTTAAAGCTGTAAATTGGATTTTGCATGGGATTTGGGATGTCCCCAGTGTTGTTCATTCAACTTCAATCCAAAAAATAACTATTAAAAACATATACATTTCCAAATATGTTATTATTATTTCATTTTCTTGATCAATATCTATTGAAATCAAATATAGTTTTTATCATTTTTTTTACATTTTGTACAAAAAAATTAAGGTTTTGCTTACAATATTGCTTGTCCCTGCAATCACTGTCCACCCTGTTATGCTGTGTTAATGTCCCTTTTAAAAGAAAACCATATTTCTCAATCACATCACTCTCATGAGGTGACATCACATGGAGGGGATTTTAAATGAGGTAAGCTGTGTGATTTTCTACCTCTTTTACCATCTGATTTTTATGTTTTTATCCAGTGAGTTTAATGTGGTTGACCATAACGTGTCCACCCTGTTATGCCTAAATATTGAGGAGATCAATCAAATTGAATAATTTCAAAAAAAAAGTATTTAGTGCAAATTAGATTCCTCATCAAGTATTCATGGTCATTATGCTAACACAGGCAGGCTAAAGGCTAACTTTAACTCAAAATGTCCACCCTGTTAGTGTCCACCCTGTTATGTGTCCACTCTGTTCTGGAGACACTCGCCCTATACAGAGGGTATTGTAAATAAAATAAAATGTAGGTGCCTGAGCTCGACCACTACCCAGCCAGCACGCCCACGTGGGTCCCATATGGTTTCAAGGTGGGCTAACCCATATGGGCCTCATGTCTGCAATGTTAGCGGGATCCACTTGGGTCCCAACTGGGATGCCCATGTGGGCTTTAGGTGGGTTTTACCTGGGCCCTAGGTGGGCCCCAACCAGGCAAGTCTATATGGGACCGAGGTGGGTCCTAACTGGGATGCCCATGTGGGCTTTAGGTGGGTTCTACCTGGGCCCTAGGTGGGCCCCAACCAGGCAAGTCTATATGGGACCGAGGTGGGTCCTAACTGGGATGCCCATGTGGGCTTTAGGTGGGTTCTACCTGGGCCCTAGGTGGGCCCCAACCAGGCAAGTCTATATGGGACCGAGGTGGGTCCTAACTGGGATGCCCATGTGGGCTTTAGGTGGGTTCTACCTGGGCCCTAGGTGGGCCCCAACAAGTCTATATGGGACCGAGGTGGGTCCTAACTGGGTTTGGTTGTGCAATGGTTCCTTTGATTTCCAATGTGGGTCCTAATAAGATTTAAATATAAATAAAATAGATTAAGCAGTATTTGACATGAACCGTGTTAATTCTTGTAAACACACCTAAAATAAAAATTGGGTATAACATTTTACACGTCTTAAGTTTTACCAGGATGAAAATAGACAATATATATTTTGACAAATTTATTAAAAACAACAAGATAATAAAAATACAATGAAAATAACAATGCAGCAGTGTAAAGGTGCAGGAAAAGGCACACATCAAATGTACAGGTGTACATACAGTATATACATACAAATGGTACACTTAAAATAAAAAAATATTCCCACAATGCTCCACAGAGACTAATAACAGAACAAAATATAAGAATAAAAATGGGCGCTCTGGTGGCTCTTGGTGGTGATGGTGGGGGTAGTGGTGGAGTCACCACCCGCCACCCTGCCCCAAGCCTGCAACCTGCTGCCCACCGAGCAGTTGTACAGTTTAATGGCTGATGGGACAAAGGAGTTATTGAACCACTTCGTACCTGCTGGCAGTGCGATGAGCCACCAGCTGTGGCTGCTCTTCCGCCCCGCGAGGATGAGGTGGTGTGGTGTGGTGTGGTGTGTCCAAGCAGTGCAATAAAAAAAAAATCTTGGGCCCTCTGTGCGTGTCTCTTCAGCCTTTCGGTTTTAATCCCCAGTGACAGAACCAACCACAGGGCAGCATTGTAGAGAAAGAGAGACAGAGACTTTGCCTACTGGGTTGGTGCATCATCCAGTTGTAGAAGCTGTGTCTGAGGTCTAACTCTTTTTCCACCTCTATCGCGAGCTCCAGTGAACCACTTGGAGAGAGCCTTTTCTGCATCCTTGTGGTTGGTTTCCTGAGTGAGGGCATTTTTCTTTAGTCCCCCTAATAGAAATGACAAGAGGCCAACTGTTAGAAATTATAGCATTATGGAACTTTCTTGAGTGACATCAGTTTAAATGTTTTGAAGATTTGTTGTGCCCCGTTTCCATTGCTGTATATACTGTCTTTGCTGTGGCATACCTTCTATTGGTATACATCAAATGTGTTGCCAAATTAAAAATGTAAAAGTTAGACTGAGCAATTCAACACTCAAACTTACCATATATGACATCATAAAGGCGCATTTCTCTGAACTTCCTCTTGCTGTGACGTCCATGAAGGTTGAACTGGACTGCCAGATCATTTGAGAGGAGGTACGGCATCATTCTTCTGGTAGCATCATCCAGTGAAGTACCTCCGATATCTCCAACCATGGCAACCTGAGTGTATGGGGGGAAAAAATCACAGGAAGGAAAAGCTGTAAGTGAACAGCAAGATATACATTTCAAGCAGTCATTCTATCTTTAAACACACTTATGTCCCCATTCTACCAGTTTTCAGTGGGACGTCTGCTCCTGCAGGTGGTTCCAGCTACGACACAGCCTTGCCCCATTTCCCCCAACTCACATGTACAAACACAATACAAGCACATTTTCAAGTGAATAAAAGATTCAAACTTACAACTCCAGACATGAACGCAGAGTCACTCAGCTTCTCGTTCATGGAATCGACGTCTTCATTCGTTTTCAGTGGGAAGTCTGCTCCTGCAGGTGGTTCCAGCAACGACACAGCCAGAGGCGGAGCCTGTTGCTTCAGCACCAGGTTCAACATAGTCTTTATCACTCGTATGTCTTTGGCCTGTTTCTCCATATCCTCGGCCTGTTTCTCCATGTGGTCTATCAGGCTTCGATAAACTGTTGGTCCAGGGCAATTGGGACAGGTCGGACCCTGGCTTCCACTGGAGCGCCTCACTCGGTACTCACTTGCACTGCTTGGACTCTGGCTTCCACTGGAGCGCCTCATGCTCGGGGACTTCCTCACACCGATTGGACTCTGACGTCCACTGTGGTGCCTTTTGGGGGATGCACTTGGGGGGACAGTGGAGTGCCTCCCTCCCTGGGAGACACTAGGCGTAAGTCCATGGGGGGGTTTAGGGGGCAAGTCATCCTCACCACAAGAGTCAGATTCGCTTGAATGACGCTGGTATTTGCTTGATGGCCTATTCAGATAAAAGCATACATTTTTGCACATTAAACATGAAACATGAAAAGTTAACTTAAGGGAGCACATCAGCCATTTTCAAACTTGTAATTACTAATACTCAGATGGCTCAATTTCTGTCTACTAGTGACATAGTGTGTAGACAGAAATGGTGCCTGAGCATTAGTGAGGACTAAATAGCCAATTGTACATATTAGCTGTAGATCAGCTAGTATGAAGCTGGGCTGATATGAAGATAGGTTGAAAATGGGTGAAGTGGTCCTTTTAAAAAGGTACCTACAAGTGAACCCACTGAAAATTTGGGCTGGGACGCTAACAATTTATAAAAATCAATATATTGTTAGAGATATACGTACTTTCGTTTTCGCTTGCTTGGCGTTTCACCGTCCGTCGTCAGATCAGCTTTTCTCTCTGCATCTGACAGCTTCCTTCGGGCGTCTGAGTATGTGTCTAAAAGACAAAATGGGGAAACAAACTTTAAGCAATTTTTCTAAGTTAAAGTAATGCAAATTGCAAATTGTGCATATATGTTTTTCAGCAAGCTAGATATGTCCTTTATATAATAGAACATTAAAATATAGATAAATCAACAATTCATTTTTCACAAGTTATGAAGTCCAAATGGCACCGTATTAAAAAAATGACCCGGTTACACTAACACCATTTAATGTGTACTAGGGTCAGGACCTGTGTGGACGGTTTCCACATGATTTCCCAAGGAGCTTATCTTAGTGTAGCCTTTCTCACTATCTTTGCATCTATGCAGGTGCTTGTTAATATGTCTTGCCCTAGTACTACTTTGTCTGAAATGTAATCCACAGATATGGCATCTGAAAGGTTTCTCCCCTGTGTGAGTCCGCATATGCTCTTTTAAAGAATTTGTGTTTGTGAAATGTTTTTCACAAACAGAACAGCTGTATGGTTTTTCCCCTGTGTGAGTCCTAGTATGTATTAGCATATTACTCTTTAATGTGAAATGTTTTTTACAAACATGACAGCTGAATGGTTTCTCTCCTGTGTGAGTCCGAATATGACGATTTAGTTCACTATGTATTATGAAATGTTTCCCACAGACATGGCAACAATAGGGTTTGTCTCCTGTGTGAATCCTCCTAATATGTAATAGCATATAATTCCTTTCTGTGAAATCCTTTTTACAAACATGACAGCTGAATGGTTTCTCCCCTGTGTGAGTCCTAATATGACAATTTAGATGATGTAATCTTTTGAAATGTTTTCCACAGATGTTGCACATATAGGGTCTCTCCCCTGTGTGCGTCTTCACATGGACTTTCCACTCTTCCTTCTCTTTGAAACATTTTTGACAAAACGTACAGTGATAACCCTTTTCACTCTGAGCTTCAGAAGAGTCTGGATTTGCTGCAGGGGGTAGTTGTGCATCGTTGGTTGGCTCTGATACTGTATATTCCTCTTCATCAGGTTCTATTTTGTTCTGTTCAGCTGGAGTGGTTGATGGATCATTCCTCTCACTGGAAGTCCTGTGAGGTCATAGTTGGGTTCTTACCATCAGGGTAACTTTCTTCATCTGAGTCTGAGTATGTCAAGGGAGACATCTCAATCTCCTGCTCTTCTTTCATCTGTGTGATCTCTTTGTCCTCCTGCCCTAGACTGGGGCTCCACTCCTGCTGCTCATGGGGAACCTCTTCAGAGACTGAGATCTGACCAGAGTCTGCAGAGAAGGATATATTCTCCAGTTTAAAACATGTCCTTCATTCAGATGATAAACGAGGACATGAGACACAGTCTAGCCTGTCTGAAATCACCCACAGATCATATGGAACTTGTTCAAAATCTTGCCCCATAAACTTTTTAAAATTAAGATATGAATTCAAAATATCTATGAGAGTACCTGTACCAGTTACAACTTTGTAAACATGACAATAACCACCTATTACCCGACTGTTTGTTTGTCATGTCATTTACAATCAAATACTGTTGTCCTGTTAGCTCAGCTGTTCTACCATTCAATTCAAGCACTACTGACAAACTCGGTCTACTCTCTGCGTGATATATAATCATTGATTCTGAAAGAATATAGCAAATGCCTAATGAGCTAACTTCAACTGGGGGGTATTCCATCAAGTAAAATCCAGGCTTATTTTTTGATAAGTCTCACGAGATATCAAAATAAGCTTGGATTTTCCTTCCTTCCTTCTTTTATTAGCGACGTTGATGGAATACCCCCGTTTTTAATACACAAAAGATTGCTTTACTGCATTGTTTGTAAAATAGTTAAAACTTTCATTCGGATCTAATTTAACAGCAGCTCTGTCTATATGAATTTTAGTGTGATGACTTTTCTCCAATCCTTTACAAAACAGTGGCGGATGACCGTGATGTTCGAATCCAGGATTGTTAAAATTGCAATGCTGTCGTCGGCAGATGGTATCGACCCGGTAATGTGTTTGTTGGGGTTCAGATACACAGCGACGACCTCAGTTGTACCATAAAAAGAGTGTAACAAACCTGCTCTGTGTAATTTTATCTCGGGTTTGAGAACCAAGTCCAGTATCCTCTGAAGACGTTCGTTCTGTTCTTTTGAACGGGAGATTTCGTCCTGATATTCAACTATGACTTCCTGAACTGCTCCAAATATCTCCACAGCAGCGTCTGTTAATCGTTGTGTGAAAAACTCATTCAACCATTGTAGTTTTGACATGTTGGAAACACTAAAATACGTAATGAGAGTACTTGTGATAGTTTAACGCTTGCGCAGTTTACTTTCGTTAGTCTTCTTCCTCGCGATGTCGCTTTCCGGCAGACTAGACGCTTTTAGGCACATTGCTGCCTCTCACAGGTCATAGAACGAAGTACACATTCGATCCTCAAACTTCCCAGCTATCTCCACCCATCTGCTACACGTAAACCAGTGAGTGTATAATACCATTCCAAAACTTCGTTGCAATTTCACAGGACCTAAACAGCAAGTGTTTACCAAGCAAACTCAGCCAACTCACAAAACATTGTCAGAGTTCATGCATGATTATTTTTTTGGCCACCGGATGGATAAACCTTGCCATCACCTTGGCTTTCAAGAAGACATGGACGAAGATTAATTTCGGTCTTTATTCACTCATGCTACATATTTACAATGCAATGGTTACACTAACACCATTTAATGTGGACTAGGATCAGGACCTGTGTGGATGGTTTCCATATTATTTCTCTGGGAGCTTATGTTATGTAACGTGTTAATGTAGTTTTTGGTCATGATCTTTGCATCTCTACTGGTGTTTGTGTTTACCTTTAATATGTGCTGCCCTAGTACTACTTTGTCTGAAATGTAATCCACAGATATGGCATCTGAATGGTTTCTCCCCTGTGTGAGTCCGCATATGCTCTTTTAAAGAATTTGTGTTTGTGAAATGTTTTTCACAAACAGAACAGCTGTATGGTTTTTCCCCTGTGTGAGTCCTAGTATGTATTAGCATATTACTCTTTGATGTGAAATGTTTTTTACAAACATGACAGCTGAATGGTTTCTCTCCTGTGTGAGTCAGAATATGACGATTTAGTTCACTATGTATTACGAAATGTTTCCCACAGACATGGCAACAATAGGGTTTGTCTCCTGTGTGAATCCTCCTAATATGTAATAGCATATAATTCCTTTCTGTGAAATCCTTTTTACAAACATGACAGCTGAATGGTTTCTCCCCTGTGTGAGTCCTAATATGACCATTTAGATGATGTAATCTTTTGAAATGTTTTCCACAGATGTTGCACATATAGGGTCTCTCCCCTGTGTGCATCTTCACATGGACTTTCCACTCTTCCTTCTCTTTGAAACATTTTTGACAAAACGTACAGTGATAACCCTTTTCACTCTGAGCTTCAGAAGAGTCTGGATTTGCTGCAGGGGGTAGTTGTGCATCGTTGGTTGGCTCTGATACTGTATATTCCTCTTCATCAGGTTCTATGTTGTTCTGTTCAGCTGGAGTGGTTGATGGATCATTCCTCTCACTGTCCTCGTGTGAGGTCATAGTTGGGTTCTTACCATCAGGGTAACTTTCTTCATCTGAGTATGTCAAGGGAGAGATCTCAATCTCCTGCTGCTCTTTGATCTGTGTGATCTCTATGTCCTCCTGCCCTAGACTGGGGCTCCACTCCTGCTGCTCATGGGGAACCTCTTCAGAGACTGAGATCTGACCAGGGTCTGCAGAGAAGGATATATATTCTCCAGTTTAAAACATGTCATTCAGATGATAAACGAGGACATGAGACACAGTCTAGCCCAGGGGTCGGCAACCTATGGCACGCGTGCCAGCAGTGGCACGCGACAGCTTAAACAGTGGCACGCGACAGCTAATCAATAAGTGCGAGAATGGGAGAATGTATTTTTATTTTTTTTATGTTGGCCGCGTTCGTAAATTCACGCACACTGGGTTCAATGTCACAATGGGACCAAGTAGGATCAGGCCCGTGAATGAGTTCTCTCTTGCCCGCGGGATGATATTTAATTACTATTAAAACCGGCCCGCAGTATTATGTGCCCGCAGCACCATAATACTACAAGTCCCAAGATGCATTGGCGCGTACCGAGTGCCCGCAAGCGAGCGCGACCCCGCGTCTTCTCTTCACTTCAGTACTCGTCATGAGCAGCAGCAGCACAGTCACAGTGGAGGCCGAAACATCGCCGTCAATTCCCGAGTGTTCCCGAGTGTTCCCGAGTACACAGTTTGCTGACAAACTCGGCATACTTGCTGCCGAATTCAGGCGGAGATTTTCCGACTTTGAAGCCCAAAAAAGCAGGCTTCAACTGCTCAGCAATCCATTTGCAGTTGACGTGGAAAGTGCACCAGCAAATCTCCAAATGGAGCTGATTGAGCTCCAGTGTAATGACACACTTAAGGCATAATATGAGTCCGTGGCGCTGCTGAGTTTGCTCGTTTCATCCACGACACAATGCCTGAGCTGTGCAACCAAGTTGCTCGCACGCCGTCTATGTTTGGCAGCACATACCTGTGTGAACTACTGTTTTCGTTGATGAAACTAAACAAAACATCACATAGGAGTCGTCTTAGTGATGAACATCTGAACTCAATCCTGAGGATTTCCTCAGCTCAGAGCCTGACCCCAAACATGAATGAACTTGTACTCAAGATGAGACACCAAGTATCGGGCTCAGCCTCAGACAAGTGAGCAGAAAGGACTTGGACTTCTTTGAAGGGACTTATTGGACTTCTTTGAAGGGAATTATTATTATTTTCTCCAGTTGAATGGACCCAGGGACATGTTGCCTAAGAAATGAATGCAACTGTTTTGCACTTTTGCAAGTTTGCACTAACTTTTCTAATTTTATTATAGAAGACAGTCATTGGTGAGGATCGGAGCAGCACACTGATTTGTTTTTAATGCATGCTGTTTCATTTTTGCATTTATCTTGCCATTGAGCTTTGAATGAAAATTACATTTAGCTGTTTACCTGTAAAAAAAAAAAAAAAAAAACGTTTTCAATTTATTACTGAAAGAGCCTTGAGAAAACATTGCAACTGATTTTATTCATGTTTTACTTAATTTAATGTAATGATTAATGTTAAGTGCAATATAGGCTGTGTTATTGGTATTGGTTCAATATGTGCAATAATTGCGAGTTTTAATAAACATTGAACCAGCCCGGCCCTCCACTTGTACCATTTTTTTAATTTTGCCCCCCTGTGTATTTGACTTTGACATGACTGGACTAGAGGCAGTCTCAGGGACGCTCCGGCGCTCTCAGGGCGAATTTACGAATGCAGCCCCTAGTCTCTCATCCACTCCACGAGAGCCGTATTCTGGCGCCAATTTTCAAAGTAAAATTCTGAATTCGATTCGATACTTGTATCAATATAACTCAAGTCGTTCAAGGATGAAGCAGACAAGGCCGAATCAATAAGACGTGCTGTGTCAAGGTATGGGAAGCAGGCCAGCACCTTTAAAGCATTTGCCACTGCTAAAAATCACGCAACTGAAGCAAGCTTTCGCATTGCTCATTGCATTGCGAAACGTGGAAAGCCATTCACTGATGGAGAATATATTAAGGAGGCTTTCCTCTGTAGCTCAGATGTTTTGTTTGAAGGCTTATCAAACAAAGACACAATAACATCAAGAATAAAAGACATCCCAGTGTCAGCCAGAAGTGTGGAACGAAGAATAGGAGAAATGGCAGAAAACGTGAAAGCGCAGCAGACCGCTGGTTTGAAAGATGCGACGGTGTTTAGCCTCGCACTTGATGAGAGCGTAGATGTGAATGACATGCCACGTCTGGCTGTCATAGCAAGATACTGTGATTCTGCTGTAAGGGAGGAGCTCTGCTGCCTAAAACCAATGCCAGAAACAACAAAAGGTGAGGACATCGCTAAAGTTCTTATCGAGCATTTTGTGGAGCGAGGGATTGACATTAGCAGGATTTTTGCAGTGACACTGACAACAGATGGTGCCCCTGCCATGGTCGGGAAACAGAGGGGAGCGGTTGCATTAATTGTGTGCAACTTAAAGTGACCAAGTACCACCCCCAGATAATGGAGTTGAGCAAAGGAAAACAGGGCCAGGGATCACGACATTGATTGTTAGGACTGTTTACATGGCTTTGCATACATAGCTCTTTGCAACCCCCCAAAAATATATGTTTGTTGTGGTTGGAATAAAAGAATAAAATGTAAGTAACAACCAAATAATTATATAAATATAAATTATAATTCATACAAGTAAGACCCTTGTATAATCACCCTCCAGTTAGGCCTACTTATTAAAATGATAACCATAGGGAGCGCAGTTAGCAACTTTGGTAGAAATTGAGCGCTCCAATTTGCTTAAAGTTGTGCTACGCATCACAAAGTTTAGTTGTCTTAGATGTTATGTTGGTAATTTTGTTCAAGTTTCAGTTAGTTACATTTTTAGGTTTATTTAGCATACATGGCTTTGCATACATAGCTCTTTGCTGAAAATTGTTGTTGTGGAATAAAATTGCAGATCTGTTGGTCTGTTTGGTTTGGTTTGATGTCGAGTCATAATTAATGTTGATATTGTGGTTGGCACACTGACTAACAAGAACATTTAAAAATGGCACTTCATATCAAAAAGGTTGCCTACCCCTGGTCTAGCCTGTCTGAAATCACCCACAGATCATATGGAACTTGTTCAAAATCTTGCCCCATAAACTTTTTAAAATTAAGATATGAATTCAAAATATCTATGAGAGTACCTGTACCAGTTACAACTTTGTAAACATGACAATAACCACCTATTACCCGACTGTTTGTTTGTCATGTCATTTACAATCAAATACTGGTGTCCTCTGTTAGCTCAGCTGTTCTACCATTCAATTCAAGCACTACTGACAAACTCGGTCTCTGCGTGATATATAATCATTGATTCTGAAAGAATATAGCAAATGCCTAATGAGCTAACTTCAACTGGGGGGTATTCCATCAAGTAAAATCCAGGCTTATTTTTGATAAGTCTCACGAGTTATCAAAATAAGCTTGGATTTTCCTTCCTTCCTTCTTTTTTTAGCGACGTTGATGGAATACCCCCGTTTTTAATACACAAAAGATTGCTTTACTGCATTGTTTGTAAAATAGTTAAAACTTTCATTCGGATCTAATTTAACAGCAGCTCTGTCTATATGAATTTTAGTGTGATGACTTTTCTCCAATCCTTTACAAAACAGTGGCGGATGACCGTGATGTTCGAATCCAGGATTGTTAAAATTGCAATGCTGTCGTCGGCAGATGGTATCGACACGGTAATGTGTTTGTTGGGGTTCAGATACACAGCGACGACCTCAGTTGTACCATAAAAAGAGTGAAACGAACCTGCTCTGTGTAATTTTATCTCGGGTTTGAGAACCAAGTCCAGTATCCTCTGAAGACGTTCGTTCTGTTCTTTTGAACGGGAGATTTCGTCCTGATATTCAACTATTACTTCCTGAACTGCTCCAAATATCTCCACAGCAGCGACTGTTAATCGTTGTGTGAAAAACTCATTCAACCATTGTAGTTTTGACATGTTGGAAACACTAAAATACGTAATGAGAGTACTTGTGATAGTTTAACGCTTGCGCAGTTTACTTTCGTTAGTCTTCTTCCTCGCGATGTCGCTTTCCGGCAGACTAGACGCTTTTAGGCACATTGCTGCCTCTCACAGGTCATAGAACGAAGTACACATTCGATCCTCAAACTTCCCAGCTATCTCCACCCATCTGCTACACGTAAACCAGTGAGTGTATAATACCATTCCAAAACTTCGTTGCAATTTCACAGGACCTAAACAGCAAGTGTTTACCAAGCAAACTCAGCCAACTCACAAAACATTGTCAGAGTTCATGCATGATTTTTTTTTTGTGCCACCGGATGGATAAACCTTGCCATCACCTTGGCTTTCAAGAAGACATGGACGAAGATTAATTTCGGTCTTTATTCACTCATGCTACATATTTACAATGCAATGGTTACACTAACACCATTTAATGTGGACTAGGATCAGGACCTGTGTGGATGGTTTCCATATTATTTCTCTGGGAGCTTATGTTATGTAATGTGTTAATGTCGTTTTTGGTCATGATCTTTGCATCTCTACTGGTGTTTGTGTTTACCTTTAATATGTGCTGTAGTACCTGCTGACCAGATACTAGAAAAGTTTTCCACTCGTGGGAACTAGGGGATCTCCCCTGTGTGTGTCACCACATGCACTTTCCAGTTTCCTTCTCTTTGAAATGTCTTTGACAAATCCTACAGTGATACGGTGTCTCTGTGTGTACCCTCATGTGCAGTTTTAGTCTTCCTTTAATTTTATAACCCTTGTTGCAAATATAACAGTGATAACTTTTTTCACTCTGAGCCTCAGAAGAGTGGATTTACTGCAGGGGGGAGTTGTGCGTCATTGGATGGCTCTGATACTGTATATTCCTCTTCAACAGGTTATAGTTTGTTCTGTTCAGTGGTTGATGGACCATTCCTCTCCCTGTCCTCCTTTGTGAACATAGTTGGATTCTTACCATCAGTTTGTACATAAGAGGGATATGTAGAGTCTGAGGTATCAATCTCCTGCTCTTTTTTAATCTGTGTAATCTCTATGTCCTCCTGCCCTAGACTGAGGCTCCACTCCTGCTGCTCATTGGGAACCTCTTCAGAGACAGAGATAGTGATCTGCAGGGAAGGATATGTTAGCCAGTTTAAAACATGCCCTTCATTGGTCAGACCTCAAACAAGGTAATGTGTTATTTATTTTTTTACAGAAATATAGCAATTAGCTTGGCTCTCAGAAGAAGGGCAGACAACGTGAGAAACATTATTTCATACAAGTTCAAGTTCTGTCTTCATTTGCCCAAGTTCAAAAGTTGTACCATTTCAAAATCACTTTAAAACACATGTCATAAAAGACACGTCACTTTAAAAGACATGTTATCAGATTTTGACCTAGGCATTAGTATTTCATTTCATACTGTAAATGGACTGCACTTATATAGCGCCTTTTTTGCTGCTCCAAAGCGCTTTACAACGGCCTCTCATTCACCCATTCACACACCAATGGCGGCAAGCTGCCATGCAAGGCGCTGGCCCGCTCACTGGGAGCAATTTTGGGGTTCAGTGTCAAAGTGTCCTTGGGCAAGACATGTGGCCAGCCGGGGCTCGAACCGCTGATCTGCCAACCTTGTGATCATTAGACGGTGACTCTACCTCCTGCGCCACAGCCACCCCTACTGTGTATATCTTAACAATGAAAAAGGTGAAAAATTCAACACAGTTTACTAAACACATTTATTTTTAATGGATTAAATCAAATTATAAATCTTCAATGGTTACAGTGAGTCATGTGGACATAATGTATCTGTCAGAATATGGACACATCTTTCCTATGTGAATAGTTGTCACATGCTCTCTCTCACGGGGCCAATCTCTGTGAAGTATTCACCACAGTCATCTATGGTTTCCCCCCCATGTATGGTGTTTAGCCATAGACCTTTGTGTTTTACCATAATACAACTTTTTTTCTGAAAGTTTTCCAGAAACATTGCAGGTTTTTGTTTTTGGACCCGGACAGATCCTGGATATTCGGTTAGGGTGGACCTGTGAATACCTCTAGACAGGGTATATACAGGAATCTTGAGGTTAATTTCAATACCTTTCTAATACTTTTTAAAGACCTTGTCAATATTTTTCCAGACCTCACCGCCACTTCGAGCTGTAACCATTTACATCAGTGACACCTTTAACTTAACAGTTTTAGTTTGCAATAGACTAGACCACTATCATACAACAGAATTTCCTTTTCATCTTTGTTTTTTAATAAAACTAATACATTCACGAACTTGTACTAAAAGCTTTTAGGACTCAAACTCTTTGGACAGAGTCTAATTCAGAAAAATACCTACAAAATTCAAGACCTCATAAAATCGTGAAAATAACCCTAACCTCATAAAATCGTGAAAATACTTTTTAATACTTATTAAGGGTCTCGATTTTCCCCAAATTGATTTATCAACTTTTGATATTTTTCAAGATACCGCGGATACCCTGCTAGAGTGAATGTGTCAAATCGTTCATATTTACAATGGTTACACAAAGAACATTCCATGTGGACCAGGGTCAGGGCCTGTGTGGATGGTGTTAGAGCAAATTATCAATAACGGCAGCCTGTTTCATTTCAAGATGTATGAGAAAAATATATTTAATATTTTCCTCTATAGAAGGAGGAAGTTTACAGGTTCGTCAGACGCATCTGAAGATTCAAAGTTCCTCTCAAAAGTCTCGATCATTCATTAGATCTCAGTATTTATGCCCTCAGGTAACAAGTCCGCCCTCGGGTGAGTTCTAAACCAATCATTAACAAGGGGTGTGGATCTGTACATGAGGAAGATGATGGGGATGAAGGTTGGGGGGGAATCTGACCCTCCCTTCCTTACAGTATTACAAAAGTGAGGAGTGGTGACCATAGGGTGAACAATGCCGGGCAATCACTCTGGTGTGACTCAGCATTGTTCTGTCTTTCTAGGGTCAAATACAGACAAAAGGGTAATTGCATATATTCAAATGTCTGGAGAAAACAGGTTTCATTGTGTGCTTACAACAGGAAATCAGTTTCTATAGCTTGCACTAGACATTCAATTTACTGTTGTGAAGTTTGAATCTTAAATGTAGAAAAATGTCTTATTACATATAATAATTTTCTCTCACAATGGTTTCCACATGCTTTCTCAGGGAGCTTTTGCCACAATCATTGCATCTATGCAGGTGCTCCCCTTGTGTTTACCCTTAATATGTGCATATTGTTTCTTCGTGTGAAATGTTTTCCACAGATATGGTATCTAAAGGGTTTCTCTCTTTTTTTAGTCCTAATATGCTCATTTAGATTACCGCTTTGTGTGAAACGTATGGTTTCTCCCTATGTGAATCTTTATATGCTCCGTCAGATTACTATTTGCTTTGAAATGTTTTCTACAAACATGGCATCTAAAAGGTTTCTCTCCTGTGTGAGTCCTAATATGTTCATTTAGATTATGCGTTGTTCTGAAATGTTTTCCACAAACTTGACAGCTGTATGCTTTCTCCACTATGTGAGTTTTAATATGATCTATTAGATGTCTTCTTTGTTTGAAAGGTTTGTCAGACATTGCACCTATAGGTGTGCATGTGATGACCCCTGTGTGTGTAATCACATGCACTTTCAGAGCACCCTTCTCTTTGAAACGTTTTAGACAAAACGTACAGTGATACGGTGTCACTGTGTGTAGCCTCATGTGCACTTTTAGTCTTCCTTTATATCTAAAACATTTGTTGCAAATATCACAGCGATTAACATTTTCACTCTGAGCTTCTACATTTACTGCAGAGGGGAGTTGTGAGTCTCTGGTTGGCTCTGATACTGCATATTCCTCTTCATCAGGTTCTATTTTGTTCTGTTCAGCTGGAGTGGTTGACAGATCATTCCTCTCACTGTCCTCCTGTGAGGTCATAGTTGGATTCTTACCATCAGAGGCACTTTCTACATCCCAGGGAGGGTATGTTGAGTCTGAGGTATCAATCTCCTGCTCTTCTTTAATCTGTTTGATCTCTATGTCCTCCTGGCCTAGACTGGGGCTCCACTCCTGCTGCTCATGGGGAACCTCTTCAGAGACGGAGATAGTGATCTGCCCAGGATCTGCAGAGAAGGATATAGTATTAGCCAGTTCAAAACAATCCTGTGAAAAATGTCAAGGACATGAGATACAGCCCAGCCTTCATCATGAATCACCCACATATGGCACGTGTTCAGAAAACCTGCCACATAAACTTCTTAAAATGAAGAGTCCTAATATGATAATCCAGATGACTACGTGTTATGAAACGTTTCCCACAGACATGGCAACAATGGGGTTTGTCTCCTGTGTGAGTCGTCCTAATATGTAATTGCATATAAGCCCTTCCTGTGAAATGTTTTTTACAAACATGACAGCTGAATGGTTTCTTCCCCTGTGTGAGTCCTAATATGATTAGTTAGATCATGTAATCTTTTGAAATGTTTTTCACAGAAGTTGCACATGTAGGGTTTCTCCGCTGTGTGCGTCTTCACATGGGCTCGACACTTTTTCTTGTCTTTGAAACGTTTTGGACAAATATTACAGTGATACGGTGTTTCTGTGTGTAGCCTCATGTGCAGTGTTAGACTTCCTTTATATCTATACATTTTATTGCAAACATCACAGTGATAAACATTTTCACTCTGACCTTCAGAAGAGTCTGGATTTACTGCAGGGGGGAGATCGTCGTTGGTTGACTCTGATACTGCATATTCCTCTTCAACAGGTTCTATTTTGTTCTGTTCAACTGGAGTGGTTGATGGATCATTTCTCTCACTGTCCTTCTGCGAGGACACAGTTGGGTTCTTAACATCAGAGACAGTTTGTACATCCCAAGGAGGGTATGTTGAGTCTGAGGTATCAATCTCCTGCTCTTCTTTAATCTGTGTGATCTCTACATCCTCCTGCTGCTCATGGGGAACCTCTTCAGAGACAGTGATCTTCCCAGGGTCTGCTGGGAAGGATATAGTATTAGCCGGTTTAAAACAAGCCCTTCATTCAGATTATAAACAAGGACATTAGATACAGCCTAGCCTTTCCCATAAATCACCTGCATATCATATGAAACTTGTTCAAAACCTTGCCCCATAAACTTCATAAAATTAAGATATTAATTCTAAATTCCTATGAGAGTACAGCTTTGTTAAACATGACAATAACCACACATTACTGTTTGTTTGTCATAGATGTCATATTCAAGAGAATGCTGCTGTCCTCTGTATGGTCAGCTGTGGTTCCATTCAATTCCAACACTATTGACAGACTTGGTCTGCATGATATATAGCCATTGATTCTGAAAGAATATAGCAAATGCCTCATGAGCTAAGTTCAACTGTTTTAAATAACCAAAAGATTGCTTTACTGGATTATTTGTAAACAATGTAATTGAAAACTAACGCTTTGAAACATGGTTAAAACGTTCATTTTTACCTAATTTATAAGCAAAAAATAAATAAATATGAGGATGACCGCTTTGTTTGTTTGTTCCAGGATTGTCCCTTAAAATGGCAATGCTCTCGTCGGTAAATAGTGTATCGACATGCTAATGTGTCTGTTGAGCTTCAATATACCACGACGACCTCAGTTGTATCACAAAAATAGTGAAACGAACCTGTTCTGTGTAGTTTTATCTCGGGTTTGAGAACCAAGTCCAGTATCCTCTGAAGACGTTCGTTCTGTTCTTTTGAACGGGAGATTTCTTCCTGATATTCAACTATTACTTCTTCAACTGCTCCAAATATCTCCACAGCAGCCACTGTTAATCGTTGCGTGAAAAACTCATTCAACCATTGTAGTTTTGACATGTTGGAATTTGCAAATATTGGCTACATAAGAGAGAAAATACTAGTGATGTGTCCTTCCGTGTCGACGCTTCGTAGCGTGTGGAGGTGGAGTAACAGTACCGAGGCAGATATTTGTGATGCGCGTATCGAGGCATGTGTTGATGACGTGTGGTAAGAGGCGAAGTGTCCACGTGACCGATTCGGGAAGTGGCTCGGATTTGGCGCGAGACTCGAAACAGAAAAGGGTCGGGTAAACGCAGGTGAAATCATCTAAAAAAGAAAAGAAACCGCCTCCCAGCACTGTGGAGAAGTTGTTATTTTTTTTAAATAAAAATGAATAAAATGTTGTTGCTCCTAGTAGTAACACAAGCACATTTATTCAATTCAAAGCTTCACACACCAAAGCCACGGTGTCATTATCACTCTGCCTGCTATACATTTATTGTCCACTTGATGGCGCAGTAGAGCAAATGAAGCAACACGAAGCTTCGGCCTATGTGTGACGCAATTGGATGGAAAGCTTCAACAGTTCATGAAGCTTCATCTCGCCATCACTAGAAAATACGTTATGGCACAGTATATGTGATAGCTGAGTCTTCTTCTTCGCGATGTCGCTTTCCGGCAGGGCAGACGCTTTTAGGAACATTGCTGCCTCTTACAGGTCATAGAGCAAAGTACATCTCAAACTTACCTGGCTTTCTGCACCCATCTGTTACAAGTGTAAACCAGGGAGTGGAATACAATTCCAAAAATTCTTTGCAGTTTCACGGGACCTAACAACGAAAGTGTTTACACACCAAGCTCAGCCAACTCACAAAACATTCTCATAGCTAGGACTTCATGCATGAAACAAAGAAAGTCGTCACCTACTGGATAAACATTGCTATCACCTTGTGTTTCAAGAAAACAACACAAAGATGAATTCCTATCTTTATTCGTCCAAGCTATATATTTACAGTGCAATGGTTACACTGACAACATTTAATGTGGACCTGGGTCTGGATCTGGGACTGAACTTGTGTGGACGATTTTCACATGTTTCCTCAGGGAGCTTTTCTTTGTGTAGCTTTTGTCACAATCGTTGCATCTGTGCAGCTGCTCCCCCCTGTGTTTAGTCTTTATATGTGCTGTCCTACTACCACTTCGTGTGAAATGTGATCCACAGATATGGCATCCAAAAGGTTTCTCGCCAGTGTGAGTCATAATATGTTCTTTAAGATGACACTTTTTGGGGAAATGTTTTCCACAGACATGGCAACTAAAGGGTCTCTCGCCTGTGTGAGTTCTAATATGTTCATTGAGATGGCTCTTTGTTCTGAAATGTTTTTCACAGACATGGCAACTGAAAGGTCTCTCCCC
The DNA here is from genome assembly GCF_963989245.1 of Nansenia antarctica. Taxonomy (NCBI): domain Eukaryota; kingdom Metazoa; phylum Chordata; class Actinopteri; order Argentiniformes; family Microstomatidae; genus Nansenia; species Nansenia antarctica. The sequence continues at coordinate 37,160,324 of NC_137688.1, forward strand.
TGTGTGAATCGTTAAATGTGTTGTCAGATCACTTTTCGTTTTGAAAGGTTTTGCGCAAACATGGCAGGTGAAAGGCTTCTCCCCTGTGTGGGTCTTAATATGATCTGACAGATGAGTCCATTGTTTGAAATGTTTATCGCAGATGTTGCACATATAGGGTCTCTCCCCAGTGTGTGTCTTCACATGCACTTTCCACTTACCCTTCTCTTTGAAACGCTTTTGACAAAACGTACAGTGATAGGGTGTCTCTGTGTGTAGCCTCATGTGCAGTGTTAGTCTTCCTTTCGCTCCATAAGTTCTGTTGCAAATATCACAGTGATAAACATTTTCACTCTGAGTTTCAGAACAATCTGGATTTACTGCAGGGAGGAGTTGTGAGTCTCTGGTTGGCTCTGATACTGCATATTCCTCTTCAACAGGTTCTATGTTGTTCTGTTCAGCTGCAGTGGTTGATGGATCATTCCTCTCACTGTCCTCCTGTGAGGTCATAGTTGGGTTCTTACCATCAGAGGCACTTTCTACATCCCAGGGAGGGTATGTTGAGTATGAGGTACCAATCACCTGCTCTTCTTTAATCTGTGTGATCTCTCTGTCCTCCTGCCCCAGACTAGGACTCCACTCCTTCTGCTCATGGGGAACCTCTTCAGAGACGGAGATAGTGATCTGCCCAGGGTCTACAGGGAAGGATATAGCATTAGCCGGTTTAGCACATGCCCATAATTTTTCAGACTTCAAACAAGATAATGTTCAGCTTGGCTTTCAGAAGAAGCCAGACAATGTGAGAAGGATTACTTTCTGTCTTTATTTATCCAAATTCAAGTTCTGTCTTTATTTATCCAAGTTCAAAAGTTGTACCATTTCAAAATCATAATAATAATAATAATAATAATAATTCATTGTATTTATATAGTGCTTTTCCGGGGCTCAAAGATGCTGACAATATGGGGAAAACAGAAAACACAGAAAAAGATAACTTGAGCACATAGAACACAGAGTTAACGAACAGGCACAAGGAACAGTTAGCACAGCAATGTCCAGGGGGGGATGGCGGTGGCAGGGTTTGGGGAGATGGGAGATGGTTAGGGGTAAGAAAGGTTGTATGCATGGGAGAACAGGTAGGTTTTGAGGTGGGATTTAAAAGTGGAGAGTGAGGGTGAGTCTCTGAGTGGTTGAGGGAGAGAGTTCCAGAGACACGGGGTGCAGCTCGTGAGAAGGCATGGTCTCCGAAGCCTTTGAGTTTCGAGGGTGGGACAGTGAGGGGAACAGTGGATGAGGATCGGAGGGTACGGGTAGGGCGTTGGGGGAGAAGGAGTTCAGTCAGGTATGGGGGGGCCAGGCTATGGAGGGCCTTGTATGTGAGGAGGAGTACTTTGAATTTGATCCGTTCTTTGATGGGGAGCCAGTGGAGAGAGTGGAGGATAGGAGTGATGTGGTCGCGGGACCGGGTGTTTGAGAGCAGGCGGGCGGCTGAGTTTTGAACCATCTGAAGTCTATGGGCGGAGCGGGAGGTGATGCTGGTGAGTAGGGAGTTGCAAAAAAGATCTATTTAAAAAGTAATCAGATTTTGACCTAGGCATTAGTATTTCTTTTCATACTGTGAATATCTTAATAATGACAAAGGTGAGAAAAGAAAAGTTTACTAAAACAAATGTATTTGAATGGATTAAATCAAATTATAAATCTTCAGTGGTTACAGTGTGTCATGTGGACATAATTTATTTGTCAGAATATGGACACATCTTTCCTATGTGAATAGTTGTCACATGCTCTCTCTCAAGGAGCCAATCTCTGCGAAGCATTCACCACAGTCATCTATGGTTCCCCCCCCCCCCCCCCCCATGTATGGTGTTTAGCCATAGACCTTTGTGTTTTACCATAATACAACTTTTTTTCAGAACATTTTACACAAACATTGCCCCGACAGGGTCTCTTTCTTTAATCTAAGGCTGCATTTACACTGCAGGTCCTAATGCCTAGTTCCGATTGTTTTGCTTATATCCAATTGTTTTCATTTATCTACTTTTTAAAATGGCCCATATCCGATACCTGTGCTTACATTTGCTTACATGCGTAACACTTGAAACAACCCGCATGCGTACATGAGGGTTTGGTTACCGGAAATGAAAGTAAACAAACAGCCGGCACTTGCAATATACGCAAACGAGACAGAAATTATAATCCAAGCCATTGCTTTCAGAAGTATGTTTAGAGGTCTGCTAAATATTGTGCACATTTTAAGGCGGAGAAGAAAGAGGACTCAACATGCAAAGACTGTCGCATTTTCAATGACGTGCGAATCGGAATTACCAGGAATATCTGACCTGTCTGTTTAGATCACAGTCGAAATGACAGATATCCAATTCGTATCAGATGTATTTCCACATATGATTGAGGCCTGAATAGGATCTGAGAATATCAGATTCAATGTGCTTTTTTACTGCTTACACGTACATGTTACATACCCGATCTGTGCCACATCTGAGCAAAGAAAATCAATTCTACCCCCTGTCAGTTCTACCTGGCAGTGTAAATGCAGCCTAACAAACCCCAACCCGGCACAAGGGCTTTGTTTTAGGACCCAGACCCAAACAGATCCTGGGTATTCGGTTAGGGTGGACCTGTGAATACTTCTAGAGTGAATGTGTCAAATCGTTATCATTTACAATGGTTACAGAGAACATTTCATGTGGACCAGGGTCAGGGCCTGTGTGGATGGTTTCCACATGCTTTTTCAGGGAGCTTTTGGCATCTGTGCAGGTGGTCCCCTTGTGTTTATCCTTAATATGTGCATTCATATTGTTTTTTCGTGTGAAACGATTTCCACAGAAATGGCACCTACAATGACTCTTCTTTGTGTGAATCTTAATATGTTCATTTAGATGACCTGTTGTTTTGAAATGTTTTCCACAGTTAAGGCATCTAAAGGGTTTCTCTCTTGTGTGAGTCAGAATATGTTCAGTTAGATGACTGCTTTTAGTGAACCTTTTTTCACAAACAAGGCAGCTGTATGGTTTCTCCCCTGTGTGAATCCTAATATGCACAGTCAGATTACTCTTTACTTTGAAAGTTTTTCTACAAACATGGCATCTAAAACCTTCCTCTCCTGTGTGAGTCGTAATATGTTCATTTAGATGTATTTTTTGTTTGAAAGGTTTTTCACAGACATTACACCTATAGGGGTTCTCCCCTGTGTGTGTCATCACATGCACCTTCAGATTACCCTTCTCTTTGAATCGTTTTGGACAAAACGTACAGTGATACGGTGTCTCTGTGTGTAGCCTCATGTGCAGTGCTAGATAGCCTTTAACTCTATAACATTTGTTGCAAATATCACAGCGATAAACATTTTCACTCTGTGCTTCTACATTTATGGCAGAGGGGAGACGTGAGTCTCTGGTTGGCTCTGATACTGCATATTCCTCTTCATCAGTTTCTATGTTGTTCTGTTCAGCTGGAGTGGTTGATGGATCATTCCTCTCACTGTCCTCCTGTGAGGACATGGTTGGATTCTTACCATCAGAGTCAGTTTGTACATAAGAGGGATATGTTGAGTCTGAAGTGTCAATCTCCTGCTCTTCTTTAATCTGTGTGATCTCTATGTCCTCCTGCCCCAGACTGGGGCTCCACTCCTGCTGCTCATGGGGAACCTCTTCAGAGACGGAGATAGTGATCTGCCCAGGATCTGCAGAGAAGGATATAGCATTAGCCAGTTTAAAACAAGTCACTCATTGTCCAGAAAAGACTACTGGTTCAATTTCCAAATTGGTTAAAATGTGGTTATAGTTAAAGTTAAGGGTTTGGTAAAGTGTAGGGTAAATGGGATGCTGGATAAGCATTGTTTAAACAAGGACATGTGTTGTTAAATAATGGTGGCTGTCTGTTTAGTAATTACCGTAATTAATATGTATATTATATCAGGTCCTTACTTTTACCTCAAATCACCCATGGTACTATGGTACTACCCATGGTTTAATGAGAGTACTATTAGCCTACACATTTCTTAACCATGACCAGACCTACTACCCAACTATTTGCGTTTGTCATATTTAATTCACAATAAAATGCTGCTGTGCTCTTGTTTCATGAGATGGAGTGTTGTGTTATTGGCTTGCTGGAGCTTGCTACTTAATTCAACGAAGTGCCCTTACCTGTTTCGGCATCAATTATGATGAAATATCACCAAATAACCAATGGGGCTGCTTAATATCAACACAGAAATGTTTTACCATCATAACCCGAAGCCACTGTAAATGGAATGCAATGGTATTCCAGCTTCTTCGTTTACAATGATGGCGTTTACTAGTCAAATTACCCTCTGGTGTACCTGCACAAGTGTTTGGAGCTTTCCACCGTGGCGTAAGGACGGGTATGAAGTTAATCTGTAGGCTATGTATGTTACGGTACATGAGGGAATGTGGTACATGTGGGAAAACTAGGGTTAGGGTTAGGTGCTAGGGTTAAGGTTAGGGTTAGGGGTAAAGTTAGGGTTAGGATTACGGTTAGGGTTAGACTGTAGTAGATTCTCTTGTTGGTTATGGATCACAGAAACAATTCTGAGTTTAAGACTATTTATTTAAACAAAGTATAAAATATACAGGATATGTTGAGCTGGTAGCTGGAGGTCTGAGGGTCAGCTGAGGTGAGTGTGAGAGAGAGAGAGAGAGAGAGAGAGAGAGAGAGCTGCGTGTTCCAGAGGAGAGAGAAGAAGAGAGGGAGAGAGCTGCGTGTTCCAGAGGAGAGAGAGAGAAGAAGAGAGGGAGAGAGCTGCGTGTTCCAGAGGAGAGAGAGAGAGAAAAAGAGAGCCCCCTGGGCCCACACTGCTTATTTATAAACAATAGTATGCAAATACAGTCACAAACAATGGCCTATCACCTTCACTGTATAGAGGCTTAAGGTGTGAAGAGTAGGGCTGTGTTCGGAATTGTATACTAGCATACTGCATACTAGCATACTCAATGAGTATATACTGCATACTGCCTACTAAATTCATAAAAAGTATGTGAAAACCAGCCGACCATTTACACAGTACGCATACTGCCTCCCAGAATGCATTTCGCCGGGAGCGGCGAATTTAAACCTCCATTTTAAACCTCTATTAGCAAAAATATGTAATTTTGGCTTTACAAGTGTTAACATGTCATTTTATGAAGTTTTAATATGTTTTCAGGCGAGAAAGTAACCACATATATTCCCAAAATGTGTCCAGTTCACCAAAATAACCCGGTTTATATATCTGATCTGACGATTTTTTGCGTCTTCTGTTCGCTAGCTGCGTTCGTAAATTCGCCCTGGAAATATGATCAGCACTCATGGAATGCCTCGTCCAATCAAATTACCTGGTCCCTTTATGACGTTGCACCCAGTGTGCGCTCCGGGGCTCTCAGAGCGATTTTACGAACGCACCCTACGTTGCTTACCTTCACTCACTCGACAGAAATATCTTAACATAATTACAACACGTTGTAAAATGATTTGGGGGGCCAACATCTTTAGCTAGCTCAAGTAACTAGCTTACTATATTGTTGTCTTAACAGTTGGTAAAATAACATGATTAGGCCTAAAATAAATATATATGAGCAATAACATATCGTGGGCAAGCACTACAACCAACTTGTCCATCTGAAGCTACAATACTGGGATCATTCGTGATTGGGCTACAAGCAGTCAAATAGGTGAACATGTGTGTAAGACACAAATAAACGTGGATTTCATGCATTTCAAGTGGCATATTTGGAATCATGACGATGTAGTCATGTCTAAGAATGCATTTCACCATGTTAATGTTAATTATTGTTAATACAAGTTAATTCTCAGTATAGTGAAAATACCACCGCTCATCCGTGATCAGACTTAGCTGGGGTGCTGCAGCTGAAGAGTATCAAATAGAGTGCAAAAAAGCAGCATCTGCACACTCAAATATGTGCAAAAAAACGATGTTTATTGCAAGCTTTCGGTCCCCAGGCTATCGGACAATGTAAACAAAAGCTGTATGACAAGTTTGTATGACGCAGTTTGACGAGGCTGAATGCGCACAGGGTTGCCAGATGGGATTGACAATTTACAGCCTAAACTTTCTCCAACCTCAAAATCAAGTAGCCCATTCGGCGGTAACCCGCCCCATCTGGCAACCCTGGACGCAACCCTGCAAGCCTGGACGCGAAATGCATTTTGGGAAACAGTAACCGAGCTAGTGTCCATCGTAACTGACTTCAATTTTCCCGGAAGTAATTGCTCACATACTAAATTTCTCGCATACTCAAATCTCGCATACTGTACAGTGTGAACGCACTAGATACTCAAAATCTACGTCATATCTAGTATGAGTAGTATGCTAGTATGCTATCCGCTTGTTAAGTCTGACGTCAAATGTGACGTTTATCCATTTCCGAGTCCAAGCCAGAAATTCTCTGCACCAGAGTACCTCTGAACTACAGCGGTAGAATGACAGTTTAATCGTTTTTTAGACTCGGATCTATTCATTCAACAAGGGACACAGCGCTTTCCCGTTTTCTCCATATTGTCAGGGTATTTGAGCCTCGGAAAAGCGCTATATAAATATAATTAATTATTATTATTATTTCTCCATTTCGAAGACAGCGCCTCAGCCAACGTTGGGACCCGGAAACACGTCACGATTTAACAAGCGGATTCCGAACACAGTCTAGGAGACCCCAATATGATGTCACCTGGCCTAAAAGTAATTCCAGGTTAAAGTTCAAGTTAGATTCACAGGAAATCATCCTAACAATGCCCATATATGGACAGCACTTCCTGAGGAAAAAATATGTCCCTTAAGACAAATGATGTGTTTACAAGGTGTCATAAAAAACTCCCTTGTCAGGAGAACAGGCCCTTCATATACAGTCCATGTATGTGTGTGGTTAAGTAAAATATACTACAAGACATGCCAGCATGTACCAAGTCGACGTAGCACCTAACCCTAACCCTAGTTTTCCCACATGTACCGTAACATATATATATATATATATATATACGTATATTAAGGAGCACTTTTCATATTTCGTCGGGTAAGGGCGCTCATGTTGAATTAAGTAGCAAGCTCCGTAAAGCCAATACCACGATCTCACTACTGTCCTCTGCTCAGGCGACGGGTTGTACCATTAAACCATTAAACTGTTGTATCGCAGCAATAGCAGTGTAACAAACCTGCTCTGTGTAATCTTATCTCAGGTTTCAGAACCAAGTCCAGTATCCTCTGAAGACGTTCGTTCTCCTCTTTTGAACGGGAGATTTCTTCCTGATATTCAACTATGACTTCCTGAACAGCCCCAAATATCTCCACAGCAGCCGTTGTTAATCGTTGCATAAAAAACCCATTCAACAACTGTAGTTTTGACATGTTTGAATTATTTAAGCTTGGCTCAATATATAAGAAAATGTGTCTGTGAAAACACGCATCCGTATTGTTCGATCGTTATTAGTTTTCTTCGTTATGTCACTTTACGGCAGGGTAGACCTGGCTGGGTTGCCAGGTCTGGCTAAGATTTCCAGCCAAATTGCCGCTCAAAACCGACCTATATAGCCAGAAAACTGGCCCACTTTTCTTTTCTTTTTTTTTACACCGCAAGAGTTTATCCATATAGTATTTATCCATATCCTAGTGTAACAGCTACTACCCTCATGCAAGACTGCTAAACTGACCACTGATTCTGAAGTATTGAAGTTTTGGAATATAGAGTTGTACTATAACTGCTAAAGTGTAACAGGATATACATATTTATTGAAAGTAACAGACCTAAAGTAGGACTTTGATTTAGGACTTTTGAGCCCACAGTCAGGGGCAGTAGATATGTGTTTTATCCTAGAGTAATTGGATAGACAGTGGTTGGGAACGCTTTGTTTTGTTTCTGAGAAAGGGAGACAATTGGAGTTGTTCATATTGTTTTTCATTAGCAGAGCATCCTGCTAAAAAAAGCACTTTACATATAAAATCTCAGAGTGCTACAACACAGTAAGATAAAGCAAAAAAAACATTTTCAATTAAAAGGCTAAAAAAAGCTCTATTAAAAAGGTGGGTTTTAAGGCCTCGTTTAAAAGCATCCACAGACTGTGGTGCCCTTAGGTGGTCAGGGAGAGCATTCCACAGCCTGGGAGCAGCCGAGCAGAAGGCACGATCTACCATGGTGCGGAGCTTGGTCCTGGGGGTCTTGAGGAGGTTGGTGGCAGTAGAACGGAGGGTGCGTGAGGAGGTCTGAGGGGTATGGAGGAGTTCCTTGAGGAAGGGGGGGGCAGTTCCATGGATGCACTGGTGGGTGAGGAGGGAGACCTTGAATTCAATTCTGAGGGAGACGGGGAGCCAGTGAAGTGATTTGAGGATGGGGGTGATGTGATCATATTTGCGCACCCTCATCAGGATCCTAGCAGCGCTGTTCTGGATGTATTGAAGTTTCTGGAGGCAGCTGCTAGGAATCCCGATGAGGAGTGCGTTGCAGTAGTCCAGTCTGGAGGAGACAAAGGCGTGGATGAGCTTCTCTGCATCTGCCAGAGTGAGTGCAGGACGGAGTTTGGCAATGTTCCTTAAGTGAAAAAAAGCTGTTTTGGATATATGTTTGATGTGGGTCTCGTAGGTGAGGTGAGGGTCCATTTTGACGCCCAGGTTGGTAACAGATGAGGAGAGGGGAATGTTCTGGCCAGAGAAGGTGATGCTGGTGATGGTGGATGACCGGACCTGGTGTGGTGTGCCGACTAGGATGGCTTCAGTCTTGGAGCTGTTGAGTTGGAGGAAGTTGAGCTTCATCCACGCCTCTATCTCCTCCAGGCAGGTGGTTAGTGTGGATAGTGGCAGGGGTGCAGAGGAGGTGGGGTTGACTCTGAGGTAGAGCTGTGTGTCATCCGCATAGCAATGGAATGACATTCCATGCCTGCGGATGACACAGCCAAGGGGGAGCATGTATAGTGTGAACAGGGTGGGGCCCAGCACCGAGCCTTGGGGGACACCGCAGGTGACGTTGTGGGTGTGGGATTTCGCCTTTCCCAGGGTGACGTGCTCAGTTCTGCCAGTGAGGTATGAGGTGAACCAGTTGTGGACAGTGTCAGAGAGGCCAATGGTGGAGTGCAGACGGTGAAGGAGGATGTTGTGGTCCACGGTGTCAAAAGCTGCTGTTAAATCCAGGAGAATGAGGAGGGATGGGGAGCCAGTATCTGCTGTCATCAGGAGGTCGTTGGTGACCCTGACCAGAGCCGTTTCCGTGCTGTGGCCAGGGCGGAAGCCGGACTGAAAAAACTCAAGGAGGTGGTTTTGATTTAGGTGATCCTTAAGTTTAGCAGCAACTACTCTCTCTAGTACCTTGGATAAAAAAAGGAAGGTTGGAGATGGGCCTGTGGTTGGCGAGGACTTCTGGGTCTAAGGTGGGTTTCCTGAGAAGTGGTCTGATGACAGCAGGTGCTCTGCTGCTGATTACACCAAGTGAAATATTCCTTAAACACAGAAGTTGTGACTGAAGTGAGCGTTAAACTCAAGTCTTTGATTGCCAGATGGTATGTGGGAAAGTTAGTGTACAAGTTTGATTTAAATCCTATAGAACAAAGGATAACTCAGAGGCCAAATCCCATTTCTCTTTTTTACTCCTACCAGTGCCACTCGCTTTTCGGCTTACCCCTCGGAACAGAGTTACAAGGGGTAGTGGTTGAAATCTTCCCCTATGGAATGGGATAACCCTTGAAGACCCTGATAAGTCATCAGTAGTATCATAGAAAAGCATGGACGCCCGCGGCTGGACTTTTATTTAAATCTTGGGCATCATATGCCATCAAAGTGGGGAAATGCGACATGGAAATATGTAAAAAAAAAAAAATATAATAATCTTATGGCATAATTATTTTTTGTTGTTATGCTTGTTATAAAGAAAAGGTCTATAATACATTGAAATTACATTAATTACTGAGATAATACGATGGTCATCATCATTTTTTTAATCTTCATTTAAATATGTCATTTTTAAAAATTAAAAATGTCTTTGTTCAAAGAGATCATCATATTTTCAGACTAGTTTACCAATCAGCCTTCAAGTCCATGTACACTTTAGTGGTGGTGTTCCCAGGTGGGACCTTCGGTTTACCAGCCCAACTATCCACTAAGCCACAACTAAGCCCCCCCCCCCCTAATAACAATAATGCATTTTATTTGTATTGCACTTTTCATTCAAAAGAATCTCAGAGTGCTACCTGAGTATCATGTACTGTGTGAATAGTTGTCACATGCTCTCTCAGGGAGCTAATCTTAGTGAAGCATTCATCACACATCTGGATGGGTTTAGCCTGTGCAGGTGGTCCCCCTTGTGTTTAGCCTTAATATGTGCTGCCCTAGCACTACCTTGTCTGAAATGTAATCCACAGATAAGACACCGAAAGGGTTTCTCGCCAGTGTGAATCCTAATATGTTCATTTAAATGGCCGTTTGATCTGAAATGATTTCCACAGACATTGCAACTATAAGGTCTCTCCCCTGTGTGAATCTTTATATGGTTTTTTAGATTACTGTTGGAATTGGCATTTTTTCCACACACATAGCAGCTGAAGCGAGAGGGTCTCTCTCCTGTGTGACTCCTCTTCTTCCCCCCTGTGTGTGATGTCATACGCTCTGGATTTACTACAGAGAGTTGTGAGCCTCTGGTTGGTTCTGATGCTGCATAGCCCTCTTCAACAGGTTCTATTTTGTTCTGTTTAGCTGGAGTGGTTGACAGATCATTCCTCTCACTATCCTCCTGTGTGGACATAGTTGGATTCTTACCACCAGAGTCACTTTCTACATGCATGGGAGTGCAGGTCCTGTCTGAGGTACGAATCTCCTGCTCCTTTTTAATCTGTGTGATCTCTATGTCCTCCTGGCCTAGACTGGGGCTCCACTCCTGCTGCTCATGGGGAACCTCTTCAGAGACAGAGATAGTGATCTGCCCAGGGTCTGCAGGGAAAAATATAGAATTAGCCAGTTTAGAACATGCCCATAATTTTCAGACCTCATTGAATGTGTCTATGTCGGTTTGAGTAATAATTCATATGATAAACAACTAGGACATGAGAAAAAGAGAGAGATGCAGGCGAGCCTTACCTTTACCCTGAGCTTAGTTCAACTCTCTTACCCCATCATAACCCAACAATATACAATGTTATTAATATTCTGCACAAACCTTGTATTATACCAAGGTATAACATCATTATAGTTAAACGATGATTTTGATCTCATCGATCAATAGCTCCGTCTATGAATTTGAGAGTGTTTACATTTCTCCAGCCCCATCCCTCAACGGTTTACCAAAAAGGTAGCAGGTTGACCGCTTTCTTGTTGTTTGATCCCACATTCATCAGAGCAACGCATCCGGGTACTTTCCCCTCCCGTAATGGCCACGCCCTTTTTAGGCTGATAGAAGAGTAGAAGTTTGACTGGCGGTCAATGGGAATGTCTGGTCTTTGCTACTTTAATCCGATAAAATAAGAAAACCGTAGTGCTTTTTAGATATTAGGAGCACAAATCCGATGGCCAGTTAGGCAAACTATTATATAGTGTCATTGTCAATCAATGATCGACGTCGTTATATAGAGAAAATTAATGAAATAGGGGTTGATTCATCAGAGCAGTCATACGTCATCTCCCTGTCATCAGGCATTTGTAGTTCTTCAGTTGATTTGCCGTGTAAATCCACAGATGAGAGTGTTACATTAGTTTTCTTAAGATAGGATAATAAATAAATCTGTTCAATGGGCATTTGCCAAAGTAGCCTACTGTTAATCAGTATTTATCCTGTATGGTGTATATGAAGATGTTATGACGTTTTATCATGAAAATAATGAACAGCAAGCTAGATCCAAAACTAGGGCCGGTGGAGGAGGGCAATTGTCACATTGGACAGACTACCAAAACAGAAAAATAAAGTATCTTAACGACAGCAAAAAGTGATGGACGTCAGAAATACATTACCTGGAGATTCAATAAGGTAGCCTACTTTTATATGACAGGATATGGGTTAGGGTTATATGACACCTGTAGCGAGATAGATAGAAAGAGCCAAAAGTAAAAGGGTCATTTTTTTTATACGGTGCCTTTTCCGTCCCCAGTACTAAATCATGTTGTATTTTGTCTAAATTTGGACAAATACTAATTCCATTAGGTTTTTCATGTATAGTCAATTGTTATTTATTATTAATACAATGATATGGGCTTCTAAGTTGTTGTTTACTACATTTTAAAAGCTTTGGTTAAAGATGTAAATTGGATTTTGCATAGGATTTGGGATGTCCCCAGTGTTGTTCATTCAACTTCAATCCAAAAAATAACTATTAAAAACCTATACATTTCCAAATATGTTATTATTATTTCATTTTCCTGATCAATATCTATTGAAATCAAATATAGTTTTTATCCATTTTTTATTATTATTTTGTACAAAAAATAGGGTTTTGCTTACAATATTGCTTGTCCCTGCGATCACTGTCCACCCTGTTATGCTGTGTTAATGTCCCTTTTAAAAGAAAACCATATTTCTCAATCACATCACTCTCATGAGGTGACATCACATCAGTGGAGGGGATTTCAAATGTGGTAAGCTGTGTGATTTTCTACCTCATTTACCATCTGATTTTTGTTTTTATCCAGTGAGTTTAATGTGGTTGACCATAACGTGTCCACCCTGTTATGCCTAAATATTGAGGAGATCAATCAAATGTAATAATTTCAAAAAAAAGTATTTAGTGCAAATTAGATTCCTCATCTAGTATTCATGGTCATTCTAGGCATTATGCTAACACAGGCAGGCTAAAGGCTAACTTTAACTCAAAATGTCCACCATGTTAGTGTCCACCCTGTTATGTGTCCACTCTGTTCTGGAGACACTCGCCCTATTCAACTACAGAGGGTATTCTAAATAAAATAAAATATAGGTGCCTGAGCTCGACCACTACGTTTTTCAGCAAGCTAGATATGTCCTTTATATAATAGAACATTAAAATATAGATAAATCAAACATTTATTTTTCACAAGTTATTAAGTCCAAATGGCACCGTATAAAAAAAATGACCCAAAAAGTCGCTGAGAGACGCAAGCAGGGTCTGGGCTGGTAATTGTATGACGCGCCAAACAATCCGCTGAGATGAAAAGTACGTTTTAGAGCATTTATTGAATAGAACAATCAAATTTGGCGACGTACAAAAATAATCCATAAGCGATCAAAACCAGAAAAATAACAAACTATGCGTATAGAATATGCGTATAATGCGGTCAACAAAAATACATCGCTCCCCTCTCTCTCCACTACCGCCATGCAAGGTGCGCAGGTGCTTAAATTACCTTGCAATATCACCCCCCATAACCATATGACTTCTCAATACGGTGATCTAGGCAATTACAAACAATCAAAGTAAACCCCCAAATCCATTAGCCTGTTATACTAAATACCCCCTAAATCATATTCATACCTCCGACAACACCTCAGGCCTTTGGGTCGGGTGGTTCATCCACATGGATGGAGGCAGACTGAAAGGACACATTCATTGCCTATTAGGGATGGACGGTTTCCAATTATTGAAACCGAAAAACCGTCAGAGAGTAAAACCGCGGTTTTCCGGTTAACCGAAAAATACAGTAAAAAAAAAAAAAAAAAAAAAGTTTTTTTTTTTTTCAAATAATTGAGCCCTACTGCTACAATACACTCATGTCGAACACCATTAAAACACCGTAAGCACAGTCGCAACACATTTAGGCTACTTAGTTTCACAAATATAAGTGGAAAGGCAGACTTTTGTAAGCTACACCATACATGAAAACACATGAACACTTAACACACCAGCTCTGCTGATCCAGGGTGCCCGCCTGCACGGAAGATAATCTCTTGGAACAGCGTCTTCATTGAATGAACTGCTTTCTCAATATCTTGGTTCTTAGACAAAGTTTCAGCTGCTGCTCAATGTATTTAAATATTTGAATACTGCTCAATAATCACTGAAATATTAGACTTAGAATTATGCAGTGAACATACTTAAAGCTTTTCATAAAAACCACATGCCGCGAGACTGACTCGTCCTGAACTGTCGTAAGTCAATCAACAAAGAATGCCCCATCAAAATAAAAGTGCCCATGGTAGAGCTGTCAAAATAGAGCTTTCAAAATAAATGTACTAATACAGATAGAGATAAATACAGAACTACCTTTGCGTCACTAAGTGACCGCGTATCTTCTGAGACATGCGTTCTGTCATCACTTTCAGTAGCGCCTTCACACACAGTGGCGCTGTGCACAAACACTCTTGATCCGTATAGCTCTTGTTTTATTATATTGTGGTTTAGTAAATACTGCACTTGGAGTTACATTCAATGCATGATTTGTGCTATAGAACATAAATAAAGTTTGATTGATTGATTGATATCAAATCAAATCACATTTTATTTCTATAGCGCATTTCTCACAAAAGTGACCCAATGCGCTTTACAGAGAGCAGCGAAAATGATCTTATTAAATGTAAGCGAGTAATTGTAAAAAACCTTTCCTATCTACCAATAACTGAAGGCAACTATCTTTCCCATAGAGTGATTCGTTACCCTTAAATATAATCCCAATTAGATATTAATCCTCAGTTATTCTTCACAACTGACCAAACCTCTCACTCATTGCGCGGCAGATTCAGACTGTATCATTGTTATTTTCACACACGACAAACATGTGACATGTTCCAGTTTTATTCTTATTATATTTTATTCTTCTAAAAAAAAAAAAAAAAAAAAAAAAAAAAAAACGGTTTCAGACGGTTTTGATAAAAAACCGTTTCTATTTTTAGAAACCCCGGTTTTCGGTTTAACCGAAAAACCGTCCATCCCTATTGCCTATTTCATAAATGTTCTCCATATAACGACGTCGATCATTGATCGACAACGACACTATATAATTGTTTGCCTGACTGGCCATCGGATTTGGGCAGTCTGGGGATTTACATGGAACACATGAAGAACTACAAATCCCTGATGACAGGGAGATGACGTATGACTGCACTGATGAATCAACCCCCATTTCATTAATTTTCTCTATATAACGACGTCGATCATTGATCGGCAACGACACTATATAATAGTTTGCCTAACTGGCCGTCGGATTTGGGCTCCTAATATCTAAAAAGCACTACGGTTTTCTGATTTTATCGGATTAAAGTAGCGAAGACCAGAAATTCCCATTGACCGCCAGTCAAACTTCTCCACTTCTATCACCCAAAAAGGGGCGTGGACATGACGGGAGCCAAAGTACCCGGATGCGTTGCTCTGATGAATGGCCCCTTTCAATTCCGATGCTATTATCGATAATGGACAATCTAGCATCGTCAGACTGCTGTGTCTCTACATATCGGTGTTGAGCTTCAGATACACCGCGACGACCTCAGCTATATCACAGCAAAAGTTTAACAAACCTGTTCTGTGTAATTTTATCTCGGGTTTGAGAACCAAGTCCAGTATCCTCTGAAGACGTTCGTTCTCCTCTTTTGAACGGGAGATTTCTTCCTGATATTCAACTATTACTCCTTGAACTGCTCCAAATATCTCCACAGCAGCCACTGTTAATCGTTGCGTGAAAAACTCGTTCAACCATTGTAGTTTCGACATGTTGGAAACAACGGTTGGTAACTCTTGATCTTGGCGAAATAAGTAAGAAAATACGTTATGGCAGTGCCAATTGTGGCAAGCTGAATGTTAACTTGACGCTTGCGCAGTTTACTTTCGTTAGTCTTCTTCTTCTTCGTGATGTAACTTTCCGGCAGGCTAGACGCTTTTAGGCACATTGCTGCCTCTCACAGGTCATAGAGAGAAGTACACACATCAAACTTTCTCCACCCATCTGTTAATTTCGAAATAGTGCAAATGGATAAAGAAACATACAATTATAACTATGAATACATTCAACTTATCTCTGGATATAAAAACGTAATACTCTCAATGTATTTTATAGATGTTTTTATATTATTCTAATATCAGTACCCTGAGGAAAGGGCATTATATACTTAACAAAAATATTTCTTGAACATTGCAGCTCATCTTAGTAGTACCCTTCTAGAACATGGATCAACTATGAACTGTCATAGGAAACGTTGATGTGTGTAAATGTGTACTTCGCTCTTTGACCTGTGAGAGGCAGTAACATGCCTATAAGCATCCAGTGGGCTACCTGAAGAAGAAGAAGAAGAAGAAGAAGAAGATAAGGAAGAGCTAGAGAAACCCCAGGAAAACGTTTTTGCACGCGTTCAGTCAGCACCACAAATGAATCCTAAATCTTGTTTATTGAGGGAAAAAATACCAAATTCCAACATGTCAAAACTACAGTTGTTGAATGATTTTTTTACGCAACGATTAACAGTGGCTGCTGTGGAGATATTTGGAGCAGTTCAGGAAGTAATATTTGAATATCAGGGCGAAATCTCCCGTTCAAAAGAAGAAAACAAACGTCTTCAGAGGACACTGGACTTGGTTCTCAAACCCCAGATAAAATTACACAGAGCAGGTTTGTTACAATGCTATTGTTGTGATATAGCTGAGATCGTCGCTGTAGGCCTTTTCTGAAGTGCACCGGAGATTCAGCAGTCACGATGTCATTGGAATTTAAAGAGGCAATCTGGGAGTCAAACAGCAAAGCGGCCACCCCGTCACATTGTTTGATTAGGGATGGAACTGGAACACGATTCTGTTTTGCGGTTCTTATGGGGGAATACAGTTGAGCTTAGTTACCCAGAACTAGCGAAGGGATAGGAACTTTCATGTTAGATGTCTGTTGACCAGTTGTGACACTGACTCTGTGAAGCGCCTGTCATTCCACGTTGCACAGCTAAGCCAAGATGTAGTGTATGGCTTCAGCTAGTGTAACCGAGTTGAGATGGTAAACTCAAACTCAAAAACTCAAGTGGCCAGCTCCGGCAAGCCGGTGTGACCAAATTCCATCCATGGGATATGTGGCCAGTTTCCCAGAGACAGATACAATCTAGTCCAGGACTAAATCATTCGTTTGTGGCAGGTTACTAAATAAGTAGCATATCATGATATATGGGTGTAATACAATGAGGGAGCGAGGAAGGGGACACGCTTGATCAGCATCTCATTAACCGTAACCTTAATCAAACTCTTAACTGTAATTTCAACCATAACCACATTGTTAACCAATTCGGAAATTCAACCCAAAATTCGGTTCAAGAGTCATTCCCGAACAATGAAGGGTTTGTTTTAAACTGGCTAATGCTATTCCTTCTCTGCAGATCCTGGGCAGATCACTGTCTCCGTCTCTGAAGAGGTTCCCCATGAGCAGCAGGAGTGGAGCCCCAGTCTGGGGCAGGAGGACATAGAGATCAACCAGATTAAAGAAGAGCAGGAGTTTGATACCTCAGACTCAACATACAATCCCTGGGATGTAGAAAGTGACTATGATGGTAAGAACCCAACTATGACCTCACAGGAGGACAGTGAGAGGAATGATCTGTCAACCACTCCAGCTGAACAGAACCACATAGAACCTGATGAAGAGGAATATGCAGTATCAGAGCCAACCAGAGACTCACAACTCTTCTCTGCAGTAAATCCAGACTCTTCTGAAAGTCAGAGTGAACATTTTTATCGCTGTGATGTTTGCAACATAAGTTATGAAGTGAAAGGAAAACTAACACTGCACATGAGGCTACACACAGAGACACCGCATCACTGTACGTTTTGTCCAAAACAATTTAAAGATAGGAGTAATTTGAGAGCGCATTTGAGGACACACACAGGAGAGAGACCATATAGATGCAAGGTCTGTGGAAGACTTTTCAGAAACACGAGTCATCTAAAAGATCATGTTAGGACTCACACAGGGGAGAAACCTTTTAGTTGTCACCTCTGTGGATTACATTTCAGACAAAGTAGTAGTAGGACAGCCCATATTAAGGCTAGACACAAGGAGGTACACCTACACAGATGCAAAGATTGTGGCAAAAGCTACATTCAGATAAGCTCCCTGAGAAAGCATATGGAAACCATCCACACAGGTCCTGACGCTGGTCCACAGGAAATGTTGTCAGTGTAACCTATCTACAATGGTTTTCACAGGTCCACCCTGACCTGAATACCCAGGACAGTTTGGGTCCAAAGAACAAAGTTGTCCCATTCAGTCCGTTTGGGGCCTGTTTGATTCCTTTAAAAGGATACTCTGAAAGTGGATGTGAGGACACACACAGGGAAGAGATCCTATAGGTGCAATGTTTGTGGAAAACTTTCAGACAGTGTTGTAATATGGTAGAACACTAAGGTTGGACACAAGCTGGAGGAGCTGGACAGATGCAGGGGCAAATACCTGACTATGCTTGGCTCCCTGAGAGAACATGTGACAACTATTCACACAGGAAAGACAATAGTGTCCATATCGCGACTGACAATTTATGCCCAAATGAAATGTCCTCACTGTCCTCACTGAAGATGAAACATTTTATATGATTTATTCCATTAATTCTATTTGTTTCAGTAAACTATACTGGTTTTGCACTGACTTTTTCATTTGAACACCTTTGTCATTCTTAGGACATCTACAGTATAACAAAAAACTGGTCTGCCTAGGCCTTCAAGGAACATCAACAATCTGGTGACTTTTGTCATAAGTCACCTGTTTTCTTTCTTTTTTTTTAAGAGATTTTGAAATGGTATGAAAGGCTCTATCTTGGATTAATAAAGACCTGAAATTAATGTTTTGTCACATGTCTGGCTTCTTCTTGAAAGCCAAGCTGATAGCTATGTTTCTCCAATACAGCAAGTGTGTCATACAAATGACCATGTTTCAATAAGGTCTACACAATGAAGCGCATGTTTTAAACTGGCTAATACTATATCCTTCCCTGTAGACCCTGGGCAGATCACTATCTCCAAAGAGGTTCCCCATTAGCAGCAGGAGTGGAGCCCCAGTCTAGGCCAGGAGGACATAGAGATCACACAGATTAAAAAGCAGGAGTTTGATACCTCATACTCGACATACCCTCCCTGGGGTGTACAAAGTTACCCTGATGGTAAGAACCCAACTATGTCCTCACAGGAGGACAGTGAGAGGAATGATCCATCAACCACTCCAGCTGAACAGAACAAAATAGAACCGATGAATGGCCCCTTTCAATTCCGATGCTTTTTATCGATAATGGACATTCTAGCATCGTCAGACTGCTGTGTCTCTACATAACGGTGTTGTGCTTCAGATACACCGCGACGACCACAGCTATATCACAGCAAAAGTGTAACAAACCTGCTCTGTGTAATTTTATCTCGGGTTTGAGAACCAAGTCCAGTATCCTCTGAAGACGTTCGTTCTGTTCTTTTGAACGGGAGATTTCTTCCTGATATTCAACTATTACTCCTTGAACTGCTCCAAATATCTCCACAGCAGACACTGTTAATCGTTGCGTGAAAAACTCATTCAACCATTGTAGTTTCGACATCCATTTCTTAACCATGACCAGACCTACTACCCAACTATTTGCGTTTGTCATATTTAATTCACAATAAAATGCTGCTGTGCTCTTGTTTCATGAGATGGACTGTTGTGTTATTGGCTTGCTGGAGCTTGCTACTTAATTCAACGAAGTTTCGGCATCAATTATGATTAAATATCACCAAATAACCAATGGGGCGGCTTAATATCAACACAGAAATGTTTTGCCATCATAACCCGAAGCCACTGTAAATGGAATGCAATGGTATTCCAGCTTATTCGTTTACAATGATGGCGTTTACTAGTCAAATTACCCTCTGGTGTACCTGCACAAGTGTTTGGAGCTTTCCACCGTGGCGTAAGGACGGGTATGAAGTTAATCTGTAGGCTATGTATGTTACGGTACATGAGGGAATGCGGTACATGTGGGAAAACTAGGGTTAGGGTTAGGTGCTAGGGTTAAGGTTAGGATTACGGTTAGGGTTAGACTGTAGTAGATTCTCTGGATGGATCTCTGGATGGATCACAGAAACAATTCTGAGTTTAAGACTATTTATTTAAACAAAGTATAAAATATACAGGATATGTTGGGCTGGTAGCTGGAGGTCTGAGGGTCAGCTGAGGTGAGTGTGAGAGGGAGAGAGCTGCGTGTTCCAGAGGAGAGAGAGAGAAAAAGAGAGCCCCCTGGGCCCACACTTCTTATTTATAAACAATAGTATGCAAATACAGTCACAAACAATGGCCTATCACCTTCACTGTATAGAGGCTTAAGGTGTGAAGAGTATAGGGCTGTGTTCGGAATTGTATACTAGCATACTGCATACTAGCATACTCAATGAGTATATACTGCATACTGCCTACTAAATTCATAATAAGTATGTGAAAACCAGCCGACCATTTACACAGTACGCATACTGCCTCCCAGAATGTATTTCGCCGGGAGCGGCGAATTTAAACCTCCATTTTAAACCTCCATTAGCTAAAATATGTAATTTTGGCTTTACAAGTGTTAACATGTCATTTTATGAAGTTTTAATATGTTTTCAGGCAAGAAAGTAACCACATATATTCCCCCCCCCAAAAAAAACCTGGTCCCTTTATGACGTTGCACCCAGTGTGCGCTCCGGCGCTCTCAGAGCGATTTTACGAACGCACCCTACGTTGCTTACCTTCACTCACTTGACAGAAATATCGTAACATAATTACAACACGTTGTAAAATGATTTGGGGGGCCAACATCTTTAGCTAGCTCAAGTAACTAGCTTACTATATTGTTGTCTTAACAGTTGGTAAAATAACATGATTAGGCCTAAAATAAATATATATGAGCAATAACATATCGTGGGCAAGCACTACAACCAACTTGTCCATCTGAAGCTACAATACTGGGATCATTCGTGATTGGGCTACAAGCAGTCAAATACTAGGTGAACATGTGTGTAAACTTGGATTTCATGCATTTCAAGTGGCATATTTGGAATCATGACGATGTAGTCATGTCTAAGAATGCATTTCACCATGTTAATGTTAATTATTGTTAATACATGTTAATTCCCAGTATAGTGAAAATACCACCGCTCATCCGTGATCAGACTTAGCTGGGGTGCTGCAGCTGAAGAGTATCAAATAGAGTGCAAAAAAGCAGCATCTGCACACTCAAATATGTGCAAAAAACGATGTTTATTGCAAGCTTTCGGTCCCCAGGCTATCGGACAATGTAAACAAAAGCTGTATGACAAGTTTGTATGACGCAGTTTGACGAGGCTGAATGCGCACAGGGTTGCCAGATGGGATTGACAATTTACAGCCTAAACTTTCTCCAACCTCAAAATCAAGTAGCCCATTCGGCGGTAACCCGCCCCATCTGGCAACCCTGGACGCAACCCTGCAAGCCTGGACGCGAAATGCATTTTGGGAAACAGTACCCGAGCTAGTGTGCATCGTAACTGACTTCAATTTCCCCGGAAGTAATTGCTCACATACACAATTTCTCGCATACTGTACACAGTGTGAACGCACTAGATACTCAAAATCTACGTCATATCTAGTATGAGTAGTATGCTAGTATGCTATTCCGAACACAGTAGGAGACCCCAATATGATGTCACCTGGGCCCTATTCCACGAAGCTCGATAAAGTTCTAAGCCTCGATAAAGTTTTAAGCCTCGAAAATGTTAGCTTGCGTTCGGTGCCATCAATGTGGCTCAAATAATTCGCTGCTTAGTTGAGCTCCTTCTGAGTCAGATATAATTAGCCTGGTCGCGACCAGGCTAAAACACAGGCTATAGTGAGACGTGCGTCAAAAAAGGCTCACAGGCGGAAACTAAACCCCGAACGAAAGTTCCTCATGTGTCTTTTAGGAAATATTAGTTCCCACTTCACAAGAGATAGATAGATTAGATAGTTTGACTGTGTGATAGATAGATAATTTGATATTTTGAAAGTGTGATCGATCGATAGATAGTTTGATTGTGTGATAGATAACTTGATATTTTGAAAGTGTGATAGATAGATCGATAGATCAATAAAGAAAAGAGTGTAAAAAAAGTAAAATTGAGTGTAAAAAAAGTAATTGTGTCAACTTGCATTGCTGTCATCACAGCGGTCTGGCTGGCGTAGTGGTTAAGGCTGCCGACTGGAGTTCCAAAGGTTGCGAGTTCGAGACTTGACTAAGTCATTCATTTTTTATTTTTTTTTACATTTAACCGAAGATATCATGCAAAGGTTTCAAACACCATTGTAATCGTGTCAGTTCTTGTAAATTAGCCTGCACCATAATTTTATAGCCTACATACTTTTTTAGATGAGATTTTAGATTAGATTCAGACAACGAAATGCAGTAAAAAGTGCGCCTGAAGAGGGATTTGAACCACCGATATAAAATGACGAATAAATCCTAAGGCAGCGGTCGATACCACTAGGCCATTGTGGCGATATGACGGTTTGTAGCCTGCTGCTGATATTACCACAGTAGTAAATATTCATTTATTAAAATATGAACATATAACAATAACTGGGGCTAGTATGACCTACGCATTTAATCGGTCAGCAATTTCTTGCCAAACCATTTCCCTCGCCTTGTTAATTGCGGCAGTATTGCACTATTTTACATCTTATTTTTCCTTCTTCATAAAAATCAATAATTCGGAATGCTGCGCAAATATAGAACCCCTGCAGAGTGGAGTATCTTCATTTCGACAGATCGACTCTGTCTTCTGTGAACACTGATGACACAAGGCTGATCCTCGTTCGAGGAATCACCTGAGGCTTGAATTCCAATCTCGAGTTCCCTGAGCGCCGCATTTATTTATAGCGCCGCTATACTGATCCACCTTTAGTGGAATGACCCCCTGGCCTAAAAGTAATTCCAGGTTAAAGTTCAAGTTAGATTCACAGGAAATCATCCTAACAATGCCCATATATGGACAGCACTTCCTGAGGAAAAAATATGTCCCTTAAGACAAATGATGTGTTTACAAGGTGTCATAAAAACTCCCTTGTCAGGAGAACAGGCCCTTCATATACAGTCCATGTATGTGTGTGGTTAAGTAAAATATACTACAAGACATGCCAGCACGTACCAAGTCGACGTAGCACCTAACCCTAACCCTAGTTTTCCCACATGTACCGTAACATATATATATATATATATAATACGTATATTAAGGAGCACTTTTGATATTTCGTCGGGTAAGGGCGCTCATGTTGAATTAAGTAGCAAGCTCCGTAAAGCCAATACCACGATCTCACTACTGTCCTCTGCTCAGGCGACGGGTTGTACCATTAAACCATTAAACTGTTGTATCGCAGCAATAGTAGTGTAACAAACCTGCTCTGTGTAATCTTATCTCAGGTTTCAGAACCAAGTCCAGTATCCTCTGAAGACGTTCGTTCTCCTCTTTTGAACGGGAGATTTCATCCTGATATTCAACTATGACTTCCTGAACAGCCCCAAATATCTCCACAGCAGCCGTTGTTAATCGTTGCATAAAAAACCCATTCAACAACTGTAGTTTTGACATGTTTGAATTATTTAAGCTTGGCTCAATATATAAGAAAATGTGTCTGTGAAAACACGCATCCGTATTGTTCGATCGTTATTCGTTTTCTTCGTTATGTCACTTTACGGCAGGGTAGACCTGGCTGGGTTGCCAGGTCTGGCTAAGATTTCCAGCCAAATTGCCGCTCAAAACCGACCTATATAGCCAGAAAACTGGCCCACTTTTCTTTTCTTTTTTTACACCGCAAGAGTTTATCCATATCCTAGTGTAACAGCTACTACCCTCATGCAAGACTGCTGAACTGACCACTGATTCTGAAGTATTGAAGTTTTGGAATATAGAGTTGTACTATAACTGCTAAAGTGTAACAGGATATACATATTTATTGAAAGTAACAGACCTAAAGTATTTGATTTAGGACTTTTGAGCCCACAGTCAGGGGCAGTAGATATGTGTTTTATCCTAGAGTAATTGTTGTTGTTGACAGTGGTTGGGAACGCTTTGTTTTGTTTCTGAGAAAGGGAGCCAATTGGAGTTGTTCATATTGTTTTTCATTAGCAGAGCATCCTGCTAATAATAATAATAATACAAATGTTTTTTATTTATAAAAGCACTTTACATATAAAATCTCAGAGTGCTACAACACAGTAAGATAAAGCAAAAAAAACATTTTCAAGGCTAAAAAAAGGCTCTATTAAAAAGGTGGGTTTTAAGGCCTCGTTTAAAAGCATCCACAGACTGTGGTGCCCTTAGGTGGTCAGGGAGAGCATTCCACAGCCTGGGAGCAGCCGAGCAGAAGGCACGATCTCCCATGGTGCGGAGCTTGGTCCTGGGGGTCTTGAGGAGGTTGGTGGCAGTAGAACGGAGGGTGCGTGAGGAGGTCTGAGGGGTATGGAGGAGTTCCTTGAGGTAGGGGGGGGGGGCAGTTCCATGGATGCACTGGTGGGTGAGGAGGGAGACCTTGAATTCAATTCTGAGGGAGACGGGGAGCCAGTGAAGTGATTTGAGGATGGGGGTGATGTGATCATATCAGTAAACTATACTTGTTTTGCACTGACTTTTTCATTTGAACACCTTTGTCATTCTTAGGACATCTACAGTATAACAAAAAACTGGTCTGCCTAGGCCTTCAAGGAACATCAACAATCTGGTGACTTTTGTCATAAGTCACCTGTTTTCTTTCTTTTTTTTTAAGAGATTTTGAAATGGTATGAAAGGCTCTATCTTGGATTAATAAAGACCTGAAATTAATGTTTTGTCACATGTCTGGCTTCTTCTTGAAAGCCAAGCTGATAGCTATGTTTCTCCAATACAGCAAGTGTGTCATACAAATGACCATGTTTCAATAAGGTCTACACAATGAAGGGCATGTTTTAAACTGGCTAATACTATATCCTTCCCTGCAGACCCTGGGCAGATCACTGTCTCCGTCTCCAAAGAGGTTCCCCATGAGCAGCAGGAGTGGAGCCCCAGTCTAGGCCAGGAGGACATAGAGATCAAACAGATTAAAAAGCAGGAGTTTGATACCTCATACTCGTCATACCCTCCCTGGGGTGTACAAAGTTACCCTGATGGTAAGAACCCAACTATGTCCTCACAGGAGGACAGTGAGAGGAATGATCCATCAACCACTCCAGGTGTTTTTTATTGGTTTTTATAAAAACACAACACCGTATATACAATCAAATAATCAAACAATCAGACATTTAAGACATTACATTCAACAACAACCAACATTAAACTAACTAAAGTGCTCAGTGTTCAGTGTATTGTCCAGTGTAGTGTAATGTTCAGTGTTCAGTGTTCAGTGTCCAGGTTCCAGTGTCGGTAGGAGGCAGGGGTAAAAAACCTGTTCGCTGTGCATCCGGGGAAAAATTCCCCTGCAGCCCTCTAGTTGTAGAGCGACTACTATCCAGTTTGCCCACCAGTGCAAAGCCGTGGCTCCCCCACCTCCCTCCCCCGAGGGACCCCACACACCCGACTCACCCGACCCGCCCCACCACCGGCGCATCCGGCCCAGCCCACCAGGCTCAGACTCCTGTAGCCCTTCACGAGGCTAGCCGGACCAGGCGCCCCAGCGGCGGAGCAGATCGAGCACGCAGGCCGACCGGAGGCCCCTGAGGAGAGGCCCAGAGAGCTCGGCGCATGGCAGGCAAGCAGAGGCGAAAAACCTGTACACAGCTTATCCAGGGAAAAAGCTCCCTGGCTCTTCTCAGCTTGTTCCGGGCTGGGGGTTGGGGGTTGGCGGGTAGGGGACTGGGCCTGTAGCTGGGGGCCTGGAGTTGGGGGGGGGGGGCCCGGAACAGGGGGTTTGGGGTCGCTGAGTTGGAACCTGGGGTTGGTGCTGGGGTGACGTGGTGGTTCCCGCCGGTCTCTGCTCCTGGGTCTGGAAGCCTGGGTAGGTGTCAGAGCTGGATATGACATGTGCCTGAAAAGATACAGGAGTGAGAGAAGGGAGGTGTGCATGGTTTGTGTAGTGTGCATTTTGGTGTCAGGCGGGTGATCAGTACTTCCCTGTGACCCAGTGGTGTTGGTCATCCTGGTGCTGGTGGTGCTGGCAGAGACGGCTGGTTCGGCTGTGGGTTGTGTGTGGTGATATTCTGGTGAGGGTAGGAAGTGGGTCAGTGCTGTGTACATGTGTAGGTGGTGGAAGGTGCAGTAAACTTCCCTGTTGGTGTTGTGCGCTGCTCCTCTCCTGGTCCTTGTGATGGTGATACTGCTGACCAGGGCTTGTGCTGGAACGGTGGTGAAGGTGATAGTGCAGGAACTGGTGGTGTAGTGAGGTAGGCCCGGGGTGGGGGGGGGTTGGGCGATGCGGCGCGGCATGGGGGGGGGATTTAGAGGATGACGTCCTTCCATCTCTCCACCCCCCACACCGCTCTTGCTTGATCCGGGTTATTTTTAAAGTCAACAATAGCATGGTCCCTGAGGCAGAGGGTGATTCTCCTCCTCAGGGTTGTCAGGTGGACGCTCTGTTTCTGATAGACCCTGATGTTCCTCGTCTCCCAGAGTACCTGCTTGACGGCGCTGATGATCCTCCACTGTTGTTGTAGTTGGGGGGTTGTGCACCCCCCGGGAGGACCATACAGGATGTTCTCGCTCGTCAAGCGGGGCAGGGTCAGCAGGCTGTTTAGGGAGACAGAGGGAACAAACAGGGCCCAGACCCGCCTGGCCACGGAGCACTCACAGAACAGGTGGTTAATGTGTTCTGTGTCCGTGCATCCGTGGGGGCATTTATCAGTCGTTGCGATGTGCCGCCTATGCAAGAATTCCCTAGTGGGGAGACAACCATGAGCAGCCATCCAGGCAATGTCTTTTTGTTTATTGTTAGTACATTTATGATTAATGTTTTTCCATACCTGTTTGGAGTCCACGGCTGTGCTGGCCTTGGGGTGAGTAATGGTTTCCTTCGACCTTATGAAGGTCATAATGTCTTTGTATTTCCATGAGGCCAGCCCAGCCGCGGACAATCCTGTCTTGAAGGCAAAGTCCCTCCATATCTTGTAGACTGGAGGGGGGTCCCAGCTGTAGGGCACAGTGTGATTTATTGATGCGGTCACCCTGAGTGTCCGGAGGATGGGTGTGGCATAGTATATTTCAAAGAACCTGGCTTTCCTATCTTTGTTGTTGATGTTGTTGATGAGGTTGGAGAGTCCCTGTGCCCTAATGATGTTTAGGATGTCTGGGACCCCTTTCCCCCCATTCTCCACTGTTTTGTACAGGGTGGTGCGTTTTAGTTTTTCCATCTGGCTCCCCCAGACAAAGGTAAACATGATCCTTTCGATGGTTTTGGATACTGCTCTGTCTGGGGGAAACACCCTGCCCAGGTAAAGGAGAATGGGAAGAACAATAGCCTTCAGGACCAGGATCTTGCCTGTCATTGTGAGAGGCCGTGCACTCCACTCACAGATCTTCTTTTGGACCTGGCGGATGGTCTCCTTCCAGCTGCCGGAGGCTCCTCCATCTTTCTGGTAGGTGATCCCCAGCAGCTTAATGTTTTCCGTCTTTACAGGGAAGGAGGTTGCCAGGTTCTCCTGCCAGTGCTGCGACAGAAACAGCTCACACTTACCCCTATTGATCAGGGCGCCAGTGGCTGCACAGTAGTCCTCCACCACTTTCGTTGCTGTGGAAATGGAGCGACTATCTGTGCCGACGATGGTAATGTCGTCCATGTACGCCACCACCTTGAGCCTCTCCCCCCGGGCCCCTGGTAGAGGGTAGCCCATGATGTTGGGGGAGCTCCTGATCTTCCGTAGGAACGGCTCCAGGTAGATGACGTACAGTAGAGGGGCCAAGGGGCATCCCTGCCGTACTCCAGCTTTGATGGGGAAGGGGTCTGTCAACTGGTTGTTGATCCGAACTCTGCTCGTGATGTTGTTGTAGCAGAGTTCGGTCCAGTTGAGCAGGTGCTGGGGGAAGTTCATGCCCCTCAGCACCCTCTGCAGGAAACCATGGCTAACCCTGTCAAAGGCCTTCTCCTGATCCAGGCTGAGAAGGCCTAAAGGGGACCTCCGCTCCTGGGAGTGCAGGATGAGGTCTCTTACCAGGAGCAGGTTGTCGTTGATGGACCTACCGGGGACGCTACAGGTTTGGTCAGGGGCTATAACTGAGGGGAGGAGGGTTTGAAACCGTTGGGTGAGGGCTTTTGTCATAATTTTATAGTCCACTGGGAGGAGATTGATGGGGCGCCAGTTCCGGAGGTCCTTGAGGTCCCCTTTCTTGGGGATCAGTGTGACCGTACTCTGTCTCATTGACTCTCCAAGCCTCCCTTCCCTGTAGACGGCTTTGAAGACCTCCGCCAAGTCCTCCTTGAGGAGATCCCAGAGAGTCTTGTAGAACTCTACTGGGATCCCATCCGGTCCAGGGGCCTTGTGTGTATTCAAGGAGTGCACGGCCCGGGTGAGCTCCTCCGTGGTCAGCTCTGGGTTCTCACTCTCACCACCCTCGGGGACCCGGTCCAGACCATCCAGGAAGGTGGCCATGAGAGTCTCGTCGGTTGTCTTGATGTTGTAGAGACTCTCGTAGAACTCTCTTGCCACCCCCGGGATGTTGCCTCTGTCTGACACGGTGTCCCCATTGGTGTCGTATAGGGACAGGATAGGCTTGTGTTTTGACCGTGCCTTGCGGAAGAAGTGGCGTGTGCATTTCTCCTCCTCCTCCAGGCCCTGGAGTTTTTCCCTGAACTGTTTCTTTTGTTGTTGCTCCCGGTAGAGGGTGGCAAGGTGTTGTTTGGTCTCAGCCAGTTCTCGGGCCACATCCAGACCACCCAGTTGTAGGAGACTTAGGCGTTGGAGTGCCGCGTTGTGGTGTTGAAACCTGGCCCTCTGTTCTGCCGCTTTCCTCCTTCCGACTGACCCGAAGTAGCCCTTTGTCCTGGCCTTAACCATCTCCCACCACTCTATCGGGGAGTCGAACAGTTCTTTTAGGGTCCTCCACTCCAGGTAGCGCCTGGAGAAGGAATGCACCACTGTTGGGTCCTGAAGGATCGATGTATTCATCCTCCAGGTACCCCTACCCGCTCTTGTTTGGCCATCCCATTCCAGGGACACTGTCAACATCCTGTGGTCCGAGAAGTGGGCCGCCTGGCTGGTCAGGGTTCCCATCCTCAGACCTGGCGAGAGCAAGAACATGTCTATCCTGGAGGAAGAATTCCCGGAGGAACTCACCCTTGTGTGTGTCGGCGGGGAGGTGCCACCGGCGTCTACCAGTTGGAAGTCGTCTATGATGGACTGAAGTTCTGTAGTGGATCGGTCTCTCCTGGGCCTGCTGCGGTCCTCATCAACCACTCCAGCTGAACAGAACAAAATAGAACCGATGAATGGCCCCTTTCAATTCCGATGCTTTTTATCGATAATGGACATTCTAGCATCGTCAGACTGCTGTGTCTCTACATAACGGTGTTGTGCTTCAGATACACCGCGACGACCACAGCTATATCACAGCAAAAGTGTAACAAACCTGCTCTGTGTAATTTTATCTCGGGTTTGAGAACCAAGTCCAGTATCCTCTGAAGACGTTCGTTCTGTTCTTTTGAACGGGAGATTTCTTCCTGATATTCAACTATTACTCCTTGAACTGCTCCAAATATCTCCACAGCAGACACTGTTAATCGTTGCGTGAAAAACTCATTCAACCATTGTAGTTTCGACATCCATTTCTTAACCATGACCAGACCTACTACCCAACTATTTGCGTTTGTCATATTTAATTCACAATAAAATGCTGCTGTGCTCTTGTTTCATGAGATGGACTGTTGTGTTATTGGCTTGCTGGAGCTTGCTACTTAATTCAACGAAGTTTCGGCATCAATTATGATTAAATATCACCAAATAACCAATGGGGCGGCTTAATATCAACACAGAAATGTTTTGCCATCATAACCCGAAGCCACTGTAAATGGAATGCAATGGTATTCCAGCTTATTCGTTTACAATGATGGCGTTTACTAGTCAAATTACCCTCTGGTGTACCTGCACAAGTGTTTGGAGCTTTCCACCGTGGCGTAAGGACGGGTATGAAGTTAATCTGTAGGCTATGTATGTTACGGTACATGAGGGAATGCGGTACATGTGGGAAAACTAGGGTTAGGGTTAGGTGCTAGGGTTAAGGTTAGGATTACGGTTAGGGTTAGACTGTAGTAGATTCTCTGGATGGATCTCTGGATGGATCACAGAAACAATTCTGAGTTTAAGACTATTTATTTAAACAAAGTATAAAATATACAGGATATGTTGGGCTGGTAGCTGGAGGTCTGAGGGTCAGCTGAGGTGAGTGTGAGAGGGAGAGAGCTGCGTGTTCCAGAGGAGAGAGAGAGAAAAAGAGAGCCCCCTGGGCCCACACTTCTTATTTATAAACAATAGTATGCAAATACAGTCACAAACAATGGCCTATCACCTTCACTGTATAGAGGCTTAAGGTGTGAAGAGTATAGGGCTGTGTTCGGAATTGTATACTAGCATACTGCATACTAGCATACTCAATGAGTATATACTGCATACTGCCTACTAAATTCATAATAAGTATGTGAAAACCAGCCGACCATTTACACAGTACGCATACTGCCTCCCAGAATGTATTTCGCCGGGAGCGGCGAATTTAAACCTCCATTTTAAACCTCCATTAGCTAAAATATGTAATTTTGGCTTTACAAGTGTTAACATGTCATTTTATGAAGTTTTAATATGTTTTCAGGCAAGAAAGTAACCACATATATTCCCCCCCCCAAAAAAAACCTGGTCCCTTTATGACGTTGCACCCAGTGTGCGCTCCGGCGCTCTCAGAGCGATTTTACGAACGCACCCTACGTTGCTTACCTTCACTCACTTGACAGAAATATCGTAACATAATTACAACACGTTGTAAAATGATTTGGGGGGCCAACATCTTTAGCTAGCTCAAGTAACTAGCTTACTATATTGTTGTCTTAACAGTTGGTAAAATAACATGATTAGGCCTAAAATAAATATATATGAGCAATAACATATCGTGGGCAAGCACTACAACCAACTTGTCCATCTGAAGCTACAATACTGGGATCATTCGTGATTGGGCTACAAGCAGTCAAATACTAGGTGAACATGTGTGTAAACTTGGATTTCATGCATTTCAAGTGGCATATTTGGAATCATGACGATGTAGTCATGTCTAAGAATGCATTTCACCATGTTAATGTTAATTATTGTTAATACATGTTAATTCCCAGTATAGTGAAAATACCACCGCTCATCCGTGATCAGACTTAGCTGGGGTGCTGCAGCTGAAGAGTATCAAATAGAGTGCAAAAAAGCAGCATCTGCACACTCAAATATGTGCAAAAAACGATGTTTATTGCAAGCTTTCGGTCCCCAGGCTATCGGACAATGTAAACAAAAGCTGTATGACAAGTTTGTATGACGCAGTTTGACGAGGCTGAATGCGCACAGGGTTGCCAGATGGGATTGACAATTTACAGCCTAAACTTTCTCCAACCTCAAAATCAAGTAGCCCATTCGGCGGTAACCCGCCCCATCTGGCAACCCTGGACGCAACCCTGCAAGCCTGGACGCGAAATGCATTTTGGGAAACAGTACCCGAGCTAGTGTGCATCGTAACTGACTTCAATTTCCCCGGAAGTAATTGCTCACATACACAATTTCTCGCATACTGTACACAGTGTGAACGCACTAGATACTCAAAATCTACGTCATATCTAGTATGAGTAGTATGCTAGTATGCTATTCCGAACACAGTAGGAGACCCCAATATGATGTCACCTGGGCCCTATTCCACGAAGCTCGATAAAGTTCTAAGCCTCGATAAAGTTTTAAGCCTCGAAAATGTTAGCTTGCGTTCGGTGCCATCAATGTGGCTCAAATAATTCGCTGCTTAGTTGAGCTCCTTCTGAGTCAGATATAATTAGCCTGGTCGCGACCAGGCTAAAACACAGGCTATAGTGAGACGTGCGTCAAAAAAGGCTCACAGGCGGAAACTAAACCCCGAACGAAAGTTCCTCATGTGTCTTTTAGGAAATATTAGTTCCCACTTCACAAGAGATAGATAGATTAGATAGTTTGACTGTGTGATAGATAGATAATTTGATATTTTGAAAGTGTGATCGATCGATAGATAGTTTGATTGTGTGATAGATAACTTGATATTTTGAAAGTGTGATAGATAGATCGATAGATCAATAAAGAAAAGAGTGTAAAAAAAGTAAAATTGAGTGTAAAAAAAGTAATTGTGTCAACTTGCATTGCTGTCATCACAGCGGTCTGGCTGGCGTAGTGGTTAAGGCTGCCGACTGGAGTTCCAAAGGTTGCGAGTTCGAGACTTGACTAAGTCATTCATTTTTTATTTTTTTTTACATTTAACCGAAGATATCATGCAAAGGTTTCAAACACCATTGTAATCGTGTCAGTTCTTGTAAATTAGCCTGCACCATAATTTTATAGCCTACATACTTTTTTAGATGAGATTTTAGATTAGATTCAGACAACGAAATGCAGTAAAAAGTGCGCCTGAAGAGGGATTTGAACCACCGATATAAAATGACGAATAAATCCTAAGGCAGCGGTCGATACCACTAGGCCATTGTGGCGATATGACGGTTTGTAGCCTGCTGCTGATATTACCACAGTAGTAAATATTCATTTATTAAAATATGAACATATAACAATAACTGGGGCTAGTATGACCTACGCATTTAATCGGTCAGCAATTTCTTGCCAAACCATTTCCCTCGCCTTGTTAATTGCGGCAGTATTGCACTATTTTACATCTTATTTTTCCTTCTTCATAAAAATCAATAATTCGGAATGCTGCGCAAATATAGAACCCCTGCAGAGTGGAGTATCTTCATTTCGACAGATCGACTCTGTCTTCTGTGAACACTGATGACACAAGGCTGATCCTCGTTCGAGGAATCACCTGAGGCTTGAATTCCAATCTCGAGTTCCCTGAGCGCCGCATTTATTTATAGCGCCGCTATACTGATCCACCTTTAGTGGAATGACCCCCTGGCCTAAAAGTAATTCCAGGTTAAAGTTCAAGTTAGATTCACAGGAAATCATCCTAACAATGCCCATATATGGACAGCACTTCCTGAGGAAAAAATATGTCCCTTAAGACAAATGATGTGTTTACAAGGTGTCATAAAAACTCCCTTGTCAGGAGAACAGGCCCTTCATATACAGTCCATGTATGTGTGTGGTTAAGTAAAATATACTACAAGACATGCCAGCACGTACCAAGTCGACGTAGCACCTAACCCTAACCCTAGTTTTCCCACATGTACCGTAACATATATATATATATATATATATAATACGTATATTAAGGAGCACTTTTGATATTTCGTCGGGTAAGGGCGCTCATGTTGAATTAAGTAGCAAGCTCCGTAAAGCCAATACCACGATCTCACTACTGTCCTCTGCTCAGGCGACGGGTTGTACCATTAAACCATTAAACTGTTGTATCGCAGCAATAGTAGTGTAACAAACCTGCTCTGTGTAATCTTATCTCAGGTTTCAGAACCAAGTCCAGTATCCTCTGAAGACGTTCGTTCTCCTCTTTTGAACGGGAGATTTCATCCTGATATTCAACTATGACTTCCTGAACAGCCCCAAATATCTCCACAGCAGCCGTTGTTAATCGTTGCATAAAAAACCCATTCAACAACTGTAGTTTTGACATGTTTGAATTATTTAAGCTTGGCTCAATATATAAGAAAATGTGTCTGTGAAAACACGCATCCGTATTGTTCGATCGTTATTCGTTTTCTTCGTTATGTCACTTTACGGCAGGGTAGACCTGGCTGGGTTGCCAGGTCTGGCTAAGATTTCCAGCCAAATTGCCGCTCAAAACCGACCTATATAGCCAGAAAACTGGCCCACTTTTCTTTTCTTTTTTTACACCGCAAGAGTTTATCCATATCCTAGTGTAACAGCTACTACCCTCATGCAAGACTGCTGAACTGACCACTGATTCTGAAGTATTGAAGTTTTGGAATATAGAGTTGTACTATAACTGCTAAAGTGTAACAGGATATACATATTTATTGAAAGTAACAGACCTAAAGTATTTGATTTAGGACTTTTGAGCCCACAGTCAGGGGCAGTAGATATGTGTTTTATCCTAGAGTAATTGTTGTTGTTGACAGTGGTTGGGAACGCTTTGTTTTGTTTCTGAGAAAGGGAGCCAATTGGAGTTGTTCATATTGTTTTTCATTAGCAGAGCATCCTGCTAATAATAATAATAATACAAATGTTTTTTATTTATAAAAGCACTTTACATATAAAATCTCAGAGTGCTACAACACAGTAAGATAAAGCAAAAAAAACATTTTCAAGGCTAAAAAAAGGCTCTATTAAAAAGGTGGGTTTTAAGGCCTCGTTTAAAAGCATCCACAGACTGTGGTGCCCTTAGGTGGTCAGGGAGAGCATTCCACAGCCTGGGAGCAGCCGAGCAGAAGGCACGATCTCCCATGGTGCGGAGCTTGGTCCTGGGGGTCTTGAGGAGGTTGGTGGCAGTAGAACGGAGGGTGCGTGAGGAGGTCTGAGGGGTATGGAGGAGTTCCTTGAGGTAGGGGGGGGGGGCAGTTCCATGGATGCACTGGTGGGTGAGGAGGGAGACCTTGAATTCAATTCTGAGGGAGACGGGGAGCCAGTGAAGTGATTTGAGGATGGGGGTGATGTGATCATATTTGCGCACCCTCATCAGGATCCTAGCAGCGCTGTTCTGGATGTATTGAAGTTTCTGGAGGCAGCTGCTAGGAATCCCGATGAGGAGTGCGTTGCAGTAGTCCAGTCTGGAGGAGACAAAGGCGTGGATGAGCTTCTCTGCATCTGCCAGAGTGAGTGCAGGACGGAGTTTGGCAATGTTCCTTAAGTGAAAAAAAGCTGTTTTGGATATATGTTTGATGTGGGTCTCGTAGGTGAGGTGAGGGTCCATTTTGACGCCCAGGTTGGTAACAGATGAGGAGAGGGGAATGTTCTGGCCAGAGAAGGTGATGCTGGTGATGGTGGATGACCGGACCTGGTGTGGTGTGCCGACTAGGATGGCTTCAGTCTTGGAGCTGTTGAGTTGGAGGAAGTTGAGCTTCATCCACGCCTCTATCTCCTCCAGGCAGGTGGTTAGTGTGGATAGTGGCAGGGGTGCAGAGGAGGTGGGGTTGACTCTGAGGTAGAGCTGTGTGTCATCCGCATAGCAATGGAATGACATTGTGGAGTGCAGACGGTGAAGGAGGATGTTGTCGTCCACGGTGTCAAAAGCTGCTGTTAAATCCAGGAGAATGAGGAGGGATGGGGAGCCAGTATCTGCTGTCATCAGGAGGTCGTTGGTGACCCTGACCAGAGCCGTTTCCGTGCTGTGGCCAGGGCGGAAGCCGGACTGAAAAAACTCAAGGAGGTGGTTTTGATTTAGGTGATCCTTAAGTTTAGCAGCAACTACTCTCTCTAGTACCTTGGATAAAAAAGGAAGGTTGGAGATGGGCCTGTGGTTGGCGAGGACTTCTGGGTGGGTTTCTTGAGAAGTGGTCTGATGACAGCAGGTGCTCTGCTGCTGATTACACCAAGTGAAATATTCCTTAAACACAGAAGTTGTGACTGAAGTGAGCGTTAAACTCAAGTCTTTGATTGCCAGATGGTATGTGGGATAGTTAGTGTACAAGTTTGATTTAAATCCTATAGAACAAAGGATAACTCAGAGGCCAAATCCCATTTCTCTTTTTTACTCCTACCAGTGCCACTCGCTTTTCGGCTTACCCCTCGGAACAGAGTTACAAGGGGTAGTGGTTGAAATCTTCCCCTATGGAATGGGATAACCCTTGAAGACCCTGATACGTCATCAGTAGTATCATAGAAAAGCATGGACGCCCGCGGCTGGACTTTTATTTAAGTCTTTGGCATCATATGCCATCAAAGTGGGGAAATGCGACATGGAAATATGTCAAACATTTTTTTTTGTTATGGCATAATTATTTTTGTTGTTATGCTTGTTATAAAGAAAAGGTCTATAATACATTGAAATTACATTAATTACTGAGATAATACGATGGTCATCATCATTTTTTTAATCTTCATTTAAATATGTCATTTTTATGTAATTAAACATTTCTTTGTTCAAAGAGATCATCATATTTTCAGACTAGTTTACCAATCAGCCTTCAAGTCCATGTACATTTACATCACACTAGTGGTGGTGTTCCCAGGTGGGACCTTCGGTTTACCAGTCCAACTATCCACTAAGCCACAACTAAGCCCCCCCCCCCCCCTAATAACAATAATGCATTTTATTTGTATTGCACTTTTCATTCAAAAGAATCTCAGAGT
This sequence comes from Nansenia antarctica, assembly GCF_963989245.1. Lineage (NCBI taxonomy): Eukaryota > Metazoa > Chordata > Actinopteri > Argentiniformes > Microstomatidae > Nansenia > Nansenia antarctica. The sequence continues at coordinate 37,196,554 of NC_137688.1, forward strand.
GCTACCTGAGTATCATGTACTGTGTGAATAGTTGTCACATGCTCTCTCAGGGAGCTAATCTTAGTGAAGCATTCATCACACATCTGGATGGGTTTAGCCTGTGCAGGTGGTCCCCCTTGTGTTTAGCCTTAATATGTGCTGCCCTAGCACTACCTTGTCTGAAATGTAATCCACAGATAAGACACCGAAAGGGTTTCTCGCCAGTGTGAATCCTAATATGTTCATTTAAATGGTTGTTTGATCTGAAATGATTTCCACAGACATTGCAACTATAAGGTCTCTCCCCTGTGTGAATCCTTATATGCTTTTTTAGATTACTCTTGGAACTGATAGGTTTTCCACACACATAGCAGCTGAAGCGAGAGGGTCTCTCTCCTGTGTGACTCCTCTTCTTCCCCCCTGTGTGTGATGTCATACGCTCTGGATTTACTACAGAGAGTTGTGAGCCTCTGGTTGGTTCTGATGCTGCATAGCCCTCTTCAACAGGTTCTATTTTGTTCTGTTTAGCTGGAGTGGTTGACAGATCATTCCTCTCACTATCCTCCTGTGTGGACATAGTTGGATTCTTACCACCAGAGTCACTTTCTACATGCAAGGGAGTGCAAGTCCTGTCTGAGGTATCAATCTCTTGCTCTTCTTGTTTGATCTCGGGAGAGTATGTCGAGTCTGAGGTATCAATCTCCTGTTCTTCTTTAATCTGGTTGATCTCTATGTCCTCCTGGCCTAGACTGGGGCTCCACTCCTGCTGCTCATGGGGAACCTCTTCAGAGACAGAGATAGTGATCTGCTCAGGGTCTGCAGGGAAGGATATAGTATTAGCCAGTTTAGAACATGCCCTTCATTTTCAGACCTCATTGAACGTGTCTATGTCGGTTTGAGTAATAATTCATATGATAAACAACTAGGACATGAGAAAAAGAGAGAGATGCAGGCGAGCCTTACCTTTACCATGAGCTTAGTTCAACTCTCTTACCCCATCATAACCCAACAATATACGATGTTATTAAGCAATGTTATTCTGCACAAATCTTGTATTATACCAAGGTATAACATCATTATAGTTAAACGATGATTTTGATCTCATCGATCAATAGCTCCGTCTATGAATTTGAGAGTGTTTACATTTCTCCAGCCCCATCCCTCAACGGTTTACCAAAAAGGTAGCAGGTTGACCGCTTTCTTGTTGTTTGATCCCACATTCATCAGAGCAACCCATCCGGGTACTTTCCCCTCCCGTAATGTCCACGCCCCTTTTTGGGTGATAGAAGAGTAGAAGTTTGACTGGCGGTCAATGGGAATTTCTGGTCTTTGCTACTTTAATCCGATAAAATAAGAAAACCGTAGTGCTTTTTAGATATTAGGAGCACAAATCCGATGGCCAGTTAGGCAAACTATTATATAGTGTCATTGCCAATCAATGATCGACGTCGTTATATAGAGAACATTTATGAAATAGGGGTTGATTCATCAGAGCAGTCATACGTCATCTCCCTGTCATCAGGTATTTGTAGTTCTTCAGTTGATTTGCAGTGTAAATCCACAGATGAGAGTGTTACATTAGTTTTCTTAAGATAGGATAATAAATAAATCTGTTCAATGGGCATTTGCCAAAGTAGCCTACTGTTAATCAGTATTTATCCTGTATGGTGTATATGAAGATGTTATGACGTTTTATCATGAAAATAATGAACAGCAAGCTAGATCCAAAACTAGGGCCGGTGGAGGAGGGCAATTGTCACATTGGACAGACTACCAAAACAGAAAAATAAAGTATCTTAACGACAGCAAAAGTGATGGATGTCAGAAATACATTACCTGGAGATTCAATAAGGTAGCCTACTTTTATATGACAGGATATGGGTTAGGGTTATATGACACCTGTAGCGAGATAGATAGATAGAGCCAAAAGTAAAAGGGTCATTTTTTTTATACGGTGCCTTTTCCGTCCCCAGTACTAAATCATGTTGTATTTTGTCGAAATTTGGACAAATACTAATTCCTTTAGGTTTTTCATGTATAGTCAATTGTTATTTATTATGAATACAATGATATGGGCTTCTAAGTTGTTGTTTACTACATTTTAAAAGCTTTGGTTAAAGATGTAAATTGGATTTTGCATGGGATTTGGGATTGTGTTGTTCATTCAACTACAATCCAAAAAATAACTATTAAAAACATATACATTTCCAAATATGTTATTATTATTTCATTTTCCTGATCAATATCTATTGAAATCAAATATAGTTTTTATCCATTTTTTTTTATTTTGTACAAAAAATTTGGGTTTTGCTTACAATATTGCTTGTCCCTGCGATCACTGTCCACCCTGTTATGCTGTGTTAATGTCCCTTTTAAAAAGAAAACCATATTTCTCATATCCCATATTTACTCTCATGAGGTGACATCACATCAGTGGAGGGGATTTCAAATGTGGTAAGCTGTGTGATTTTCTACCTCTTTTACCATCTGATTTTTATGTTTTTATCCAGTGAGTTTAATGTGGTTGACCATAACGTGTCCACCCTGTTATGCCTAAATATTGAGGAGATCAATCAAATGTAATAATTTCAAAAAAAAATATGTAGTGCAAATTAGATTCCTCATCAAGTATTCATGGTCATTCTAGGCATTATGCTAACACAGGCAGGCTAAAGGCTAACTTTAACTCAAAATGTCCACCCTGTTAGTGTCCACCCTGTTATGTGTCCACTCTGTTCTGGAGACACTCGCCCTATTCAACTACAGAGGGTATTCTAAATAAAATAAAATGTCGGTGCCTGAGCTCGACCACTATGTTTTTCAGCAAGCTAGATATGTCCTTTATATAATAGAACATTAAAATATAGATAAATCAACAATTTATTTTTCACAAGTTATTAAGTCCAAATGTATAAAAAAAAATGACCCAAAAAGTCGATGAGAGACGCAAGCAGGGTCTGGGCTGGTAATTGTATGACGCGCCAAACAATCCGCTGAGATGAAAAGTACGTTTTAGAGCATTTATTGAATAGAACCAGAATCAAATTTGGCGACGTACAAAAATAATCCATAAGCGATCAAAACCAGAAAAATAACAAACTATGCGTATAGAATATGCGTATAATGCGGTCAACAAAAATACATCGCTCCCCTCTCTCTCCACTACCGCCATCCAAGGTGCGCAGGTGATTAAATTACCTTGCAATATCACCCCCCATAACCATATGACTTCTCAATACGGTGATCTAGGCAATAAACAAACAATCAAAGTAAACCCCCAAATCCATTAGCCTGTTATACTAAATACCCCCTAAATCATATTCATACCTCCTACAACACCTCAGGCCTTTGGGTCGGGTGGTTCATCCACATGGATGGAGGCAGACTGAAAGGACACACATTCATTGCCTATTTCATAAATGTTCTCCATATAACGACGTCGATCATTGATCGGCAACGACACTATATAATTGTTTGCCTGACTGGCCATCGGATTTGGGCAGTCTGGGGATTTACACGGAACACATTAAGAACTACAAATCCCTGATGACAGGGAGATGACGTATGACTGCACTGATGAATCAACCCCTATTTCATTAATGTTCTCTATATAACGACGTCGATCATTGATCGGCAACTACACTATATAATAGTTTGCCTAACTGGCCATCGGATTTGGGCTCCTAATATCTAAAAAGCACTACGGTTTTCTTATTTTATCGGATTAAAGTAGCAAAGACCAGAAATATCCATTGACCGCCAGTCAAACTTCTACACTTCTATCACCCAAAAAGGGGCGTGGACATTACGGGAGCCAAAGTACCCGGATGCGTTGCTCTGATGAATGGCCCCTTTCAATTCCGATGCTATTATCGATAATGGACAATCTAGCATCGTCAGACTGCTGTGTCTCTACGGTGTTGTGCTTCAGATACACCGCGACGATCTCAGCTATATCACAGCAAAAGTTTAACAAACCTGTTCTGTGTAATTTTATCTCGGGTTTGAGAACCAAGTCCAGTATCCTCTGAAGACGTTCGTTCTCCTCTTTTGAACGGGAGATTTCTTCCTGATATTCAACTATTACTCCTTGAACTGCTCCAAATATCTCCACAGCAGCCACTGTTAATCGTTGCGTGAAAAACTCGTTCAACCATTGTAGTTTCGACATGTTGGAAACAACGGTTGGTAACTCTTGATCTTGGCGAAATAAGTAAGAAAATACGTTATGGCAGTGCCAATTGTGGCAAGCTGAATGTTAACTTGACGCTTGCGCAGTTTACTTTCGTTAGTCTTCTTCTTCGTGATGTCACTTTCCGGCAGGCTAGACGCTTTTATGCACATTGCTGCCTCTCACAGGTCATAGAGAGAAGTACACACATCAAACTTCCAAACTTTCTCCACCCATCTGTTAATTTCGAAATAGTGCAAATGGATAAAGAAACATACAATTATAACTATGAATACATTTAACTTATCTCTGGATATAAAAACGTAATACTCTCAATGTATTTTATAGATGTTTTTATATTATTCTAATATCAGTACCCTGAGGAAAGGGTATTATATACTTAACAAAAATATTTCTTGAACATTGCAGCTCATCTTAGTAGTACTCGAACACCCTTCTAGAACATGGATCAACTATGACCTGTCATAGGAAACGTTGATGTGTGTAAATGTGTACTTCGCTCTTTGACCTGTGAGAGGCAGTAACATGCCTATAAGCATGGGCTACCTGAAGAAGAAGAAGAAGAAGATAAGGAAGAGCTAGAGAAACCCCAGGAAAACGTTTTTGCACGCGTTCAGTCAGCACCACAAATGAATCCTAAATCTTATTTATTGAGGGAAAAAATACCAAATTCCAACATGTCAAAACTACAGTTGTTGAATGATTTTTTTACGCAACGATTAACAGTGGCTGCTGTGGAGATATTTGGAGCAGTTCAGGAAGTAATATTTGAATATCAGGGCGAAATCTCCCGTTCAAAAGAAGAAAACAAACGTCTTCAGAGGACACTGGACTTGGTTCTCAAACCCGAGATAAAATTACACAGAGCAGGTTTGTTACAATGCTATTGTTGGGATATAGCTGAGATCGTCGCTGTCGGCCTTTTCTGAAGTGCACCGGAGATTCAGCAGTCACGATGGCATTGGAATTTAAAGAGGCAATCTGGGAGTCAAACAGCAAAGCGGCCACCCCGTCACATTGTTTGATTAGGGATGGAACTGGAACACGATTCTGTTTTGCGGTTCTTATGGGGAAATACAGTTGAGCTTAGTTACCCAGAACTAGCGACGGGATAGTTCAGCCTTTCACATATGTTAGATGTCTGTTGACCAGTTGTGACACTGACTCTGTGAAGCGCCTGTCATTCCACGTTGCACAGCTAAGCCAAGATGTAGTGTATGGCTTCAGCTAGTGTAACCGAGTTGCGATGGTAAACTCAAACTCAAAAACTCAAGTGGCCAGCTCCGGCAAGCCGGTGTGACCAAATTCCATCCATGGGATATGTGGCCAGTTTCCCAGAGACAGATACAATCTAGTCCAGGACTAAATCATTCGTTTGTGGCAGGTTACTAAATAAGTAGCATATCATGATATATGGGTGTAATACAATGAAGGAGCGAGGAAGGGGACACGCTTGATCAGCATCTCATTAACCGTAACCTTAATCAAACTCTTAACTGTAATTTCAACCATAACCACATTGTTAACCAATTCGGAAATTCAACCCAAAATTCAGGTCAAGAGTCATTCCCGAACAATGAAGGGTTTGTTTTAAACTGGCTAATACTATATCCTTCTCTGCAGATCCTGGGCAGATCACTGTCTTCGTCTCTGAAGAGGTTCCCCATGAGCAGCAGGTGTGGAGCCCCAGTCTAGGGCAGGAGGACATAGAGATCAACCAGATTAAAGAAGAGCAGGAGATTGATACCTCAGATTCAACATACAATCCCTGGGATGTAGAAAGTGACTATGATGGTAAGAACCCAATTATGACCTCACAGGAGGACAGTGAGAGGAATGATCTGTCAACCACTCCAGCTGAACAGAACCACATAGAACCTGTTGAAGAGGAATATGCCGTATCAGAGCCAACCAGAGACTCACAACTCTTCCCTGCAGTAAATCCAGACTCTTCTGAAAGTCAGAGTGAACATTTTTATCGCTGTGATGTTTGCAACATAAGTTATGAAGTGAAAGGAAAACTAACACTGCACATGAGGCTACACACAGAGACACCGCATCACTGTACGTTTTGTCCAAAACAATTTAAAGATAGGAGTAATTTCAAAGTGCATTTGAGGACACACACAGGAGAGAGACCATATAGATGCAAGGCCTGTGGAAGACTTTTCAGAAACACGAGTCATCTAAAAGAACATGTTAGGACTCACACAGGGGAGAAACCTTTTAGTTGTCACCTCTGTGGATTACATTTCAGATACAGTAGTAGTAGGACAGCCCATATTAAGGCTAGACACAAGGAGGTACACCTACACAGATGCAAAGATTGTGGCAAAAGCTACATTCAGATAAGCTCCTTAAGAAAGCATGTGAAAACCATCCACACAGGTCCTGACGCTGGTCCACAGGAAATGTTGTCAGTGTAACCTATCTACAATGGTTTTCACAGGTCCACCCTGACCTAAATACCCAGGACAGTTTGGGTCCAAAGAACAAAGTTGTCCCATTCAGTCCGTTTGGGGCCTGTTTGATTCCTTTAAAAGGATACTCTGAAAGTGGATGTGAGGACACACACAGGGAAGAGATCCTATAGGTGCAATGTTTGTGGAAAACTTTCAGACAGTGTTGTAATATGGTAGAACACTAAGGTTGGACACAAGCTGGAGGAGCTGGACAGATGCAGGGGCAAATACCTGACTATGCTTGGCTCCCTTAGAGAACATGTGACAACTATTCACACAGGAAAGACAATAGTGTCCATATCGCGACTGACAATTTATGCCCAAATGAAATGTCCTCACTGTCATCACTGAAGATTAAACATTTTATATAATTTATTCCATTAATTCTATTTGTTTCAGTAAACTATACTGGTTTTGCATTGACTTTTTCATTTTAACACCTTTGTCATTCTTAGGACATCTACAGTAAAACAAAAAACTGGTCTGCCTAGGCCTTCAAGGAACATCAACAATCTGGTGACTTCTGTCATAAGTCTTTTTTTTTTTTTAAAGAGATTTTGAAATGGTATGAAAGGCTCTATCTTGGATTAATAAAGACCTGAAATTAATGTTTTGTCACATGTCTGGCTTCTTCTTGAAAGCCAAGCTGATAGCTATGTTTCTCCAATACAGCAAGTGTGTCATACAAATGACCATGTTTCAATAAGGTCTACACAATGAAGCGCATGTTTTAAACTGGCTAATACTATATCCTTCCCTGTAGACCCTGGGCAGATCACTATCTCCGTCTCCAAAGAGGTTCCCCATGAGCAGCAGGAGTCGAGCCCCAGTCTAGGCCAGGAGGACATAGAGATCAAACAGATTAAAAAGCAGGAGTTTGATACCTCATACTCGTCATACCCTCCCTGGGGTGTAAGAACCCAACTATGTCCTCACAGGAGGACAGTGAGAGGAATGATCCATCAACCACTCCAGCTGAACAGAACAAAATAGAACTTGATGAATGGCCCCTTTCAATTCCGATGCTTTTTATCGATAATGGACAATCTAGCATCGTCAGACTGCTGTGTCTCTACATAACGGTGTTGTGCTTCAGATACACCGACCGCGACGACCACAGCTATATCACAGCAAAAGTGTAACAAACCTGCTCTGTGTAATTTTATCTCGGGTTTGAGAACCAAGTCCAGTATCCTCTGAAGACGTTCGTTCTCCTCTTTTGAACGGGAGATTTCTTCCTGATATTCAACTATTACTCCTTGAACTGCTCCAAATATCTCCACAGCAGCGACTTTTAATCGTTGTGTGAAAAACTCGTTCAACCATTGTACTTTTGACATGTTGGAAACAACGGTTGGTAACACTTGATCTTGGCGAAATAAGTAAGAAAATACGTTATGGCAGTGCCAATTGTGGCAAGCTGAATGTTAACTTGACGCTTGCGCAGTTTACTTTCGTTAGTCTTCTTCTTCGTGATGTCACTTTCCGGCAGGCTACACGCTTTAGGCACATTGCTGCCTCTCACAGGTCATAGAGAGAAGTACACATATCAAACTTCCAAGCTTTCTCCACCCATCTGTTAATTTCGAAATAGTGCAAATGGATAAAGAAACATACAATTATAACTATGAATACATTTAACTTATCTCTGGATATAAAAACGTAATACTCTCAATGTATTTTATATATGTTTTTATATTATTCTAATATCAGTACCCCGAGGAAAGGGTATTATATACTTAACAAAAATATTTCTTGAACATTGCAGCTCATCTTAGTAGTACTCGAACACCCTTCTAGAACACCGATCAACTATGACCTGTCATAGGAAACGTTGATGTGTGTAAATGTGTACTTCGCTCTTTGACCTGTGAGAGGCAGTAACATGCCTATAAGCATCCAGTGGGCTACCTGAAGAAGAAGAAGAAGAAGATAATGAAGAGCTAGAGAAACCCCAGGAAAACGTTTTTGCACGCGTTCAGTCAGCACCTCAAATGAATCCTAAATCTTATTTATTGAGGGGAAAAATACCAAATTCCAACATGTCAAAACTACAGTTGTTGAATGATTTTTTTACGCAACGATTAACAGTGGCTGCTGTGGAGATATTTGGAGCAGTTCAGGAAGTAATATTTGAATATCAGGGCGAAATCTCCCGTTCAAAAGAAGAAAACAAACGTCTTCAGAGGACACTGGACTTGGTTCTCAAACCCGAGATAAAATTACACAGAGCAGGTTTGTTACACTACTATTGTTGTGATATAGCTGAGATCGTCGCTGTAGGCCTTTTCTGAAGTGCACCGGAGATTCAGCAGTCACGATGGCATTGGAATTTAAAGAGGCAATCTGGGAGTCAAACAACAAAGCGGCCACCCCGTCACATTGTTTGATTAGGGATGGAACTGGAACACGATTCTGTTTTGCGGTTCTTATGGGGAAATACAGTTGAGCTTAGTTACCCAGAACTAGCGAAGGGATAGTTCACCCTTTCACATATAGATGTCTGTTGACCAGTTGTGACACTGACTCTGTGAAGCGCCTGTCATTCCACGTTGCACAGCTAAGCCAAGATGTAGTGTATGGCTTCAGCTAGTGTAACCGAGTTGAGATGGTAAACTCAAACTCAAAAACTCAGTTGAATTAAGTGGCCAGCTCCGGCAAGCCGGTGTGACCAAATTCCATCTATGGGATATGTGGCCAGTTTCCCAGAGACAGATACAATCTAGTCCAGGACTAAATCATTCGTTTGTGGCAGGTTACTAAATAAGTAGCATATCATGATATATGGGTGTAATACAATGAGGGAGCGAGGAAGGGGGACACGCTTGATCAGCATCTCATTAACCGTAACCTTAATCAAACTCTTAACTGTAATTTCAACCATAACCACATTGTTAACCAATTCGGAAATTCAACCCAAAATTCGGTTCGAGAGTCATTCCCGAACAATGAAGGGTTTGTTTTAAACTGGCTAATGCTATTCCTTCTCTGCAGATCCTGGGCAGATCACTATCTCCGTCTCTGAAGAGGTTCCCCATGAGCAGCAGGAGTGGAGCCCCAGTCTAGGGCAGGAGGACATAGAGATCACACAGATTAAAGAAGAGCAGGAGATTGATACCTCAGATTCAACATACAATCCCTGGGATGTAGAAAGTGACTATGATGGTAAGAACCCAACTATGACCTCACAGGAGGACAGTGAGAGGAATGATCTGTCAACCACTCCAGCTGAACAGAACCACATAGAACCTGATGAAGAGGGCTATGCCGTATCAGAGCCAACCAGAGACTCACAACTCTTCTCTGCAGTAAATCCAGACTGTTCTCAAGTTCAGAGTGAAAATGTTTATCGCTGTGATATTTGCAACATAAGTTATGAAGTGAAAGGAAAACTAACACTGCACATGAGGCTACACACAGAGACACCGCATCACTGTACGTTTTGTCCAAAACAATTTAAATATAGGAGTAGTTTGAGAGATCATTTGCGGACACACACAGGAGAGAGACCATATAGATGCAAGGTCTGTGGAAGACTTTTCAGAACAACGAGTCATCTAAAAGATCATGTTAGGACTCACACAGGGGAGAAACCTTTTAGTTGTCACCTCTGTGGATTACATTTCAGACAAAGTAGTAGTAGGACAGCCCATATTAAGGCTAGACACAAGGAGGTACACCTACACAGATGCAAAGATTGTGGCAAAAGCTACATTCAGATAAGCTCCCTGAGAAAGCATATGGAAACCATCCACACAGGTCCTGACCCTGGTCCACATGAAATGTTGTCAGTGTAACTATTGTAGGGTCTACCCTAACCTGAAAACCCAGGTCCTGTTTGGGTCCAAAGAACAAAGTTGTCCCATTCGGTCCGGGTTGGGGTCTGTTTGATTAAAGGATGCATCCTTCTTGGCAATAGAAAAGCAAAATGTTGGTAAGATGGCTGTGTACAGCAACACATGTACGCGCATGTGCACATTCCAAAGCTGCATCTGCTGAATGTGTTTGACTGTGATGATTGACCTATTGACTATATGTGATCCATCAAATAAAAAACATTGAAGTGAAAGAAGCTACACCCTATTTACTGCTCACAGGAAAGACGGTTATGTCCACATGAAATGTCCTCACTGTAACCACTGAAGATTAAACATGTTATATAATCTATTAAATTAATTCTATTTGTTTTAGTAAAGTGTACTTGTTTTGCACTGACTTTTTCATTTTGACAGCTTTTCTATTGTTAATAAATCTACAGTTTAACAACAGCTATGCTTGGTTTGCCAGGTCTTCATGGTACTTTTTAAAAAGTATTATTTTTGAAATGATATGAAAAGCTCTATCTTGGATAAATAAAGACCCGAAAAGTAATGTTTGACACATTGTCTGGCTGCTTCTTGAAAGCCAAGCAGATTGCTATATTTTTCCAATACAGCAAGTGTTGAACAATGAAGGGCATGTTTTACTGGCTAATACTATATCCTTCCCTGCAGACCCTGGGCAGATCACTAACTCCGTCTCTGAAGAGGTTCCCCATGAGCAGCAGGAGTGGAGCCCCAGTCTAGGGCAGGAGGACATAGAGATCAAACAGATTAAAGAGCAAGAGTTTGATACATCAGACATGCCATACCTTCCCGCCGATGTAAAAGGTTACTCTGATGGTAAGAACCCAAATGTGACCTCACAGGAGAACAGTGAGAGGAAAGATATATCAACTACTCCAGTTGAACAGAACAACATAGAACCTGTTGAAGAGGGCTATGCAGTATCAGAGCCAACCAGAGACTCACAACTCCTCCCTGCAGTAAATATACAGTCTTCTGAAGCTCAGAGTGAAAATGTTTATCACTGTGATGCTTGCAATATAAATTATGGAACGAAAGGAAGACTAATACTGCACATGAGGCTACACACAGAGACACCGTATCACTGTACGTTTTGTCCAAAACGTTTCAAAGTGAAGAGTACTCTGAAAGTGCATTTGCGGACACACACAGGAGAGAAACCCTATAGATGCAAGGCCTGTGGAAGACTTTTCCGAACAACGAGTCATCTAAAAGATCATGTTAGGATTCACACAGGAGAGAAACCTTTTAGATGCCATATCTGTGGATTGTGTTTCACACAAAGTAGTACAAAGACAGCACATATTAAAGCTAAACACAAGGGGGAGCACCTGCACAGATGCAAAGATTGTGGCAAAAGCTACATTCAGATAAGCTCCTTAAGAAAGCATGTGGAAACCATCCACACAGGTCCTGACGCTGGTCCACAGGAAATGTTGTCAGTGTAACCTATCTACAATGGTTTTCACAGGTCCACCCTGACCTGAATACCCAGGACAGTTTGGGTCCAAAGAACAAAGTTGTCCCATTCAGTCCGTTTGGGGCCTGTTTGATTCCTTTAAAAGGATACTCTGAAAGTGGATGTGAGGACACACACAGGGAAGAGATCCTATAGGTGCAATGTTTGTGGAAAACTTTCAGACAGTGTTGTAATATGGTAGAACACTAAGGTTGGACACAAGCTGGAGGAGCTGGACAGATGCAGGGGCAAATACCTGACTATGCTTGGCTCCCTGAGAGAACATGTGACAACTATTCACACAGGAAAGACAATAGTGTCCATATCGCGACTGACAATTTATGCCCAAATGAAATGTCCTCACTGTCATCACTGAAGATGAAACATTTTATATAATTTATTCCATTAATTCTATTTGTTTCAGTAAACTATACTTGTTTTTCACTGACTTTTTCATTTTAACACCTTTGTCATTCTTAGGACATCTACAGTATAACAAAAAACTGGTCTGCCTAGGCCTTCAAGGAACATCAACAATCTGGTGACTTTTGTCATAAGTCACTTGTTTTCTTTCTTTTTTTTAAGAGATTTTGAAATGGTATGAAAGGCTCTATCTTGGATTAATAAAGACCTGAAATCAGGGTTCGAGTTATAAGCTGAACTCTGTGGGGGTCTCCAAAATAACAGTGCGAAATGTTCTCATGCACGCGCGAATCATGCCCACACAGCGATGGGACTTACAAGTTTTAATTAGCTATAGGCAGTAGCGGATTAAGGTGGTCAGTGGCCCTAGGCTACTCCTTTGTGAGGACCCCCCGCCCCCATACACAAGCCTCCCCCCTCCCCAAAATATACAACTCACGAGCACCCTGCACACACACACCACTCATAATGCTTTACCATAAAACACTTAAACACTTTAATAACACAATAACACAACAGTGTTAATAATGCAAAGAATAAAAAAAAGGTTCAGTGCATTCAGTTGTCTCTATTGCTCTCCTCTCCCGTTGTCTCTCTGTTACTGTCCTGTTGTCTGTCTCTCTGTTGCTGTCCTGTTGTCCGTCTCTCTGTTGCTCCCCTCAGCTCTAAATGACAGAAATGAATTAGCTAATTAGTTGGCATGTAAACATATAGTTAGGGTTGGGTACAGTTTGGGTTTTATTCGATACCAGTGACAAATCGATACTTTAAAAACGGTACCGGTACCGAAACATCATCCTCATCCTCAAATCCCAACATATCCTGACGCTACAGCTGCAGGCTACTCATTTCACCACATCAACAGCCCCACATGAAACAACAGCTATAAAAGCGATAGTCACACATGTATCTCGGCCAATAATTGTGTTATTTTTGCTATTACAGAAGGAGCGAAAAATACATTAGGTTAGTTAGTACACTAGGTTAGTAAAAAGTAAAAGCCACCTTACCTTTACGGAGACAAGATAGACCAAAGTGGTCTGTTTTCAGTAGGCTGCGGTCGCGGTCCTGGAACCCATGATGCTGACATCCGATGTCCTTTCTTTATCCAAGATTGGATGAACGGGAGAGGGTCAAATTGTCTTTGATAAAAACCCGACATTTTCTAGGCTTGATGACCCGGTCGGCAGCAGTGGCCTTTTTTTGGGCGGCATGGTAGCTACTACTGTATGTATATACTCCTGTATAGCTAATGAATGAATGTTTGCTTCTCAATAATAGGCTAGGTGCACGATCTCACTACTTCCTGAAAGGCAACTGGTGTCTCACTCTATTGGTTTAATTGATTAATCAGCTGTGCACTGTGTGTTCCAACGGTTTACCGCACAGCTGATTAATCAACCTTTTGCTGTTGCACAATATTCTACTGCGCCCCATGGTGTCTTGGTGGTGAAGTGCAGGCAGTCAAAGGCATACTGTCATTCACAGGAGATTAATGGTGCGCGTAGTTCTTTTGGAAAACGTGTTTATTTTACAATATTTATAATATAAATTAAATAATATTCATTACATTGACATTTTGATCAAATAATAGTTGTGGTAATGTATTATTAGCGACCCCCACAGATTTTTGATTTTACTGCCTTCATGGGAGCTCAGAGAGCCTCAGACCATCTCTATGGGAGCTCAGCTCCCATTGGCTCCCACATAACTCGAACCCTGCCTGAAATTAATGTTTTGTCACATGTCTGGCTTCTTCTTGAAAGCCAAGCTGATAGCTATGTTTCTCCAATACAGCAAGTGTGTCATACAAATGACCATGTTTCAATAAGGTCTACACAACAAAGGGCTTGTTTTAAACTGGCTAATACTATATCCTTCCCTGCAGACCCTGGGCAGATCACTGTCTCCGTCTCCAAAGAGGTTCCCCATGAGCAGCAGGAGTGGAGCCCCAGTCTGGGCCAGGAGGACATAGAGATCAAACAGATTGTAGAGCAGGAGTTTGATACCTCATACTCGTCATACCCTCCCTGGGGTGTACAAAGTTACCCTGATGGTAAGAACCCAATGTCCTCACAGGAGGACAGTGAGAGGAATGATCCATCAACCACTCCAGCTGAACAGAACAAAATAGAACCAATGAATGGCCCCTTTCAATTCCGATGCTTTTTATCCAGGGTTCGAGTTATGTGGGAGCCAATGGGAGCTGAGCTCCCATAAGGAACGTCTGAGCTCCCATGAAAGCAGTAAAATCATACATCTGTGGGGGTCGCTAATAATACATTACCCCAACCATTATTTGATCAAAAATGTCAATGTAATGAGTATTATTTCTATTTATTTATATGATAAATATTCTAAAATAAACACGTTTTCCAAAAGAACTACCCGCACCAGCATTAATCTCCTGTGAATGACAGTATGCCTTTGACTGCCTGCACTTTACCACCAAGACACTATGGGGCGCAGTAGAATATTGTGCAACAGCAGAATATGATCGTTGAGAACTTGCGAACGTGAAAACACGATTATTGAGAAGAAAACATTCAGTAGCTAGCTATCATGCCGCCCCAAAAAAGGCCACTGCTGCCGACCGAGTCGACAAGCCTGGAAAGTTTCGGGTTTTCATCCAAGAAACCAAACTTGAATTCAGCTGCACCTGTTATGACACCTAACGTTGAAACTGTTGAAATAGCAGAGCTCAAACAAAAGCAAGTGCTTCCGAAGAAAGTAGCAGAACTCACCTCCAGAGACAGCTAGTTCGTTCAGGGCAGCCTATACTGTCGCTTAAGAAAGGATGCCTTATACAAAACTGAATCCAATTATGAAACTTAATGAGATGAATGGCGCGCTCACCGATCCGATCATTCATGTGCCCAGATTGTAGAGCACATTGCACAAGAGATTAAACAAATTCCTTTCTAATGTCAAATCACTTGATTCCCGTAGTAGCATAACATTAGATGAAAGCACAATTCATGGACAAGCATACATGATTATTTATGTCAGGTGCGATGTCACTGGAAATGGAGATGTGGACAATGTGTCGTGCTAACAGTGAAAGTGAATGGACTGTATAGCAAAAACAACAAAATTATTGGCCGAGATACCCGTGACTATCGCTTATAGCTGTTGTTTCATGTGGTGCTGTTGATGTGGTGAAATTAGTAGCCTATGGCTAATTAAAACTTCCCAACGCTGTGAGAACATTTCGCACTGTTATTTTGGAGGCCCCCACAAAGCTCAGCTTATAACTCGAACCCTGTTTTTATCGATAATGGACAATCTAGCATCGTCAGACTGCTGTGTCTCTACATAACGGTGTTGTGCTTCAGATACACCGCGACGACCACAGCTATATCACAGCAAAAGTGAAACGAACCTGCTCTGTGTAATTTTATCTCGGGTTTGAGAACCAAGTCCAGTATCCTCTGAAGACGTTCGTTCTGTTCTTTTGAACGGGAGATTTCTTCCTGATATTCAACTATTACTCCTTGAACTGCTCCAAATATCTGAGAAGGGTCCAGCTGCAGGCATCACGCGCATCACCCGGACGCTTGATGGACCATATTTGGTTGGAGCGCGTCATCACAGAAGTAACCGCGAGAAACCGCAAGATTTTGAAGGATCTTAAAAGCACGGCGAGATTTTAAAGGACATTTAACGAACAATAATTTGAACACGCAATTGATAATAATAAGAAGAAGAATTACAAATACAATGGCAAATGCAGCTCAGGTGAGAATTTCGAAATATTATTAATGAACATGTTATAGTTTTCAGATGTGTATTTATTATTTAGGTTGTTGCATGTGTTACGCATTTGGCTGTTTCGCATGTAGTTTTGTTCATCTGGCTGCTGGTTAGCAGTGATTGGGGACTGGGAGTGACACTGTTCCCCTTTGCTCTCTATTTAAGGCACCAGCAAACAGTAGGAGGGGAGAGTGGTTTGGGAACGAGGGTTACGACGAGGGAGTACAACGAGACAGAGAGCGACAACAACGGAGACGACCACCAGACGAAAACCTGCCGAGTACCAGAGGGACCTGCGACGTTGGAACGAGAGAACACCTGATACATGCCAGGCGCCGAGCTGTGGTCCCGAGCAGAGGGACGACTGGCCACCAACGGAGCTGTCCGTGTCTGACCACTGGGGGTTGTGATTCCAGAGGCCTGTTGGGAAACTTGGGAGGGTGCAGCCAGCGCCCTTCCCAAAGTTAAGTGACTTTTTGTTTGCTTACTTTGGAGGTTGAGGGCTAACCCTACTGTCTAGCATAGCTGAGAGCCAGTTGAAGGACTGTGGACTGTGTGGTTGCCTGTCACTCGTGCAACCTGCTGAGTCACTCTTTCCTGTCCTCAGCTAAGTGATTGGAGCCACGCTGGGTCGTGAGGATGCGCCGGACCTCCCCATAGGCGACGGGGTACAGTCTGGAGTCAACCCTGGGCAGAGCCCCGGTCAAGAGTTTATCGTACTATCCTTTCCCATCGGACCCTGCTGTTTTTAAAGAGCCTTTTATACTGTTCCTGGTCTCTGACATCACTTATAAGATACACACCGGCTAGACCCCTACGGTCTAGTGGCACTTTTCCTGGAGGCGCTGTGTACAGGTTTTTTGCCCCTGCTTGCCTGCCATGCGCCGGGCTCCTTGGGCCTCTCCTCTGGGCCCCCGGCCGGCCTGCGTGCTTGGTCTGTTCTGCCGCTGGGGCACCTGACCCGGCTAGCCTCATGCAGGGCTATGATAGTCTGAGCCTGGTGGCCTGGGCCGGGTGCGCCGGTGGTGGGGCGGGTCGGGCGTGTGGGGTCCCCCCGAGGGGCTTGTGGGGGGCCGCGGCTTTGCACCGGTGGGCAAACTGGTAAGTAGTCGCTCTACCACTAGAGGGCTGCAGGGGAATTTTCCTTGATGCACAGTGCACAGGTTTTTTACCCTTGCGTCCTTTTGACGAAGCTATCACTGGAACCTGGACACTGGACACAACACTGAACACTACACTACACTGGACACTGAACATCTGTCATTACGTGAAGCGCATTGAGTCGCATCTTGTGAGAAATGCGCTATACAAATAAAACTTGAATTGATTTGATCCCTTGTACACTTTTTGGGGCATTTGTGTTGCAACACACCTGTACATTGTGCACTCTACCCTAGGCCCTTATTTTACTCTAGACAGAAGGGTCGTAACACTTGTTATTAATTCCATTTGGTATACCTCAAACTTTCTTGCATTTCTGGTGTTTGCATTTTACATATTCTAAATATATGCTATCTACATGTCGCACTGGATGGGGTTAGTGCTGTTGACTCATCAGAAAGTAAAGACTAATTCACAGAGTGTATGAAGATTCCAGTAAGGGTTTTGTGAAGGAGCCCTAGTGCTGTTGACTCATCAGAAATAGAATGTTTTATTTAGTTCATCAGTGGGCACTCAGCACCATGGACACCTCCAGCCCAGCACCTTGCACCACGGTTCCTGCCCTGCTCCATGGATTACAACGATGATCGCCTGACCCTTGCCTGACTCCACCAAGTCCTTTGCCTGACCCCTCAAACCTGTTTGACCTAATAAAGTCCCACACCTGGGGTCATTGACATTCATTTATTTATATACAGTTAGGTCTGGAAGTATTTGGACAGTGACACAATTTCCATAATTTGGGCTCTGTATTCCACCACAAAGGATTTGAAATGAAACAATCAAGATGTAATTGAAGTGCATAATTTCAGCTTTAATTCAAGGGGTTGAACAAAAATATTGTATGAAACATTTAGGAATTGCAACCATTTTTATACACAGTCCCCTATTTTCAGGAGCTCAAAAGTAATTGGACAAATTAACAATCATAAATAAAATCGACATGTCGAGAATCCTTTGCAGGCAATGACTGCCTGAAGTCTGGAACACATGGACATCACCAAATGCTGGGCTTCCTCCTTTGTGATGCTTTGTCAGGCCTTTACTGCAGCAGTCTTCAGTTGTTGTTTGTTCGTGGGTCTTTCTGCCTTTAGTTTTGTCTTCAGCAAGTGAAATGCATGCTTGATTGGGTTGAGATCAGGTGATTGACTCTGGCCATTGCAGAATATTCCACTTATTTGCCTTAAAAAAGTCCTGGGTTGCTTACACACTATATTTTGGGTCATTGTCCATCTGTATTGTGAAGCACCATCCAATCAACTTTGCTGAATTTGTCTGAATCTGAGCAGACAGAATATCCCTAAACACTTCAGAATTCATCTGTCTGCTTCTGTCTTCTGTCACATCATCAATAAACACTAGTGACCCAGTGCCATTGGAAGCCATGCATGTCCATGTCATCACACTGCCTCCACATTTTTTCACAGATGATGTGGTATGCGTCGGATCATGAGCCGTTCCAAGCCTTCTCCATACTTTTTTCTTCCCATCATTCTGGTACAGGTTGATCTTAGTTCCATCGGTCCAAAGAATGCTGTTCCAGAACAGGGCTGGCTTTTTTAGACGTTTTTTGTCAAAGTCTAATCTGGCCTTTCTATTCTTGAGGCTTATGAATGGCTTGCACCTTGTGGTGAACCCTCTGTATTTGCTTGTGTGAAGTCTTTCTTTTATGGTACACATGGATAATGATATGCCTACCTCCTGGAGACTGTTCTTCACTTGGCTGGATGTTTTGATGGGGTTTTTCTTTACCATGTAAAGGATCCTGTGATCATCCACCACTCTTGTCTTCCATGGACGTCCAGACCTTTTTGTGGTGCCGAGCTCACCAGTGCATTCTTTTTTTCTCAGAATGTACCAAACAGTTAATTTGGCCACTATTAATGTTCCCACTATCTCTCTGATGGATTTTTGTTTTGTTTTTACAGCCTAAGGATGGCCTGTTTCACTTGCATTGAGAGCTCTGTTGACTGCATGTTGTGCGTATACAGCAACAGCTTCCAAATGCAAATGCCACACTTGGAATCAACTCAGACCTTTTACCTGCTTAATTGATAAAGAAAGAATGAAGGAATAAATAGCCCACACTGGCCCATGAAACAGCTTTTGAGTCAATTGTCTAATTACTTTTGGTTATTATATATAAAAGAGCTATACTTCATCAACCCTTCCTTCAATTTGGATGTGAATACCCTTAACCTAAAGCTGAGAGTCTGCACTTTAAGCCCAGTAAATTCTGTTGGAAATCTCATATAAGATATGTTAGATCCAAAGTATCAAGGAGTATTGCCGTATTGTGTAGGGCAAAACATATTCTGGAACAGAGGATGTTGTATACTCTATATTGTTGTCTTGTCTTACCCTATTTGAGTTACTGTGTGGAGATATGGGGAAATGCATATAAAAGCACTTTAAACCCATTGATTACACTACAGAAAAAAGCTATGAGGATTGTACATAAGGTCGGATATCGTGATCACACAAATAACTTGTTCCTAATGTCAAATGCCTTAAAGCTCATGGACTTATTCAAATTTAAATTGGCACAGTTAATGTATAAAGCAAAGACTCAAGAACTCCCAGGTAACATTAACAAATGATTTATAGAGAGGGATAATGGATATAATTTGAGAGGTAACCACAACTTTAACAAGGGTTATGCCCGCACCCATCTCAGGAGCAGGTGCATATCATTCTACGGAGTTACCATATGGAATGGGCTAGAGGAAAATATGAAGGAAAGCAGAAATATTGCTCTATTTAAAAAAAGGTTTAAAGAAATTATTTTTGTTAAATACCAAAATGAGGAAAGGGAAGGTTGTTAATCTTCTGGAAACTAAGGTGTGGTTTTCTGTGTCTTTTTGTTCTGTATTACATTGTGGATACTGATGTTTGTTATTTATTTATTTTGTGTTGTTTCAGTATTAAGAATGGGAAAATGATGTTTATTTATTTATTTTGTGTCAATATTAAGAATGAAAAAGTATCAGAACGGATGATACTGAAATATATGTATTAATTAATTGGATTATATAATGTAAGCATAATTGTTAAGTATAAACAGGGGTAGGACAGGCTTCTTCCTACTCCTTTTCGAACAATTGATAGGACTGTACTCTACATATTAGTTATTTGTTATTTTTAAATCATGTTCGAAATAAAGATTCATTCATTCATATTCATTATATGACTGTAACTTGTGTATGACTGTAACTAAGATGTTTGCCACCGTAGTAAGGCGATGACGTAGTCCGAACCAAATATGCAAATATGCAGGCGCAATATGCAAATATGCAGGCGCGGTATGATGACGCGGCCCAACCCAATATGGTCCATCAAGCGTCCGGGTGATGCGCGTGATGCCTGCAGCTGGATATACTTGAAATATCTCCACAGCAGCGACTGTTAATCGTTGCGTGAAAAACTCGTTCAACCATTGTAGTTTCGACATGTTGGAAACAACGGTTGGTAACTCTTGATCTTGGCGAAATAAGTAAGAAAATACGTTATGGCAGTGCCAATTGTGGCAAGCTGAATGTTAACTTGACGCTTGCGCAGTTTACTTTCGTTAGTCTTCTTCTTCGTGATGTCACTTTCCGGCAGGCTACACGCTTTTAGGCACATTGCTGCCTCTCACAGGTCATAGAGAGAAGTACACATATCAAACTTCCAAGCTTTCTCCACCCATCTGTTAATTTCGAAATAGTGCAAATGGATAGAGAAACGTACAATTATAACTATGAATACATTTAACTTATCTCTGGATATAAAAACGTAATACTCTCAATGTATTTTATATATGTTTTTATATTATTCTAATATCAGTACCCTGAGGAAAGGGTATTATATACTTAACAAAAATATGTCTTGAACATTGCAGCTCATCTTAGTAGTACTCGAACACCCTTCTAGAACATGGATCAACTATGACCTGTCATAGGAAACGATGATGTGTGTAAATGTGTACTTCGCTCTTTGACCTGTGAGAGGCAGTAACATGCCTATAAGCATGGGCTACCTGAAGAAGAAGAAGAAGAAGATAAGGAAGAGCTAGCGTTTTTGCACGCGTTCAGTCAGCACCACAAATGAATCCTAAATCGTATTTATTGAGGGAAAAAATACCAAATTCCAACATGTCAAAACTACAGTTGTTGAATGATTTTTTAACGCAACGATTAACAGTGGCTGCTGTGGAGATATTTGGAGCAGTTCAGGAAGTAATAGTTGAATATCAGGTCGAAATCTCCCGTTCAAAAGAAGAAAACAAACGTCTTCAGAGGACACTGGACTTGGTTCTCAAACCCCAGATAAAATTACACAGAGCAGGTTTGTTACAATGATATTGTTGGGATATAGCTGAGATCGTCGCTGTAGGCCTTTTCTGAAGTGCACCGGAGATTCAGCAGTCACGATGGCATTGGAATTTAAAGAGGCAATCTGGGAGTCAAACAACAAAGCGGCCACCCCGTCACATTGTTTGATTAGGGATGGAACTGGAACACGATTCTGTTTTGCGGTTCTTATTGGGAAATACAGTTGAGCTTAGTTACCCAGAACTAGCGATGGGATAGTTCACCCTTTCACATATGTTAGATGTCTGTTGACCAGTTGTGACACTGACTCTGTGAAGCGCCTGTCATTCCACGTTGCACAGCTAAGCCAAGATGTAGTGTATGGCTTCAGCTAGTGTAACCGAGTTGAGATGGTAAACTCAAACTCAAAAACTCAGTTGAATTAAGTGGCCAGCTCCGGCAAGCCGGTGTGACCAAATTCCATCCATGGGATATGTGGCCAGTTTCCCAGAGACAGATACAATCTAGTCCAGGACTAAATCATTCGTTTGTGGCAGGTTACTAAATAAGTAGCATATCATGATATATGGGTGTAATACAATGAGGGAGCGAGGAAGGGGACACGCTTGATCAGCATCTCATTAACCGTAACCTTAATCAAACTCTTAACTGTAATTTCAACCATAACCACATTGTTAACCAATTCGGAAATTCAACCCAAAATTCAGTTCAAGAGTCATTCCCGAACAATGAAGGGTTTGTTTTAAACTGGCTAATGCTATTCCTTCTCTGCAGATCCTGGGCAGATCACTATCTCCGTCTCTGAAGAGGTTCCCCATGAGCAGCAGGAGTGGAGCCCCAGTCTGGGGCAGGAGGACATAGAGATCAACCAGATTAAAGAAGAGCAGGAGATTGATACCTCAGATTCAACATACAATCCCTGGGATGTAGAAAGTGACTATGATGGTAAGAACCCAACTATGACCTCACAGGAGGACAGTGAGAGGAATGATCTGTCAACCACTCCAGCTGAACAGAACCACATAGAACCTGTTGAAGAGGAATATGCAGTATCAGAGCCAACCAGAGACTCACAACTCTTCCCTGCAGTAAATCCAGACTCTTCTGAAAGTCAGAGTGAACATTTTTATCGCTGTGATGTTTGCAACATAAGTTATGAAGTGAAAGGAAAACTAACACTGCACATGAGGCTACACACAGAGACACCGCATCACTGTACGTTTTGTCCAAAACAATTTAAAGATAGGAGTAATTTCAAAGTGCATTTGAGGACACACACAGGAGAGAGACCATATAGATGCAAGGTCTGTGGAAGACTTTTCAGAAACACGAGTCATCTAAAAGATCATGTTAGGACTCACACAGGGGAGAAACCTTTTAGTTGTCACCTCTGTGGATTACATTTCAGACACCGTAGTAGTAGGACAGCCCATATTAAGGCTAGCCACAAGGAGGTACACCTACACAGATGCAAAGATTGTGGCAAAAGCTACATTCAGATAAGCTCCTTAAGAAAGCATGTGGAAACCATCCACACAGGTCCTGACGCTGGTCCACAGGAAATGTTGTCAGTGTAACCTATCTACAATGGTTTTCACAGGTCCACCCTGACCTGAATACCCAGGACAGTTTGGGTCCAAAGAACAAAGTTGTCCCATTCAGTCCGTTTGGGGCCTGTTTGATTCCTTTAAAAGGATACTCTGAAAGTGGATGTGAGGACACACACAGGGAAGAGATCCTATAGGTGCAATGTTTGTGGAAAACTTTCAGACAGTGTTGTAATATGGTAGAACACTAAGGTTGGACACAAGCTGGAGGAGCTGGACAGATGCAGGGGCAAATACCTGACTATGCTTGGCTCCCTGAGAGAACATGTGACAACTATTCACACAGGAAAGACAATAGTGTCCATATCGCGACTGACAATTTATTTCCAAATGAAATGTCCTCACTGTCATCACTGAAGATGAAACATTTTATATAATTTATTCCATTAATTCTATTTGTTTCAGTAAACTATACTGGTTTTGCACTGACTTTTTCATTTGAACACCTTTGTCATTCTTAGGACATCTACAGTATAACAAAAAACTGGTCTGCCTAGGCCTTCAAGGAACATCAACAATCTGGTGACTTCTGTCATAAGTCACCTGTTTTCTTTCTTTTTTTTAAGAGATTTTGAAATGGTATGAAAGGCTCTATCTTGGATTAATAAAGACCTGAAATTAATGTTTTGTCACATGTCTGGCTTCTTCTTGAAAGCCAAGCTGATAGCTATGTTTCTCCAATACAGCAAGTGTGTCATACAAATGACCATGTTTCAATAAGGTCTACACAATGAAGGGCATGTTTTAAACTGGCTAATACTATATCCTTCTCTGTAGACCCTGGGCAGATCACTATCTCCGTCTCCAAAGAGGTTCCCCATGAGCAGCAGGAGTCGAGCCCCAGTCTAGGCCAGGAGGACGTAGAGATCACACAAATTAAAAAGCAGGAGTTTGATACCTCATACTCGTCATACCCTCCCTGGGGTGTACAAAGTTACCCTGATGGTAAGAACCCAACTGTCCTCACAGGAGGACAGTGAGAGGAATGATCCATCAACCACTCCAGGTGTTTTTTATTGGTTTTTATAAAAACACAACACCGTATATACAATCAATTAATCAAACAATCAGACATTTAAGACATTACATTCAACAACAACCAACATTAAACTAACTAAAGTGCTCAGTGTTCAGTGTATTGTCCAGTGTAGTGTAATGTTCAGTGTTCAGTGTTCAGTGTCCAGGTTCCAGTGTCGGTAGGAGGCAGGGGTAAAAAACCTGTTCGCTGTGCATCCGGGAAAAAAATTCCCCTGCAGCCCTCTAGTTGTAGAGCGACTACTATCCAGTTTGCCCACCAGTGCAAAGCCGTGGCTCCCCCACCTCCCTCCCCCGAGGGACCCCACACACCCGACTCACCCGACCCGCCCCACCACCGGCGCATCCGGCCCAGCCCACCAGGCTCAGACTCCTGTAGCCCTTCACGAGGCTAGCCGGACCAGGCGCCCCAGCGGCGGAGCAGATCGAGCACGCAGGCCGACCGGAGGCCCCTGAGGAGAGGCCCAGAGAGCTCGGCGCATGGCAGGCAAGCAGAGGCGAAAAACCTGTACACAGCTTATCCAGGGAAAAAGCTCCCTGGCTCTTCTCAGCTTGTTCCGGGCTGGGGGTTGGGGGTTGGCGGGTAGGGGACTGGGCCTGTAGCTGGGGGCCTGGAGTTGGGGGGGGGGGGCCCGGAACAGGGGGTTTGGGGTCGCTGAGTTGGAACCTGGGGTTGGTGCTGGGGTGACGTGGTGGTTCCCGCCGGTCTCTGCTCCTGGGTCTGGAAGCCTGGGTAGGTGTCAGAGCTGGATATGACATGTGCCTGAAAAGATACAGGAGTGAGAGAAGGGAGGTGTGCATGGTTTGTGTAGTGTGCATTTTGGTGTCAGGCGGGTGATCAGTACTTCCCTGTGACCCAGTGGTGTTGGTCATCCTGGTGCTGGTGGTGCTGGCAGAGACGGCTGGTTCGGCTGTGGGTTGTGTGTGGTGATATTCTGGTGAGGGTAGGAAGTGGGTCAGTGCTGTGTACATGTGTAGGTGGTGGAAGGTGCAGTAAACTTCCCTGTTGGTGTTGTGCGCTGCTCCTCTCCTGGTCCTTGTGATGGTGATACTGCTGACCAGGGCTTGTGCTGGAACGGTGGTGAAGGTGATAGTGCAGGAACTGGTGGTGTAGTGAGGTAGGCCCGGGGTGGGGGGGGGTTGGGCGATGCGGCGCGGCATGGGGGGGGGATTTAGAGGATGACGTCCTTCCATCTCTCCACCCCCCACACCGCTCTTGCTTGATCCGGGTTATTTTTAAAGTCAACAATAGCATGGTCCCTGAGGCAGAGGGTGATTCTCCTCCTCAGGGTTGTCAGGTGGACGCTCTGTTTCTGATAGACCCTGATGTTCCTCGTCTCCCAGAGTACCTGCTTGACGGCGCTGATGATCCTCCACTGTTGTTGTAGTTGGGGGGTTGTGCACCCCCCGGGAGGACCATACAGGATGTTCTCGCTCGTCAAGCGGGGCAGGGTCAGCAGGCTGTTTAGGGAGACAGAGGGAACAAACAGGGCCCAGACCCGCCTGGCCACGGAGCACTCACAGAACAGGTGGTTAATGTGTTCTGTGTCCGTGCATCCGTGGGGGCATTTATCAGTCGTTGCGATGTGCCGCCTATGCAAGAATTCCCTAGTGGGGAGACAACCATGAGCAGCCATCCAGGCAATGTCTTTTTGTTTATTGTTAGTACATTTATGATTAATGTTTTTCCATACCTGTTTGGAGTCCACGGCTGTGCTGGCCTTGGGGTGAGTAATGGTTTCCTTCGACCTTATGAAGGTCATAATGTCTTTGTATTTCCATGAGGCCAGCCCAACCACTCCAGCTGAACAGAACAAAATAGAACTTGATGAATGGCCCCTTTCAATTCCGATGCTTTTTATCGATACGGACATTCTAGCATCGTCAGACTGCTGTGTCTCTACATAACGGTGTTGTGCTTCAGATACACCGCGACGACCACAGCTGTATCACAGCAAAAGTGAAACGAACCTGTTCTGTGTAATTTTATCTCGGGTTTGAGAACCAAGTCCAGTATCCTCTGAAGACGTTCGTTCTCCTTTTGAACGGGAGATTTCTTCCTGATATTCAACTATGACTTCATGAACTGCTCCAAATATCTCCACAGCAGCCACTGTTAATCGTTGTGTGAAAAACTCGTTCAACCATTGTACTTTTGACATGTTGGAAACAACGGTTGGTAACTCTTGATCTTGGCGAAATAAGTAAGAAAATACGTTATGGCAGTGCCAATTGTGGCAAGCTGAATGTTAACTTGACGCTTGCGCAGTTTACTTTCGTTAGTCTTCTTCTTCGTGATGTCACTTTCCGGCAGGCTACACGCTTTTAGGCACATTGCTGCCTCTCACAGGTCACAGAGAGAAGTACACATATCAAACTTCCAAGCTTTCTCCACCCATCTGTTAATTTCGAAATAGTGCAAATGGATAAAGAAACATACAATTATAACTATGAATACATTTAACTTATCTCTGGATATAAAAACGTAATACTCTCAATGTATTTTATATATGTTTTTATATTATTCTAATATCAGTACCCTGAGGAAAGGGTATTATATACTTAACAAAAATATGTCTTGAACATTGCAGCTCATCTTAGTAGTACTCGAACACCCTTCTAGAACATGGATCAACTATGACCTGTCATAGGAAACGTTGATGTGTGTAAATGTGTACTTCGCTCTTTGACCTGTGAGAGGCAGTAACATGCCTATAAGCATGGGCTACCTGAAGAAGAAGAAGAAGATAAGGAAGAGCTAGCGTTTTTGCACGCGTTCAGTCAGCACCACAAATGAATCCTAAATCGTATTTATTGAGGGAAAAAATACCAAATTCCAACATGTCAAAACTACAGTTGTTGAATGATTTTTTAACGCAACGATTAACAGTGGCTGCTGTGGAGATATTTGGAGCAGTTCAGGAAGTAATAGTTGAATATCAGGTCGAAATCTCCCGTTCAAAAGAAGAAAACAAACGTCTTCAGAGGACACTGGACTTGGTTCTCAAACCCCAGATAAAATTACACAGAGCAGGTTTGTTACAATGATATTGTTGTGATATAGCTGAGATCGTCGCTGTAGGCCTTTTCTGAAGTGCACCGGAGATTCAGCAGTCACGATGGCATTGGAATTTAAAGAGGCAATCTGGGAGTCAAACAACAAAGCGGTCACCCCGTCACATTGTTTGATTAGGGATGGAACTGGAACGCGATTCTGTTTTGCGGTTCTTATGGGGAAATACAGTTGAGTTTAGTTACCCAGAACTAGCGAAGGGATAGTTCACCCTTTCACATAATGTTAGAAGCGCCTGTCATTCCACGTTGTACAGCTAAGCCAAGATGTAGTGTATGGCTTCAGCTAGTGTAACCGAGTTGAGATGGTAAACTCAAACTCAAAAACTCAGTTGAATTAAGTGGCCAGCTCCGGCAAGCCGGTGTGACCAAATTCCATCCATGGGATATGTGGCCAGTTTCCCAGAGACAGATACAATCTAGTCCAGGACTAAATCATTCGTTTGTGGCAGGTTACTAAATAAGTAGCATATCATGATATATGGGTGTAATACAATGAGGGAGCGAGGAAGGGGACACGCTTGATCAGCATCTCATTAACCGTAACCTTAATCAAACTCTTAACTGTAATTTCAACCATAACCACATTGTTAACCAATTCGGAAATTCAACCCAAAATTCAGTTCAAGAGTCATTCCCGAACAATGAAGGGTTTGTTTTAAACTGGCTAATGCTATTCCTTCTCTGCAGATCCTGGGCAGATCACTATCTTCGTCTCTGAAGAGGTTCCCCATGAGCAGCAGGAGTGGAGCCCCAGTCTAGGGCAGGAGGACATAGAGATCACACAAATTAAAGAAGAGCAGGAGATTGATACCTCAGATTCAACATACAATCCCTGGGATGTAGAAAGTGACTATGATGGTAAGAACTCAACTATGACCTCACAGGAGGACAGTGAGAGGAATGATCTGTCAACCACTCCAGCTGAACAGAACCACATAGAACCTGTTGAAGAGGAATATGCAGTATCAGAGCCAACCAGAGACTCACAACTCTTCTCTGCAGTAAATCCAGACTCTTCTGAAAGTCAGAGTGAACATTTTTATCGCTGTGATGTTTGCAACATAAGTTATGAAGTGAAAGGAAAACTAACACTGCACATGAGGCTACACACAGAGACACCGCATCACTGTACGTTTTGTCCAAAACAATTTAAAGATAGGAGTAATTTGAGAGTGCATTTGAGGACACACACAGGAGAGAGACCATATAGATGCAAGGCCTGTGGAAGACTTTTCAAAACAACGAGTCATCTAAAAGATCATGTTAGGACTCACACAGGGGAGAAACCTTTTAGTTGTCACCTCTGTGGATTACATTTCAGACAAAGTAGTAGTAGGACAGCCCATATTAAGGCTAGACACAAGGAGGTACACCTACACA
This sequence comes from Nansenia antarctica, assembly GCF_963989245.1. Lineage (NCBI taxonomy): Eukaryota > Metazoa > Chordata > Actinopteri > Argentiniformes > Microstomatidae > Nansenia > Nansenia antarctica. The sequence goes on from NC_137688.1 coordinate 37,225,238, forward strand.
GATGCAAAGATTGTGGCAAAAGCTACATTCAGATAAGCTCCCTGAGAAAGCATATGGAAACCATCCACACAGGTCCTGACTAGGGCTGGGACTGGCACTGTGGTGGCGGGGGCGCTGTTTCGCAAATAAGTTAGCTTTCGTTTTTGCTAGCGAAATAGCTGATAGTATGTTGACTGCTCAAGGAGAATACATATTTGAAAGTACAGAATGCCTGAGAGCCTTATATTGCATTATATTACATTATATTTTGAATGGTCATCTGGCGCCTGAATATTGTGTTTTCCTTTACATAAATAATGACATTTCCACCATAAATTGATGCAGAAAGGGCACAAATTGGTGCATATCAATTCACCAGAATGCAAGAAATTAAGTGTTTGATGTTTAAGGACCCCCAGACAGCCCTGCTTCATGGGTCCCCCCCCGATGTCAAACACCACTGGTACCACCTCCGCCTCATTTTGAGCCAGGAAAAACCCTGATGGCCATGTTGGCATTCAAGTTGGCTAAACATAGCAGTGAGTCTGCCCTGTGTCTGGGGCTGTTTGACAGAGGCAGTTACAGTAGTAGTAGTAGTAGTAGTAGTAGCAGGTCGCCGAATTAAAGGTGTCTGTGTTTAATTGCGGGCCCACAGACAGCCCCCATACATCAGCTGATCATTTAAAGGGGCGGCCGTCTGAGTAATGTGCATGTCACACGCTGCTTTGTGTGATAAGAGCAGCAGCTATTACCCAGAGTGCTTTATAAAGACACTGTTAAACAGAGAGAGACAATACAGCCATTATTTTGGGGGAAATTAAGTGATACATCAATCGAACAGCAAACATTTTTATCGTTAGACTAATCGTTAAATTAGTCGTTAGAGTAATCGACTAATCGGAAAAATAATCGTTAGAAAAATAGTCGTTTGGGACAGCCCTAGTCCTGACCCTGGTCCACATGAAATGTTGTCAGTGTAACTATTGTAGGGTCTACCCTAACCTGAAAACCCAGGTCCTGTTTGGGTCCAAAGAACAAAGTTGTCCCATTCGGTCCGGGTTGGGGTCTGTTTGATTAAAGGATGCATCCTTCTTGGCAATAGAAAAGCAAAATGTTGGTAAGATGGCTGTGTACAGCAACACATGTACGTGCATGTGCACATTCCAAAGCTGCATCTGCTGAATGTGTTTGACTGTGATGATTGACCTATTGACTATATGTGATCCATCAAATAAAAAACATTGATGTGAAAGAAGCTACACTCTAGCCCTAATTGACCTAGTGACCTTTAGGTCATCTATCAAAGTAAAAGCCGGATGTGAAAAAACGGATGTGAAAGAAGCTACACCCTATTTACTGCTCACAGGACAGACGGTTATGTCCACATGAAATGTCCTCACTGTAACCACTGAAGATTAAACATGTTATATAATCTATTAAATTAATTCTATTTGTTTTAGTAAAGTGTACTTGTTTTGCACTGACTTTTTCATTTTGACAGCTTTTCTATTGTTAATAAATCTACAGTATAACAACAGCTATGCTTGGTTTGCCAGGTCTTCATGGTACTTTTTAAAAAGTATTATTTTGAAATGATATGAAAAGCTCTATCTTGGATAAATAAAGACCCGAAAAGTAATGTTTGACACATTGTCTGGCTGCTTCTTGAAAGCTAAGCAGAAGCAGATTGCCAAGAAGCAGATTGCTTTTTCCAATACAGCAAGTGTTGAATGACCTTGTTTCAGTAAGGTTTGAACAATGAAGGGCATGTTTTACTGGCTAATACTATATCCTTCCCTGCAGACCCTGAGCAGATCACTAACTCCGTCTCTGAAGAGGTTCCCCATGAGCAGCAGGAGTGGAGCCCCAGTCTAGGCCAGGAGGACATAGAGATCAAACAGATTAAAGAGCAAGAGTTTGATACATCAGACATGCCATACCTTCCCGCCGATGTAAAAAGTTACTCTGATGGTAAGAACCCAACTGTGACCTCACAGGAGAATAGTGAGAGGAAAGATATATCAACTACTCCAGTTGAACAGAACAACATAGAACCTGTTGAAGAGGGCTATGCAGTATCAGAGCCAACCAGAGACTCACAACTCCTCCCTGCAGTAAATATACAGTCTTCTGAAGCTCAGAGTGAAAATGTTTATCACTGTGATGCTTGCAATATAAATTATGGAACGAAAGGAAGACTAATACTGCACATGAGGCTACACACAGAGACACCGTATCACTGTACGTTTTGTCCAAAACGTTTCAAACTGAAGAGTACTCTGAAAGTGCATTTGCGGACACACACAGGAGAGAAACCCTATAGATGCAAGGCCTGTGGAAGACTTTTCCGAACAACGGGTCATCTAAAAGATCATGTTAGGATTCACACAGGAGAGAAACCTTTTAGATGCCATATCTGTGGATTGTGTTTCACACAAAGTAGTACAAAGACAGCACATATTAAAGCTAAACACAAGGGGGAGCACCTGCACAGATGCAAAGATTGTGGCAAAAGCTACATTCAGATAAGCTCCTTAAGAAAGCATGTGGAAACCATCCACACAGGTCCTGACGCTGGTCCACAGGAAATGTTGTCAGTGTAACCTATCTACAATGGTTTTCACAGGTCCACCCTGACCTGAATACCCAGGACAGTTTGGGTCCAAAGAACAAAGTTGTCCCATTCAGTCCGTTTGGGGCCTGTTTGATTCCTTTAAAAGGATACTCTGAAAGTGGATGTGAGGACACACACAGGGAAGAGATCCTATAGGTGCAATGTTTGTGGAAAACTTTCAGACAGTGTTGTAATATGGTAGAACACTAAGGTTGGACACAAGCTGGAGGAGCTGGACAGATGCAGGGGCAAATACCTGACTATGCTTGGCTCCCTGAGAGAACATGTGACAACTATTCACACAGGAAAGACAATAGTCTCCATATCGCGACTGACAATTTATGCCCAAATGAAATGTCCTCACTGTCATCACTGAAGATGAAACATTTTATATAATTTATTCCATTAATTATATTTGTTTCAGTAAACTATACTGGTTTTGCACTGACTTTTTCATTTGAACACCTTTGTCATTCTTAGGACATCTACAGTAAAACAAAAAACTGGTCTGCCTAGGCCTTCAAGGAACATCAACAATCTGGTGACTTTTGTCATAAGTCACCTGTTTTCTTTGTTTTTTTTAAAGAGATTTTGAAATGGTATGAAAGGCTCTATCTTGGATTAATAAAGACCTGAAATTAATGTTTTGTCACATGTCTGGCTTCTTCTTGAAAGCCAAGCTGATAGCTATGTTTCTCCAATACAGCAAGTGTGTCATACAAATGACCATGTTTCAATAAGGTCTACACAATGAAGCGCATGTTTTAAACTGGCTAATACTATATCCTTCCCTGCAGACCCTGGGCAGATCACTATCTCCGTCTCCAAAGAGGTTCCCCATGAGCAGCAGGAGTGGAGCCCCAGTCTAGGCCAGGAGGACATAGAGATCAAACAGATTAAAAAGCAGGAGTTTGATACCTCATACTCGTCATACCCTCCCTGGGGTGTACAAAGTTACCCTGATGGTAAGAACCCAACTATGTCCTCACAGGAGGACAGTGAGAGGAATGATCCATCAACCACTCCAGCTGAACAGAACAAAATAGAACCAGATGAAGAGGAATATGCAGTATCAGAGCCAACCAGAGACTCACAACTCCTCTCTGCAGTAAATCCAGACTCTTCTGAAAGTCAGAGTGAACATTTTTATCGCTGTGATGTTTGCAACATAAGTTATGAAGTGAAAGGAAAACTAACACTGCACATGAGGCTACACACAGAGACACCGTATCACTGTACGTTTTGTCTCAAACGTTTCAAAGAGAAGGGTTCTCTGAAAGTGCATGTGAGGACACACACAGGAGAGAGACCATATAGATGCAAGGCCTGTGGAAGACTTTTCAGAACAACGAGTCATCTAAAAGACCATATTAGGACTCACACAGGAGAGAAACCTTACAGATGCCATATCTGTGGATTGTGTTTTAGACAAAGTACTGGTCGGACAACACATATTAAGGCTAAACATAAGGGGGAGCACCTGCACAGATGCAAAGATTGTGGCAAAAGCTACATTCAGATAAGCTCCTTAAGAAAGCATGTGGAAACCATCCACACACGTCCTGATCCTGGTCCACATTAAATGTTGTCAGTGTAATTATTGTAGATGTTCACAGGTTCATCCTGACCTGAATACCCAGGACCCATTTGGGTCCAAAGAAGAAAGTTGTCCCATTCGGTCCGTGTTGGGGCCTGTTTGATTAAGGGCATGTTTTAAACTGGTTAATACCATATCCTTCCCAGCAGGAGGACATAGAGATCACACAGATTAAACTTGACATTGCACATCGACTTTGCAAAGAAAACAAGGGAGGGCTGCAAGTGCAAAGGTAGGACCTCAGAGATCATTGAATCAAGTCTGGATGGAGAAAAAAGTCAGAGACCTACCTGCCCACTGCCACCACAGCCAGTGCGACAGGGCCAGACCAACCACTGGCCTACCATGGTGTCTCAGAAAGGCAGATGCAAGTATCCTGGCTTTAAGGGTATTGTTAGGGTGAAGTGCACCAAATGTGAGATGTACCTGCGTCTCACCTCTGAAAAAAACTGCTTTGTGAAGTTTCATAACAGAAAAAAGGTGAACTGAAGGATGGCGGGCTCATGTTCATCGTCTTCCTCATAAGACTGCATAATGTTGAATTTTCATGAACTGCAATGTTTTTGGCTGTATGTCAAAGTTTTATGACACATGATGAACAGTATATTTGTGCTTAACTGTATATGTTTGCAATTTAAAAAAAATATATATTTTTTTTTATTAAATTCAAAGAATATAAAGCATTACTCAGCAAAGAATAATGGAATAAATAAAATCAGAAGTTGTTGGAAAGTATGTGTAAGGTGTAGTATATAAGTACAGTGTTAAAGCTTATAATAAGGGGGCGCTTAGTGGCGTAGCAGACTATGCGCATACTGCATAATTGCAAGGTCCCTCGTTCTATTCCGGCCACATATCCTGCCTGCATGTCATCCCTCCTCTCTCTCACCCTCCTTCCTGTCAATCTCTACTGTCTATCCCAAGAAAGCAGAAATGCCCTTTTTTTATTAAAGAAAGAGAAAAAGAAGCTTATAATAGCACCAATTGAATCAACGCAAACAACATTTCTGAGGGAAAATATTAACTGTAAGAGTAGACAGAACATTACGATGAACGGTCCAGGAAATGTGGTCATGGGTTAACTAAAGATTTTGGTGCCCCCGCAGCCATTGAAAGTAATAAAGGCATTAGAATATACTAGAAGCGGGGCTTTAGTGATTCTGAGGTTGTGTATTTAAATACTGTTGCTCTGTTCAACATATTTTGCTTCAATTAAACTCGGAAAACGTGGAAATTTGTGTTTGGTCGATTATTTCTCTGTTGTTACAATGCTAATTGGCATTCTATTTTATATCGTTGGAAAGCCTGTTTATTTACCTTTCCAACTTGTAAGGATCATGCATTTGTGGGATGAGCAGCACAGCTCCGTATGTGGGTAGCGCCCAAGTAACTGTGCTAAACAGTGTATTCTCCTGTTGGTATTGACTCTTTCCATTGAAAGATTCCAGGTTTTGTAGTTAACTTTTGAGAAGAGAACACACAGTCTGTGAGGGTGAATATGCAGGTCATATGCAGGTGTCCAGCATTAATTAGAGAAGAGCTTAATTAGCTTAATATTTTCTTGTGGGACCTGGAGAGTTGTGGTCCGCAGAGCCTGGCACAGGGCAAGATAAGACGGGGTGAAGTGGTAAGTCATTATTTTGCCATGGTCTCACCACTGCACGTGACTCCATACCTTCCAAGAAATTGATGTGGACAGCTCACCGTTGACTGTCGAAATCCAAAACCTGCTAATAGTCAGTTTCACTATGTTTCAATTTAAACTTTCGTGGGATTTTTTGGGGGATTTGCTAATCTATACATTTTTGGAAAGGGCATTGTATGAGGAATCAGGAAATATATGTTTCCATTTGCACAGATGTCTGAAAGGCGGCCATCTTGGCATTTACAAAATGGCCGCCATAATACACACCTTTTGTAATATCTTGGCTTCTAAATAAGCTAGAACATTGATTTTAACTGCTAAACCTACATTTTCAGGGTCAATGAATCCAATGGGTGTAGTTACAAAGCTATTTTTTGTATTCTTCAAAACAAAACAAAAGTATATGGGCACAGGCAGCCATTGCTCTGCAGGATCCATAATTGGATCCCCTGCAAAATTGGTACTCCAAACATGAGGATGGCATGCTTAAACCAACAACCACAGACGTCCTCCCAGCCCCAAAGTCCATCATTGAGATGGTACAATGCAAATGCAAAACTGACTGTTCTTCTGGCAGATGTTCATGCAGAGCTAAGAACTTAGCCTGTACCGACATGTGTCAGTGCAGCAGCCAGTGCCAGAACGATGACGATTCCCAAGCCGTGACGCACGAAAGTGATGATGATGAACTAATCTAACAGCCCAGCTCACATTGGCACGCATTGGACTCGCCATTCACATATCACATCACACATTGCATAAACGCTTATACATAGTCAAGAGACACAACCCGCCTGTCATTACACATAGAGTAAATACACATCCCACAAACAGAACAACCAGCACACCATACACTCTCCACATTCCTCCCATTCATTTATTTTGTTTCATTCCCTATTTTTATCATTAAATATGATATACGGAGCTTATTCTCCATGCCGCACCCGCCTTGAAGTCCTGGCTGAGAGCGTTCCTCACTTCCAGTTTGCGCCAACTCAAGATCCCCAAAATCTGGCGAAGAGCCCTAGTTGTTGCGATCCCTAAACCGAATATGCCTGAAGGGGACCCTAAGAGTTACCGTCCCATCTCTCTGTTATGCATCCCCTTCAAGATCCTCGAGCGTCTCATCTACACCCGCATCGAACCAATTGTCGACCCGCTGCTCCCACGTGAGCAGGCCGGGTTCCGGCGCGGGAGGTCGACCGTAGATCAAGTCACCCTTATGACTCAAGACATCGAGGATTGCTTTTCGGCAAAAAATAAGGCCGGGGCCGTCTTTATAGACCTGACGGCTGCCTACGATACCGTATGGCATCACGGCCTGTCCTGCAAGCTGCTCCGCCTGCTGCCGGACAGGCACATGGTCAGAATGATCATGGAGCTCATCCGTAACCGCAGCTTTACCCTTACCACCGGTTGCGGACAGCTAAGCAGGCTTCGACGCCTTAAGAACGGCGTCCCTCAGGGATCGGTCCTGGCCCCCCTCCTCTATAATATCTACACCTATGACCTGCCCAACACACTCTCGCGGAAGTACGAGAGTACGAGTACGAGTAAATAAAATCAGAAGTTGTTGGAAAGTATGTGTAAGGTGTAGTATATAAGTACAGTGTTAAAGCTTATAATAAGGGGGCGCTTAGTGGCGTAGCAGACTATGCGCATACTGCATAATTGCAAGGTCCCTCGTTCTATTCCGGCCACATATCCTGCCTGCATGTCATCCCTCCTCTCTCTCACCCTCCTTCCTGTCAATCTCTACTGTCTATCCCAAGAAAGCAGAAATGCCCTTTTTTTATTAAAGAAAGAGAAAAAGAAGCTTATAATAGCACCAATTGAATCAACGCAAACAACATTTCTGAGGGAAAATATTAACTGTCAGAGTAGACAGAACATTAAGATGAACGGTCCAGGAAATGTGGTCATGGGTTAACTAAAGATGTTGGTGCCCCCGCAGCCATTGAAAGTAATAAAGGCATTAGAATATACTAGAAGCGGGGCTTTAGTGATTCTGAGGTTGTGTATTTAAATACTGTTGCTCTGTTCAACATATTTTGCTTCAATTAAACTCGGAAAACGTGGAAATTTGTGTTTGGTCGATTATTTCTCTGTTGTTACAATGCTAATTGGCATTCTATTTTATATCGTTGGAAAGCCTGTTTATTTACCTTTCCAACTTGTAAGGATCATGCATTTGTGGGATGAGCAGCACAGCTCCGTATGTGGGTAGCGCCCAAGTAACTGTGCTAAACAGTGTATTCTCCTGTTGGTATTGACTCTTTCCATTGAAAGATTCCAGGTTTTGTAGTTAACTTTTGAGAAGAGAACACACAGTCTGTGAGGGTGAATATGCAGGTCATATGCAGGTGTCCAGCATTAATTAGAGAAGAGCTTAATTAGCTTAATATTTTCTTGTGGGACCTGGAGAGTTGTGGTCCGCAGAGCCTGGCACAGGGCAAGATAAGACGGGGTGAAGTGGTAAGTCATTATTTTGCCATGGTCTCACCACTGCACGTGACTCCATACCTTCCAAGAAATTGATGTGGACAGCTCACCGTTGACTGTCGAAATCCAAAACCTGCTAATAGTCAGTTTCACTATGTTTCAATTTAAACTTTCGTGGGATTTTTTGGGGGATTTGCTAATCTATACATTTTTGGAAAGGGCATTGTATGAGGAATCAGGAAATATATGTTTCCATTTGCACAGATGTCTGAAAGGCGGCCATCTTGGCATTTACAAAATGGCCGCCATAATACACACCTTTTGTAATATCTTGGCTTCTAAATAAGCTAGAACATTGATTTTAACTGCTAAACCTACATTTTCAGGGTCAATGAATCCAATGGGTGTAGTTACAAAGCTATTTTTTGTATTCTTCAAAACAAAACAAAAGTATATGGGCACAGGCAGCCATTGCTCTGCAGGATCCATAATTGGATCCCCTGCAAAATTGGTACTCCAAACATGAGGATGGCATGCTTAAACCAACAACCACAGACGTCCTCCCAGCCCCAAAGTCCATCATTGAGATGGTACAATGCAAATGCAAAACTGACTGTTCTTCTGGCAGATGTTCATGCAGAGCTAAGAACTTAGCCTGTACCGACATGTGTCAGTGCAGCAGCCAGTGCCAGAACGATGACGATTCCCAAGCCGTGACGCACGAAAGTGATGATGATGAACTAATCTAACAGCCCAGCTCACATTGGCACGCATTGGACTCGCCATTCACATATCACATCACACATTGCATAAACGCTTATACATAGTCAAGAGACACAACCCGCCTGTCATTACACATAGAGTAAATACACATCCCACAAACAGAACAACCAGCACACCATACACTCTCCACATTCCTCCCATTCATTTATTTTGTTTCATTCCCTATTTTATCATTAAATATGATATACGGAGCTTATTCTCCATGCCGCACCCGCCTTGAAGTCCTGGCTGAGAGCGTTCCTCACTTCCAGTTTGCGCCAACTCAAGATCCCCAAAATCTGGCGAAGAGCCCTAGTTGTTGCGATCCCTAAACCGAATATGCCTGAAGGGGACCCTAAGAGTTACCGTCCCATCTCTCTGTTATGCATCCCCTTCAAGATCCTCGAGCGTCTCATCTACACCCGCATCGAACCAATTGTCGACCCGCTGCTCCCACGTGAGCAGGCCGGGTTCCGGCGCGGGAGGTCGACCGTAGATCAAGTCACCCTTATGACTCAAGACATCGAGGATTGCTTTTCGGCAAAAAATAAGGCCGGGGCCGTCTTTATAGACCTGACGGCTGCCTACGATACCGTATGGCATCACGGCCTGTCCTGCAAGCTGCTCCGCCTGCTGCCGGACAGGCACATGGTCAGAATGATCATGGAGCTCATCCGTAACCGCAGCTTTACCCTTACCACCGGTTGCGGACAGCTAAGCAGGCTTCGACGCCTTAAGAACGGCGTCCCTCAGGGATCGGTCCTGGCCCCCCTCCTCTATAATATCTACACCTATGACCTGCCCAACACACTCTCGCGGAAGTACGCCTACGCAGACGACCTCGCAGTGGTGTACTCTGCTGGAAATTGGCAGTCTGTGGAGGGGATTCTGAGCCAGGACATGCAGACACTAGTGGCATACTTCCGGAAATAGAGATTGAAGCTTAGCAAGGCAAAGACGGTATCGGCTGCCTTCCACCTTAACAACAGGGAGGCTAAACGTGAGCTTAGAGTATACCTAGATGGAACTCCCCTGCCATGTTCCGCTGAGCCAATCTATCTCGGTGTGACATTGGACAGGACGCTCACGTTTCGCCGGCACCTCGAGTCACTGCGCAAGAAGTTAACAGCTTGTGTGGCATTGATGAGGCGACTGGTTGGCTCGGGCTGGGGCGCCGGCGCAAAGACCTTGCGCACGGCAGCCCTAGCCCTCGTTTATTCAACTAGTGAATACTGCGCCCCAGTATGGTGTCGCAGTGCCCCAGTATGGTGTCGCAGTGCCCACACCCGCCTCATCGACTCGCCTATAAATGAAGCCTTGCGCATTGTGACAGGATGCCTGCGTCCTACCCCCGTGGACAACCTTCCCATCCTAGCAGGCATCCAGCCCGCAGGCCTCCGCCGCATGGGAGCCACAGCACGTCTCGCCTGCCGGGCCGTGGAGCTTAATAACCATCTGCTCCACGATAGGCTCACTATAACAGCGGAGCCCTCCCAGCGTCTCAAGTCGAGACACCCATTTGTGCCTGCCGCACAGGATCTCAGGCAGCAATGCAAAGATCTTAACATTAGTGCGGCAGGATGGGCGGATTATATGTGGCGCGCGGAGTGGGAGGCAAACACCTCCAAACTCCGCGACCACATCCCAGTCGCCGGCCCTGAGCCCCTCGGGATGGACTTGCCAAGGCTATCCTGGGTGACGCTCAATCGTCTCCGGACCGGCGTCGGGCGTTTCCGCTCATCAATGGCCCCAAATGCGTCGTTCGAGTGTGGCGCAGAGGACCAAACCGCAGACCATGTTATCCTGGATTGCCCGGTGTACCACCCACCCAATGGGATGCATGGTCTGTCGGTACTAGATGACGAGACGATGACGTGGCTTCTGGAGGGGTGTCCAGAAATATAGCCCGGGTGAGCCCCTCAACCAGGTCTCGGGGTGGTAAAAGGGTAGCCCCTCGGCCCCGAGCCTGGTGGAGTGGAGAGGAAAACAACTACCCATACGCCGAAAGAAGATCATTAAATATGCCATTAGGCTAAAGATTTACCTGCCTCTGTATTGCCTTACTGGTTGCTGGCTGTTGCCATAACATCCAAAAATGTATAGATTAGCAAATCCCCCCAAAAAGCCAACAAAAGTTTAAATCATAACATCGAGACTATCTAATGCAGGAGGTTGTCATGATCATACTGTGGTCTGTGGACTCACGTATGGAAGTAATAGAAAAACTACAATTTCTTAAAGTATAAGTTACACGTTTTTATGTGATGATATAAAAAAAAAGAATACAAAAAACAGCTTTGTAACTACAACCATTGGATTCCTTGACCCTGAAAATGTAGGTTTAGCAGTTAAAATCAATGTTCTAGCTTATTTAGAAGCCAAGATATTCCAAAACGTGTGTATTATGGCGGCCATTTTGTAAATGCCAAGATGGCCGCCTTTCAGACATCTGTGCAAATGGAAACATATATTTTCTGATTCCTCATACAATGCCCTTTCCAAAAATGTATAGATTAGCAAATCCCCAAAATTCCCACGAAATTATATAACAAACCTGACTATAAGGTCTTCTAAGATGATAGGCTGATTTTGATTCCTCCCATTAGAGCAGGGGTGCCCAATACGTCGATCGTCGATCTACAAAGGTAGTATGGGTAGATCGCATGGCATTGAACAAACCCCCCCCCCCCCCCCCCCCCAAAAAAAAAAAAGTTTGCCTATCATCCATCCTCACTATGGCTTTTGCCACTTGATTGACGTACAGGTAAGCCAGTCTGCGATCTGATCTTTTCACCTACACCTAACACACGGTTCACCACGCATGCGCAGTCAACAGCACCAACTACAAAATACAAAATACCGGCGAGACTAATTACCTAGTTAGCCTTCCAATTTCTACTATTTACTATATAATACTAAATAAAGGCTATACAAATGAGTGGGGAAGCTGGACCAAGTAAGAAACCAATAACGTATAACTTCCATCCAGAATGGGAGGAGGACTTTTTTACACGATGTGATATTGGAAATGCGTCTGTCTGATCAGCAAATCTACGATGGCTATTTCGAAGAAGGGAAATGTGGCAAAAGAGCGAAAACGTACGGCTGCAACGATAGCTTCTTATCGCGTCAGTCACGTTCTTGTTAAACACAAGAAGTCATTCAAAGACGGCGAAATTGTGAAAAAAGTTTCTCGAGGCTGCAGATTGCCTTTTCGATGACAGATCCACAGTGGCTGATGACACCTTGCAACCAGCTCCTACAGCCCTGACTATTAGAAACTAGCTGCCTCCTCCCAGTGCCAGGTCTCCCACTAAGGTAGAGAAATGCATTTATTTCCTCCTTTCAAACTAGGGAACTACCTGTTTTGTATCTGGTTTACTTTTCTGTTTGTTGGATCAGTAGTTGGCTATGGTACTGCAGACTGGCTGTCAGTGTGTGAGTGAGAGAAAGTGAGTGAGTGTGTGTGTGTGTGTGTGTGTGTGTGTGTGTGTGTGTGTGTGTGTGTGTGTGTGTGTGTGTGTGTGTGTGTGTGTAAGAGAGTGAGAGAGAGAGAGGGAGAGAGAGGGGGAGAGAGAGGGAGGGTTTGTGCTATGGCTCCCTATGCAGACTGGCAAATGTGTGTGTGTGTGTGTGTGTGTGTGTGTGTGTGTGTGTGTGTGTGTGTGTGTGTGTGTGTGTGTGTGTGTGTGTGAATGTGTGTGAGCGAGAATAGCAAAGAGGGAGGGTTTGTGATGGTCTTCTCCTGTGGCTGTGTGACAGAGAGAGGGAAAGTGTATTGTGAGTTTACTATGCAGGCTGGGAACTGTGTGTGTGTGTGTGTGTGTGTGTGTGTGTGTGTGTGTGTGTGTGTGTGTGTGTGTGTGTGTGTTTGTGTGTGTGTGTGTGTGTTTGTAGTACGTGCATGTACGTTTGCGATGTTGAAACTAGAATGGTAGATCTTGGCAGACTGGCTACTTGAAAAGTAGATCTTGGTTCCAAAAAGTGTGAGCACCCCTGCATTAGAGAATACCAATCAGTGCAAAGCTAAATCTGACGTATAACCAGGTGGTATAACTGAATTCACTGGGGAAATACTTTGTGAAGTGGCTGATCCAGAATTTCTGCTGCAGTCTCAAAAATTGCTACCGTATTGCGAATCGATAGGGGTTAAAAAAAAAAAACTTAATTCTTCCGTCTTCTAGCATTATGACTGCCAATGGCCCCTGGCCTGAGCATCTAGGTTACCTTTTCTTGCTATGATTGATGGATCTATTATTCACTTACTTAGGCAAATGTGTTGTAAATCGCTTTGGATAAAGGCGTCGATGGATAAATGGCAAAACATTTAAAAAGTAAATGGGTTTGAAGATGGCATAAATGTGCGCTTCGCTCTATGACCTGTGATGTGAGGGGCAGCAACATGCCTAAAAGCATCTAGATGTGATGTATTCACTGTTGCTATGGTTTTGTTAACGCTATGCATCCTGGGTATACGCTATGCATCCTGGGTATTCAAGATGCCATGTTGTACTGTGAGGTTGATCTAACGTGGGGCTCTACAGTAGAGAACAATAAATACTCAAGTTACAACCGTTGTCTGAGTAGTACATGTTATACAGGTGAGGTTCATAGTCCTCAGGATATAACACTAGTCTGCTGGAAAATCACACGAAGAACAACGGGAGTCAATTTTGAAAGCGATCAGATAGCAAATATAAGTCTTATTTATTTAGCCAAGATTAACACATTCCATAATGTCCAAACTACAGTTGTTGAATGAGTTTTTAACGCAACGATTAACAGTCGCTGCTGTGGAGATATTTGGAGCAGTTCAAGGAGTAATAGTTGAATATCAGGAAGAAATCTCCCGTTCAAAAGAGGAGAACGAACGTCTTCAACGGATACTGGATTTGGTTCTCAAACCTGAAATAAAACTACACAGAACAGGTTTGTTAAACTTATATTGTTGTGATACAGCTGAAATCGTCGCGATGGATCTTCAGCAGCAGTCTCGATGGCATGGGAGAATTTAAAGAGGCAATCTGAGATTCACACGTTTGAGATTCACATGTTTTGAAGCTTTACAGTGTTTGTTTAAAGTTTCATCGTTTATAAACAAAATGTAACTAAGCTCACGAAGCATTTCTTATATTTTTCAAGAATCAATGGCTATATGTTATTCATTTAAAAGTCCAAAAATAAATATATTCACCAAACCTAGATTGCCCCTGTACGGCTAGCCTAACTAACGGAACTAAACAAGTAGCATATGATGTATAATAAGGCGGCTGGGCTGTATCTCTCATATCCCTCCAAGTCGTGTGTCATATTGATTAATTACTCACTCAAAAACGCAGAAACCATTATCTTAAGTTACCACCACCACCACCACCAACAACAACAACAACAACAACAACAACAACAACAACAACAACATGTCTTTGTTTCAGTGAGGGAGCGACTACGGTGACATGTTTCACCAGCATTCCATTAACTCTAGCCATGACCAAACCCGTAACCGTCCGTAACTTTAACCAGAGCCACATTTTAACCAATTCGGCAAATACAACCCGTAGCCTTTGCCGAACAATGAAGTACTTGTTTTAAACGAAAACTATATCCTTCTCTGCAGATCCTGGGCAGATCACTGTCTCCGTCTCTGAAGAGGTTCCCCATGAGCAGAAGGAGTGGAGCCCCAGTCTAGGGCAGGAGGACATAGAGATCACACAGATTAAAGAAGAGCAGGAGATTGATACCTCAGATTCAACATACAATCCCTGGGATGTAGAAACTGACTCTGATGGTAAGAACCCAACTATGACCTCACAGGAGGACAATGAGAGGAATGATCCATCAACCACTCCAGCTGAACAGAACAACATAAAACCTGATGAAGAGGAATATGCAGTATCAGAGCCAACCAGAGACTCACAACTCCCCTCTGCAGTAAATCCAGACTCTTCTCAAGTTCAGAGTGAACATGTTTATCGCTGTGATATTTGCTACAGAAGTTATGAAGTGAAAGGAAGACTAATAGTGCACATGAGGCTACACACAGAGACACCATATCACTGTAAGTTTTGTCAAAAACGTTTCAAAGAGAATGATGCTCTGAAGGTGCATGTGAAGACACACACTGGGGAGAGACCCTATAGTTGCCATGTATGTGGAAAAATGTTCAAACGAAGAAGTACTCTAATCAATCATATTAGGATTCACACAGGGGAGAAGCCATACAACTGTCACATATGTGCAAAACATTTCAAACAAATGAGTCATTTAGAACAACATATGCTGATTCACACAGGGGCAAAACCTTTTAGATGCCATATCTGTGGATTATGTTTCACGCAGAGTAGTACTAAGACAGGACATATTAAGGCTAAACACAAGGGGGAACATCTACACAGATGCAACAAATGTGGCAAAGCTTACACGAAGATAAACTCCTTAAGAAAACATGTGGAAACCATCCACACAGCTCCTGACCCTGGTCCACATGACATGTTCCCATGTTAAGTATTCAGTTTGATACGTTCACTCTAGAGGTGATCACAGGGTCACCCTAACCAAATACCCAGGATCCGTCTGGGCCCGAAAACCAACCTTGTCCCTTGTCCTGAGATTTAAGGACAGGTTGGGCCCTGTTTGATTAAAGGATACTCTAAATGTGCATGTGCGGGTACACACAGGGAAGAGACCCTATAGGTGCAATTGTGGAAACAGTCAGACAAAGTTGTAATATGGTTGAACCCTATTTAAGGTTTGACACAAGATGGAGAAGCCGTAGATGCGATGACTGTTTAAGTATTTGTTTTAATAAACTGTACAGTGTTTAATTTTTTTAATTTTTTAATTTCATGCATGAAGTCCTAGTACACAAACACAGTTGATTGGATGGATGGATGAAAGAGGGGAGGTATAGAAAGATTTTAAAAATTAAGAGGTTAATCAGTATAGGTTATACTGAGTGAACCAGTACTGAAAGGAAGAAAGGATGACGCTATTTGTCCCAATCTGCCTGGTATGGCAACTGCACTGCCCTCAACCGCGAAGCGTTGCAGAGGGCAGTGCGGATAGCTGAGTGCATCCGTGGATGTGAGCTTCCATCCAGGAAATATACAACAAAAGGTATGTCAGCAAAGCCTGGAGGATTATCAAAGACCCCAGCCGCCCCAACCACAGTCTGTTCGAACTGATGTTGACCAAGAGGCAAAGCCTCTACTGTAGCCTCAGGGCCAAAACTCAGAGGCTAATTAACAGCTACTTCCACCAGGCAATCAGGTTTATAAACAAGCCTACTGAGGCCAAGTGACTATTTATCCTTAAGCACACTCCATGCACATGGACTACCTACCCTTAAGCACACCCTGTGCACACAGTCACTTTATTCAAATACTACCTCTACCATCTACTGCCACCGAGTGCAATACTCATGCTATTTCTATTATTTATATAGTTTTGTCTCCTGTTTTATTTGTCCTTTTATAGCTATTGCCACTTTACTTCTCTTGTCGCTGCTCGAACAACTGTCGAGAAACTAAAGCCTCTTATACTTGTACAATGGGATGTAACAATAAACTTGAAACTTGCTAGGTAATTGAAAGGTTAGATAATACATAATATTGTAAAGATAAAAGGTTAGATAGTATGTTAGGTCATAGATAGATAGATAGGATGAGGCTGTGGTAGTTCAGTGGAATGTGTTGAGTGGTTGAGAGTGGTAGAGTTGGTTGATTAAGTGGTTGAGAGCAGTTTCACTGGGGTAGAACTGGTAGTAACAAGAGTGCATTGTTGTAGTAATCTAATCATTCTAAGAATGTGTTCTGCAGGTTTTGTTTTTATTTAAGAGTCCTGAAAGGTCCCTGGCAGTTGGAGTAACAAAGGAGCTCTAGGAATGTTGGCCTAAATCAACATTCCACCATGTTAACCGGATGAGAGGTTTTGGGGTTAAAAAAAGCTTAATGTCTCGACGAAAATGCTGTTAGGACCGGGTGACAGGCAATGTGAGATTGTTTATAAGTGTGTGGACTTTCGATACACGGACTTTCAGCGCCGTCTGTAAAAATAGATGGTTAGTTTGAAGGTGGCGTAAATGTGTACTTCGCTCTATGACCTGTGAGAGGCAGCAACGTGCCTAAAAACATTTAGCCTGTCGGAAAATCAACAGTAGGAAGAAGAAGACGAACACGGAAGTACATTTTGAAAGCGTACAGATAGCGCCACTAATACTTTCAAAAGTCGTATTTATTGAGCCAAGATTAACAAGTTCCAACATGTCAAAACTACAGCTGTTGAATGAGTTTTTAACACAACGATTAACAGTCGCTGCTGTGGAGATATTTGGAGCAGTTCAAGGAGTAATAGTTGAATATCAGGATGAAATCTCCCGTTCAAAGGAGGAAAACGAACGTCTTCAGAAGATACTGGACTTGGTTCTCAAACCCGAAATAAAATTATACAGAGAAGGTTCGTTTCACTGCTATTGTTGTGAAGCAGCTGAGATCGTCGCTGTGTATCTGAAGCGCACCTTGTGCAGAGGTTTAAATGGGCAATCTGGGATTCAAACAAGTTTTAACCATGTTTTGAAGCTATATAGTGTTTGTGTAAAGTTCCATTGTTTTACACGGTTATATTGGGGGGGGGGGGTCATTTGGCTGTTGTTGCTAGGCTACGTGATGCAGTGACGTAACAAGGTAGCTATTCACAACTGTTGAATAAAAACAACAGGAGACCTGCAGAACACATTCTTAGAATGATTACACAACAATGCACTCTCTTGGCTACCACTTTGCTGGAAACCACTCTCAACCACTTAACCAACCAAACACATTATACACAGTTGAAAGTTTAAATGGAAACCAAACGATGCCATTTGTGAACCAGTGCTGGTCTTTCAAGCTGTTCACACCAATCCATCTGTGAACTGTTCCCAAAACTAAAAATTACTTTACCAGCATTCCATTAACCCTAGCCTTAACCGTAACGTTAACCATAACCACATTTTAACCAATTTGGAAATTCAACCCATAGTCTTTCCTGAACAACGAAGGGCTTGTTTTAAACTGATTACTACTATATCCTTTCCAGCAGATCCTGGGCAGATCGCTCACTCCGTCTCTGAAGAGGTTCCCCATGAGCAGCAGGAGTGGAGCCCCAGTCTAGGGCAGGAGGACATAGAGATCAACCAGATTAAAGAAGAGCAGGAGATTGACACCTCAGACTGGACATACAATCCCTGGGATGTAGAAAGTGACTCTGATGGTAAGAACCCAATTATGACCTCACAGAAGGACAGTGAGAGGAATGATCCATCAACCACTGCAGCTGAACAGAACAACATAAATATTGTTTTCATACTAAGGTACAGTCATGGACAAAAATATTGGCATCCCTGCACTGTCAGATAATGCATCACTTCTCTTTTCTGTCTTCATAGATAGACCAACAACAATGTTTTTATTTATTGACTCTGAAATGGAATGATAAATAAAGACTTTAAAAAGAAATCTTCGTCACGTTGTCTTCTTGAAAGCCAGGCTGATAGCCATGTTTCTCCGGTAAATTATTTCATGCATGTAGTCCCAGTACACAAACACAAATTATTTGAGTCTGTTCTGTCTTACATTATACTGAATGGACGGTTACAGTATCCAGTTGTAACTGTTTATTAGTGAGAATCTGAACTGACAACTAACCCTGTTGGTAGGAACTGACAACTATCCCCGGCCCGTTGGTAGGAACTGACAACTATCCCCGTTGGTAGGAACTGACAACTATCCCCGGCCCGTTGGTAGGAACTGACAACTATCCCCGTTGGTAGGAACTGACAACTATCCCCGGCCCGTTGGTAGGAACTGACAACTATCCCCGTTGGTAGGAACTGACAACTATCCCCGGCCCGTTGGTAGGAACTGACAACTATCCCCGTTGATAGGAACTGACAACTAACCCTGTTGCTGGGAACTGACAACTAACCCCGTTGGTAGGAACTGACATGGACTATGCGAGCTGAGTTGTGTAGCGCACAGTGTGTTCGAGAGAAGAAGAAAAAGAAAAAAAGAGAGAGAAAAAGAAATGGTTTTGAAAGATTTTTATGTTGTTCGCTGTTCACTGTTTAGCTCCCTGTTAGTTCAGTAAAAGAAAAGGGATGTTACAATAGGATCTTTTACTTCAGTAAAAGAAAAGGGATGTTACAATAGGATTGTATTAAAACATAAGGTTTGTTTCTGCACGGACGAAGTTGAGTGTGACACAGCCATGTGGAGAGCTGGATGTAGAAGGTCAACACGGAGTTGTAATAAAAGTGTAAGCAACTTAAGAGAATGCTTTAATCGTCAATTCTGTTAGTCAGAGTACAGTATAGGACTAGGCAGAATTTAACAATGCCTAAAAGCATCTAGTCTGCTGGAAAATCACACGAAGAACAACGGGAGTCAATTTTGAAAGCGATCAGATAGCAAATATAAGTCTTATTTATTTAGCCAAGATTAACACATTCCATAATGTCCAAACTACAGTTGTTGAATGAGTTTTTAACGCAACGATTAACAGTCGCTGCTGTGGAGATATTTGGAGCAGTTCAAGGAGTAATAGTTGAATATCAGGAAGAAATCTCCCGTTCAAAAGAGGAGAACGAACGTCTTCAACGGATACTGGATTTGGTTCTCAAACCCGAAATAAAACTACACAGAACAGGTTTGTTAAACTTATATTGTTGTGATACAGCTGAAATCGTCGCGATGGATCTTCAGCAGCAGTCTCGATGGCATGGGAGAATTTAAAGAGGCAATCTGAGATTCACACGTTTGAGATTCACATGTTTTGAAGCTTTACAGTGTTTGTTTAAAGTTTCATCGTTTATAAACAAAATGTAACTAAGCTCACGAAGCATTTCTTATATTTTTCAAGAACCAATGGCTATATGTTATTCATTTAAAAGTCCAAAAATAAATATATTCACCAAACCTAGATTGCCCCTGTACGGCTAGCCTAACTAACGGAACTAAACAAGTAGCATATGATGTATAATAAGGCGGCTGGGCTGTATCTCTCATATCCCTCCAAGTCGTGTGTCATATTGATTAATTTCTCACTCAAAAACGCAGAAACCATTATCTTAAGTTACCAACAACAACAACAACAACAACAACAACAACAACATGTCTTTGTTTCAGTGAGGGAGCGACTACGGTGACATGTTTCACCAGCATTCCATTAACTCTAGCCATGACCAAACCCGTAACCGTCCGTAACTTTAACCAGAGCCACATTTTAACCAATTCGGAAATACAACCCGTAGCCTTTGCCGAACAATGAAGTACTTGTTTTAAGCGAAAAACTATATCCTTCTCTGCAGATCCTGGGCAGATCACTGTCTCCGTCTCTGAAGAGGTTCCCCATGAGCAGAAGGTGTGGAGCCCCAGTCTAGGGCAGGAGGACATAGAGATCACACAGATTAAAGAAGAGCAGGAGATTGATACCTCAGATTCAACATACAATCCCTGGGATGTAGAAACTGACTCTGATGGTAAGAACCCAACTATGACCTCACAGGAGGACAATGAGAGGAATGATCCATCAACCACTCCAGCTGAACAGAACAACATAAAACCTGATGAAGAGGAATATGCAGTATCAGAGCCAACCAGAGACTCACAACTCCCCTCTGCAGTAAATCCAGACTGTTCTCAAGTTGAGAGTGAAAATGTTTATCGCTGTGATATTTGCAACATAAGTTATCTAGCGAAAGGACTACTAACAGTGCACATGAGGCTACACTGTACGTTTTGTCAAAAACATTTCAAAGAGCAAGAAACGTGGAAAGCGCACGTGAAGACTCACACAGGGGAGAGACCCTATAGATGCAACGTCTGTGAGAAACATTTCAAACAAAGGAATCATCTAATAAATCATATTAAGACTCACACAGGGGAGAAACCATACAGCTGCCATTTTTGTCAAAAACAGTTTGCACAAAGCGGAGAGCAAGAAACGTGGAAAGCGCACGTGAAGACTCACACAGGGGAGAGACCCTATAGATGCAACGTCTGTGAGAAACATTTCAAACAAAGGAATCATCTAATAAATCATATTAAGACTCACACAGGGGAGAAACCATACAGCTGCCATTTTTGTCAAAAACAGTTTGCACAAAGCGGCACACTGCGAAAGCATGTGGAAACCATCCACACAAGTCCCGACACTGGTCCACATGACATGTTCCCATTGCCTGGGCGTCACCACCATATATTTGGGGGGGGACGTGTCCCCCCCACCTTTTAAACAAGGTCGTTTGGACCCCCCCACATTTGCCATCAAAAATATGTTGCATGACTGGTCAGCGTTATTTTCATTGCTTCACAATCAAATCCGTTCCACTTTATGAGTAGGGGATTGCCCATATCCAGAAGTCCACTCCGCGTTTTACTTCTGTTTTTAACACGGCAGCAGCAGAATCAGACACGCACGCAGATTCAAAACATTCAGACTGAGGCAAGACTATATTTAGATCATCCACCAAGATGGATATAAGGAAAAAAAATTCTAAGAAGAGAAAAGTAAGTCAAAGTCATCCAAGTTTTCCCGTGAGTGGCCAAACAGCAACATTGCGTTCTCCCAAGGTCAAACACAGCCAGCTTTTCTGATAAGAATGTTAGCACCTTATGAGACATTCTCTGTATTAGCAATAGAATTAGCATAGCCTACTAGCAACCAAATACGAGCTAGATCAGCTATATGGCACTAGCAGTTTTGTTAGGCATTACTAGTGCGGTTAGACATGTTTAAATGCAGAACAGACACAGGCGAAATGTCATCAAAAGCACAGAATGGCGACAAACACCTCACAGTGCTTACCTGTCCTGTCATTATTGCATCTCCTGCCCGTGTT
This sequence comes from Nansenia antarctica, assembly GCF_963989245.1. Lineage (NCBI taxonomy): Eukaryota > Metazoa > Chordata > Actinopteri > Argentiniformes > Microstomatidae > Nansenia > Nansenia antarctica. Next base: position 37,247,151 of record NC_137688.1, read on the forward strand.
CATTGCCCTGAGCATTTGCACAATTTAATTTGGCCATTGCACCCACCCAAAGAATCAATTTGGCATCTGATTGCTTGAGCTAGGGTTAAAAAAAATAAGAAGAAAACACCTGTTCCATTTATTTTTCTATTTCTAAAATGCTTGTGATTGTATTTTTTGTATTGATGATTGTATTTCTATGTCAAATGTTCTATTAGAGAAAAACAATATGAACAAGTGCTCAATGCATCCCCATTTCTCCTGATATAGGTGGTTGAGAATGAGAGTGAGTCAGAGGCAGGGGCAGCAGGCAGGGGCAGTGGAGACAGCTCTAATTCACTCTTTGATTTTTTTTGTTTGTTATAGTTGTATGTTCTGCAATGCACTGAAGAGGGCTAAGTTTGATTGTAATAGGCTCTGAGTAGCCTAGGTACATATTTTATGTTTCCTCATAACTTTTTATTCAATTTGTTGACTCAAAGTTACCTCATTCTTTTCTAATTCACTCTTTGATTCTTTTTGAATCTTCATATTTAATAAAGTACCTAAAAAGTGCCACGTGTCAGTGTCAGGCCTCTGTGAGTTAAACCAAAACATAATAGTAGTCAGTAATTGCAGACCATGCCAGCTCCAAGGAAAAACAAAGAAAGAGGGAGATTATTTTGGGTGTAAAACGCACCAGAATGCAGGAAATTGAATCTACGGTACTATTTTAAAAAAATACGTTCACTCTAGAGGTGTTCACAAGGCCACCCTAACCAAATACGCAGGACCTGTCTGGGTCCAAACGCCAACCCTGTCTCTCGTGTCCAGGTTGCGTCCTGTTTGATTAAAGGATAGTCTAAATGTGCATGTGAGGATACACATAGGGAAAAGACCCTATAGGTGCAATTGTGGAAAACCTTCAGACAGTGTTGTAATATGGTTGAACCCTTTAAGATTAGACACAAGGGAGAAGCTGTGGAGAATGCTTCACTAAAAGTATGTGCATCTCCATGTCCCCACTGTAACCACCGGAGATAAATAATGATTGATATAATCCATTAAATCCACATATGTGTTTTCATTTGTACACTGTGTCATTGTTGATGGCACTTGAAGACCATGGCATACCAAGTCTTTATTTCAATACTGTAGCATTCTGATGGCTGATAACAATGTGATGATTTGTGTTTTTATTTGATATATTTTATTGACTTTGAAATGAAGCTCTAGCTTGGATAAATAAAGATTTGAAAGAAATCTTTGTCATGTTGTCTTCTTTAAAGCCAAGCTGACAGCCATGTTTCTCCAGTACAGCACATGGCGACATTATTTGTTTTATGCATGAAGTCCTAAAAAAAAGACTTGTGTGGCTTGGCTAAGCTTGATGTCAACACTTTATCAATGTCAGGTCCACAATGTTTGATTGCCAAGAACATTGGGGATCTTCTATACAATACTGGCCTACACCTCTTAGTGCAAAAGGGTTATGTTCTAGAAGGGGGTAAACCAGTAGTTCCCAAACTTGGGGTCGGGACCCCATGTGGGGTACCCTAAGAAAATCAAACTATCCTCTATGACTCAATAAATAAGACAAACATTTTCTGTGTAAATGAGACAAACAATGTCTGTGTATTGCTCCCTGTAGCTTATATTGCAGTGTTTTGGGGTTCCAATCCAATGAAGCATCTTTTAGTCGATTAGAAACCACTTGAATGTCAATAGCATAGCCTACATTCAAGTTGTTGGGGTCACAGGAAATTATTGATGTGAATGTGAGACAAAAACATTTGGGCGGCAACAGGTGGCTTTGTTAACGGTTTACAAGGAGGTTGGAGATTGGCTGGGTAGCCCCCCTTTCCCTTCTGATGAAGTTATTGTAATACAGCTGTTGATTAGATCACTTCCGATTACTTTTAAAAGTTAGTAAAAATGAAAGCTGGTGCATCTGATGTGTTTTTGTCCACCAGGGCATAGCCAAAAAACAATGTTCCGAGTCAAACAAGCTCCTATCCTTTAGAATAGACGCATTAGCTTGCAGTTACAACATTTGTCCAGAAGATGTCAGGACTACACAAGCATACAGGAAAACTGCTTGGCTGGTGGTGGATGTATCTCAATATCTAGCAAAACGTGTATATGTGTATTGTAATGTGTGTGTGTGTGTGTGTGTGTGTGTATATATGTGTGTGTATGCCTGTATATATCTGTGTGTGTGTGTGTGTGTGTGTGTGTGTGCATATTTCATGCATGAAGTCCTAGTACACAAACACAGTTGATTGGATGGATGGATGAAAGAGGGGAGGTATAGAAAGATTTAAAAAATTAAGAGGTTAATCAGTATGGGTTATACTGAGTGAACCAGTACTGAAAGGAAGAAAGGATGACGCTATTTGTCCCAATCTGCCTGGTATGGCAACTGCACTGCCCTCAACCGCGAAGCGTTGCAGAGGGCAGTGCGGATAGCTGAGTGCATCCGTGGATGTGAGCTTCCATCCAGGAAATATACAACAAAAGGTATGTCAGCAAAGCCTGGAGGATTATCAAAGACCCCAGCCGCCCCAACCACAGTCTGTTCGAACTGATGTTGACCAAGAGGCAAAGCCTCTACTGTAGCCTCAGGGCCAAAACTCAGAGGCTAATTAACAGCTACTTCCACCAGGCAATCAGGTTTATAAACAAGCCTACTGAGGCCAAGTGACTATTTATCCTTAAGCACACTCCACGCACATGGACTACCTACCCTTAAGCACACCCTGTGCACACAGTCACTTTATTCAAATACTACCTCTACCATCTACTGCCACCGAGTGCAATACTCATGCTATTTCTATTATTTATATAGTTTTGTCTCCTGTTTTATTTGTCCTTTTATAGCTATTGCCACTTTACTTCTCTTGTCGCTGCTCGAACAACTGTCGAGAAACTAAAGCCTCTTATACTTGTACAATGGGATGTAACAATAAACTTGAAACTTGCTAGGTAGTTGAAAGGTTAGATAATACATAATATTGTAAAGATAAAAGGTTAGATAGTATGTTAGGTCATAGATAGATAGATAGGATGAGGCTGTGGTAGTTCAGTGGAATGTGTTGAGTGGTTGAGAGTGGTAGAGTTGGTTGATTAAGTGGTTGAGAGCAGTTTCACTGGGGTAGAACTGGTAGTAACAAGAGTGCATTGTTGTTGTGATCTAATCATTCTAAGAATGTGTTCTGCAGGTTTTTGTTTTTATTTAAGAGTCCTGAAAGGTCCCTGGCAGTTGGAGTAACAAAGGAGCTCTAGGAATGTTGGCCTGAATCAACATTCCACCATGTTAACAGGATGAGAGGTTTTGGGGGTTACAAAAAGCTTAATGTCTCGACGAAAATGCTGTTAGGACCGGGTGACAGGCAATGTGAGATTGTTTATAAGTGTGTGTGGACTTTCGATACACGGACTTTCAGCGCCGTCTGTAAAAATAGATGGTTAGTTTGAAGGTGGCGTAAATGTGTACTTCGCTCTATGACCTGTGAGAGGAAGCAACGTGCCTAAAAACATTTAGCCTGTCGGAAAATCAACAGTAGGAAGAAGAAGACGAACCACGGAAGTACATTTTGAAAGCGTACAGATAGCGCCACTAATACTTTCAAAAGTCGTATTTATTGAGCCAAGATTAACAAGTTCCAACATGTCAAAACTACAGCTGTTGAATGAGTTTTTAACACAACGATTAACAGTCGCTGCTGTGGAGATATTTGGAGCAGTTCAAGGAGTAATAGTTGAATATCAGGATGAAATCTCCCGTTCAAAGGAGGAAAACGAACGTCTTCAGAGGACACTGGACTTGGTTCTCAAACCCGAAATAAAATTATACAGAGAAGGTTCGTTTCACTGCTATTGTTGTGAAGCAGCTGAGATCGTCGCTGTGTATCTGAAGCGCACCTTGTGCAGAGGTTTAAATGGGCAATCTGGGATTCAAACAAGTTTTAACCATGTTTTGAAGCTATATAGTGTTTGTGTAAAGTTCCATTGTTTTACACGGTTATATTGGGGGGGGGGGGGGGGGTCATTTGGCTGTTGTTGCTAGGCTACGATAGTTATGGAGATAGACTCCAGTTCTATGAGTGGAGCGGAGCCCCATAGGGGAGCTCTGCTCCTATTGGTTTACCCGCTACCTAAAGTAGCCAATGACTGAATTTTTCAATGCCTGCGCCCGCCTGGGGTGCTATATAAAGGGGTGTACTTCGCTACCTCATTCTCCCAAACATACAAAAACAGCCGGGTTTGAACGAGTCGAAGTGGGCCAGCAGCCCTATGGGGCTCCGCTCCACTCATAGAACTGGAGTCTATCTCCATAACTATCGTTCTATATCGTGGAGCTCCGCCCCATAGGGGAGCTCTGCTCCTATTGGTTTAGGCGGAGCGAACGAGGCCAAATGTACCCCCACTGAGACTATTAATCCGTAAAACAATCTCAGCGGCACCCGGAGCTGACCACTGATGTTGGTTCAAGACAACCTTAAAAAGTTGGCCCAACCCACACGAGTCTGCTCCACTGATCTAGCCCTTACGTGAGCACGCAGGGTTGTAGATCTAACGGAACATGTCCTGGAGGAGGGTCCCCTCCCCAGGCACATCCGTAATCATCCTGACAGCACTTGAATAGCATCCCCAACCAGGGTAATCCAAGTGCCATCCCCCCTCAGCAAACTGAGGACAGAGTGAGAAAAGGATGAGGAAGAAATATCACTTACCTAACCCTTACGTTGGGTTGTTGATCTAACAGACATGTCCTGGAGGAGGGTCCCCTCCCCAGGCACATCCGTATTCATCCTGACAGCACTTGAATAGAATCCCCATGACCAGGGTAATCCAAGTGCCCTTCCCACAACATCAGTCATCAGCAAAACTGAGGACAGAATGAGAAAGGATTGAGGACGAATATCACTGACCTAACCCTTACGTGAGCACGTAGGGTTGTAGATCTAACGGAACATGTCCTGGAGGAGGGTCCCCTCCCCAGGCACATCCGTAATCATCCTGACAGCACTTGAATAGAATCCCCAACCAGGGTGATCCAAGTGCTTTCCCCACTACATCAGTCATCAGCAAAACTGAGGACAGAATGAGAAAAGGATGCGGAAGAAATATCACTGATCTAACCCTTACGTGAGCACGTAGGGTTGTTGATCTAACGGAACATGTCCTGGAGGAGGGTCCCCTCCCCAGGCACATCCGTATTCATCCTGACAACACTTGAATAGGATCCCCATGACCAGGGTAATCCAAGTGCCTTCCCACTACATCAGTCATCAGCAAAACTGAGGACAGAATGAGAAAAGGATGAGGAAGAATATCTTTCAAGTAATACCGTACAAAAAGTGATGGCGACGACCAAGACGCCGCCTCACATATCTCCTCCACTCCCACTCCCCTGAGAATGGCCACTGATGTGGCCATGCCCCTGGTGGAATGAGCCCGAATGCCAGTCGGCACGGGCTGCCCCTTCGATTCGTATGCGAGGCTAATAGCCTCGCAAATCCAATGGGACAGCCTCTGCTTCGAGAGTGGTGCCCCGGCTTTCTGTCCGCCGTAGCAGATCAGAAGCTGGGGAGAAGATCTCAGTCCTGCCGTGCGCTTCACATATTGTGCCAACGCGCGCACCGGACATAGACAATGTAAACGCCTCTCCCTCTCTCCGTCGTGAGGAGGAGGAAAAAAGGCGCTCAGAGCACAGCTCTGAACCCTAAACCCACGATTAACCTTAGGGATAAAAGCCGGGTTAGGGCGTAACACAGCTTTTGTTTTGTCATCAGATATGATCAACAATCTGCCCGTGTCGAGAGAGCACATAAATCACTCACTCGCTTAGCCGTAGTCAAGGCGAGGAGCTGACTCGTCTTGAGAGACAATAAACGCAACGACACAGTGTCAATGGGTTCGAATGGGGCACGCACAGCGCCTCTAGCACAATCGACAGGTCCCATTTTGGCATTAGAGTCCTACGAGGGCGTCTAAGCCTACACACTCCAGTCAAAAAACGCTTAACCAGCGAATGACTGAACAGTGTCGTTGTCGCAAAACCCTCATGACAAGCTGAGATGACAGCCGCGTAAACTTTAATAGTTCTCGCCGCCAATCCCTTGTCAAACAGCGACTGTAAGAAGCACAAGAACGTTTCGACCCGACAGCAGACTGGGTCAACGTCCTGTCCCTCACACTGTGTAAACACTCGCCAGCGCGCCGCATATCCCTTTGCAGTGGATTGCGCGCGCGCACTCTGAATGGTCTGAATGACCGCGTCTGTCAGACCCCTGCGTTCTAACAAATCCATCTCAGTAACCAGGCCATGAGGGGGCCCCCCATCATAGGCGGCCCCCTCACCAAGCCTCTGGCTTGAGAGAGTGCATCTTGTCGATGAGGTATGGGCCATGGGCCCTCTACCAACATCTCCATCAGTTCCGGAAACCACGGGGCTCCGGGACGGTCCGGGGCTACAAGAATTAACTCTAGCCTCTCTGACCTCACTCGTGCCAACAGTGGGAGGATAGATGTCAGGGGTGGGAACGCGTATAACAGGACCCTCGGCCATGGGTGGTGTGCGAATGTATCGACTCCCAATGGCGGGTTGTCCTGTTCGCGCAGGAAGAACCAAAGGCGACACTGCGCATTCGTCCGTGACGCAAACAGAACCACTTCTGCTTGCCCGAACCGTGCCCAAATCAGCGACACAATGGAGGGTGCTAACCTCCAGTCGTCGTCCCTCGGGCCTCCCCGTGATAACAGATCTGCTCCTTCATTGAGCAGACCTGGAATGTGGAGAGCTTTCAGCGAACTCAGGCGACTCCGCGCGCGATGACGCGCGGGTCTCTCCAGTAGCTCAGGTCGGTTTTGACCGATCTCTGTATTACAATCAACTTGCGACGGCGTTCTCACTGGAACCCGTCGCAGTCGTGCGAACCGCCTCTGCAGTCTGCGCATGTGTAACAGGCCTAAGGGGACCACTACATGGGCTGCAGACCTCAGTCCTAGTAAGGACATCCTTGACAGAGCGGTGATTGTATTTGTCACTCGACACACCCAGGGAGCTGACGTCAGTGTCGCTCTCCGTGGTGCCGATAAACTGGCCCTCATCTCGGCAGTATCCAACTGAATGCCTAGATAGGAAAACTGTTGAGCCGGCCACGGAGCACTCTCTGTCCAGTTTACAGCTAACCCCAGCTGAGTGAGGCGCTGCACCAGTGAGGTTGCGTCCCGAATGGCTCGATTTGGGCATTGGGCCAAGACCAGTAGGTCGTCGAGATCCGCATATTATGCGTATCTCGTTACGCCTCAGTGGTTCGAGTGCTGTCTGCACGCATTTGGAGAAAAAACGAGGAGCAAGCGCGTACCCGAAGGGCAGGCGCGTGTACTCGTAAACCTTCCCTTGGAAACAAAACGTAGGAATTTCCTGTGCCACTCTGTGATTGGCACACGAAATACGCGACCCTCAGGTATCTACGAAAGGGGCGTTTCGCCACTCTCTCGTTGAGGACCCTGAAATCTAGTATGGGTCTCATGTCTCCCGAATTCTTTGGGACAAGGAAATACGGGGAGTACCATCTCATGTCCCACTGGTCCCTCGGAACCAATGTCACTGCGCCCTTTGTTAGGAGATTCGTAATCTCCTCCCGGAGCGCACGTGTCTTTATCGGGCAGGACAAAAAACAGTCTCTCTCACGCCCCTGAAGGGCGGAGGAGGCTGAATGAACTGTAGTGCATATCCCCTCCTCAATGTCCTGTCAAGCCAGCCCGACAGAATACCTGTCCCTTCTAGTCATTCTGCATAAAGCAACGACAGCGGCTGGGCCGTCTGTTGTGGTGCAGTCGACAGAAAAAACTTGAATTTCTGTATGACCCCAGCCGCCGCTGCCCACCGAGGAGATGGCACAGCCCAAGGTGGGGTCATTTCGAAAAGGGATGGGCTGCCGTCTGTAAAGAGTGTTTGTTATGTGTAACAATGCTCTTTATTGACGCAGGTTTATTATGCCTGATAATCAAAGAACCGGCCGCACGCTCATGAGCTGGGCCAGGTCTTGATAGACATGGAGGGGTTTTTGATGTAAATAACGCCTCGTGTCGTGATAGGGGTAAGTCCGCTAGGCAGAGAGCTGGCCACACGCCGGTAAGCTGGGCTAGTCTCCGCTTCGTTTCTAACTGGTAGCGATTCGACCACACTCTGACAAGGCAGGTGGGTCTCCGCTCCGGTAGATACCATGGAAAATCCTCCTTAGGGATTTACCGTCTGACTTACCGTCTGTAAAGAGTGTTTGTTATGTGTAACAATGCTCTTTATTGACGCAGGTTTATTATGCCTGATAATCAAAGAACCGGCCGCACGCTCATGAGCTGGGCCAGGTCTTGATAGACATGGAGGGGTTTTTGATGTAAATACCGCCTCGTGTCGTGATAGGGGTAAGTCTGCTAGGCAGAGAGCTGGCCACACGCCGGTAAGCTGGGCTAGTCTCCGCTTCGTTTCTAACCGGTAGCGATTCGACCACACTCTGACAAGGCAGGTGGGTCTCCGCTCCGGTAGATACCATGGAAAATCCTCCTTAGGGATTTACCGTCTGACTTACCGTCTGTAAAGAGTGTTTGTTATGTGAAACAATGCTCTTTATTGACGCAGGTTTATTATGCCTGATAATCAAAGAACCGGCCGCACGCTCATGAGCTGGGCCAGGTCTTGAATAGACATGGAGGGGTTTTTGATGTAAATACCGCCTCGTGTCGTGATAGGGGTAAGTCTGCTAGGCAGAGAGCTGGCCACACGCCGGTAAGCTGGGCTAGTCTCCGCTTCGTTTCTAACCGGTAGCGATTCGACCACACTCTGACAAGGCAGGTGGGTCTCCGCTCTGGTAGATACCATGGAAAATCCTCCTTAGGGATTTACCGTCTGACTTACCGTCTGTAAAGAGTGTTTGTTATGTGTAACAATGCTCTTTATTGACGCAGGTTTATTATGCCTGATAATCAAAGAACCGGCCGCACGCTCATGAGCTGGGCCAGGTCTTGATAGACATGGAGGGGTTTTTGATGTAAATACCGCCTCGTGTCGTCGCGGCACTGAGTTTGCTCAGAAACTCCGCCTCCGCTGCAGACAGACCGTTGGGTCGGTCTGTGGTGATCTTCGCAATGGCGGCGTTAAACACGGCGATGTTATTCGCCGCCGCCTGCGCACCGAGCTCATCAGAGCTTTCTGATTCTGACACCGGCACCGACCACTCAGCTGGGTGAGGGCGGCGTGGTGTCAGGGCCGGCTGAGCGGGCGGGACCATCCCTACTTGGGGAGGTGCCTGCCCAGAACGCCGCTCTGGGGCCTGTCCGGACGCATCATCGGCAGAGCTATTCGAGTCGGATAGCATCCCCGAGATAGCGCCCGCCAGGGGACAACGCTCTCCTTGATCCAGGCCATCCCCTTTCGCCTTTCCGCGACGGAAAGGAGGTGGAAGGGGAGGCAGCTGGGGGAGGCGACCAACGCCGCCTCGGCATGTTCGGGGCCGAGGCAGACGTGGCAGAAGTCGTGCTTGTCCTCCGCTGCTAGGAAATCGCAGCGGCAGGTGTCCCGGAGGAACTTCTTCGTGGTCGGCGGCGGACGATCCATCGCTGAAGGGAAAAGTCTCCTCCGCTGAAAAGTGTCCTCCGCTGCTCGGAAGTCGCAGCGGCAGGCGTCCCGGAGGAACTTCTCCATAGGCGGCGGACGATCCATATCTTGAAGGGAAAAGTCTGGCGGGTTCTCCAGTCTTAGTAGTCGTCCTTCTCAGTCTTCAGATATAAACCCGTGCTGAACTTTTTGGGAGAATGAGGTAGCGAAGTACACCCCTTTATATAGCACCCCAGGCGGGCGCAGGCATTGAAAAATTCAGTCATTGGCTACTTTAGGTAGCGGGTAAACCAATAGGAGCAGAGCTCCCCTATGGGGCGGAGCTCCACGATATAGAACGTGATGCAGAGACGTAACAAGGTAGCTATTCACAACTGTTGAATAAAAACAACAGGAGACCTGCAGAACATGCAGACCTGTAGAATGATTACACAACAATGCACTCTCTTGGCTACCACTTTGCTGGAAACCACTCTCAACCACTTAACCAACCAAACACATTATACACAGTTGAACGTTTAAATGGAAACCAAACGATGCCATTTGTGAACCAGTGCTGGTCTTTCAAGCTGTTCACACCAATCCATCTGTGAACTGTTCCCAAAACAAAAAATGACTTTACCAGCATTCCATTAACCCTAGCCTTAACCAAACCCTTAACCGTAACGTTAACCATAACCACATTTTAACCAATTTGGAAATTCAACCCATAGTCTTTCCTGAACAACGAAGGGCTTGTTTTAAACTGGTTAATACTATATCCTTTCCAGCAGATCCTGGGCAGATCGCTCACTCTGTCTCTGAAGAGGTTCCCCATGAGCAGCAGGAGTGGAGCCCCAGTCTGGGGCAGGAGGACATAGAGATCAACCAGATTAAAGAAGAGCAGGAGATTGACACCTCAGACTGGACATACAATCCCTGGGATGTAGAAAGTGACTCTGATGGTAAGAACCCAATTATGACCTCACAGAAGGACAGTGAGAGGAATGATCCATCAACCACTGCAGCTGAACAGAACAACATAGAACCTGTTGAAGAGGAATATGCAGTATCAGAGCCAACCAGAGACTCACAACTCCCCTCTGCAGTAAATCCAGACTGTTCTCAAGTTGAGAGTGAAAATGTTTATCGCTGTGATATTTGCAACATAAGTTATCTAGTGAAAGGAAAACTAACACTGCACATGAGGCTACACACAGACACACCGTATCACTGTAGGTTTTGTCAAAAGTGTTTCAGGAAGAAGGAAAAGTGGAAAGTGCATGTGATGACACACACAGGGGAGAAACCCTATAGGTGCAATGTCTGTGAGAAACATTTCAAACAAAGGAGTACCCTGATAGATCATATTAAGATTCACACAGGGGAGAAACCATACAGGTGTCATGTTTGTGAAAAACAGTTCACTCAAAGGAGTCACATGAAACAACATATACAGAGTCACACAGGGGAGAGACGCTTTAGTTGTCATCTCTGTGAAAAACAATTTGTGAGAAATAGTGTCCTAAATGAGCATATTTTGACTCACACAGGAGAGAAACCCTTTAGATGCCATATCTGTGGAAAACATTTCAGACAAAGTAGTACTAGGTCAGGACATATTAAAGCTAAACACAAGGGGGAACACCTGCACATATGCCCAGATGCATAGATTGTGGCAAAAGCTACATTCAAATATGATCCCTGAGAATAGAAACCATGCACATAGTTCCTGACCCTGGGTCCTCATGATATGTTCCCCTTGTAAATATGAACAATTTAATACATTCACTCTAGAGGTGTTGACAGTTCCACTGTAAAAGAATACCCAAGACCTGTTTAGGGCTGGGTCCAAAAAACAAACTTGTCCCTTGTGTCTGAGATCAGTTAACCACTGAAGAGATGAACAATTGTCAATTCAATTCAAAGTGGTTGTTTCTGCAGGCTGTATTTTTTACATATTTGTTATTAAGACATATTTGTCATGTTGTTGTAAGTCGCTTTGGATAAAGGCGTCTGCTAATTGCCAAAAATGTAATGTAAGCTAGAATTAAGACATCCACAGTTATAGGGTTAGGGTTTGTCTTCATAGATAGACCAACAACAATGTTTTTATTTATTTATTTATTGACTCTGAAATGGAATGATAAATAAAGAAGATCTTCGTCACGTTGTCTTCTTGAAAGCCAGGCTGATAGCCATGTTTCTCCGGTAAATTATTTCATTTCATGCATGTAGTCCCAGTACACAAACACAAATTATTTGAGTCTGTTCTGTCTTACATTATACTGAATGGACGGTTACAGTATCCAGTTGTAACTGTTTATTAGTGAGAATCTGAACTGACAACTAACCCTGTTGGTAGGAACTGACAACTATCCCCGGCCCCTTGGTAGGAACTGACAACTATCCCCGTTGGTAGGAACTGACAACTATCCCCGTTGGTAGGAACTGACAACTATCCCTGTTGGTAGGAACTGACAACTATCCCTGTTGGTAGGAACTGACAACTAACCCCGTTGGTAGGAACTGGCAACTAACCCTGTTGCTGGGAACTGACAACTATCCCCGTTGGTAGGAACTGACAACTAACCCCGTTGGTAGGAACTGACAACTATCCCTGTTGCTGGGAACTGACAACTATCCCCGTTGGTAGGAACTGACAACTATCCCCGTTGCTGGGAACTGACAACTATCCCTGTTGGTAGGAACTGACAACTATCCCTGTTGGTAGGAACTGACAACTATCCCCGTTGGTAGGAACTGACAACTATCCCCGTTGGTAGGAACTGACAACTATCCCTGTTGGTAGGAACTGACAACTATCCCCGTTGCTGGGAACTGACAACTATCCCCGTTGGTAGGAACTGACAACTATCCCCGTTGGTAGGAACTGACAACTATCCCTGTTGGTAGGAACTGACAACTATCCCTGTTGCTGGGAACTGACAACTATCCCCGTTGGTAGGAACTGACAACTAACCCCGTTGCTGGGAACTGACAACTATCCCCGTTGGTAGGAACTGACAACTATCCCTGTTGGTAGGAACTGACAACTATCCCCGTTGGTAGGAACTGACAACTATCCCTGTTGCTGGGAACTGACAACTATCCCCTTTGGTAGGAACTGACAACTATCCCCGTTGCTGGGAACTGACAACTATCCCCGTTGGTAGGAACTGACAACTAACCCTGTTGGTAGGAACTGACAACTAACCCTGTTGGTAGGAACTGACAACTATCCCCGTTGGTAGGAACTGACAACTATCCCCGTTGGTAGGAACTGACAACTATCCCTGTTGGTAGGAACTGACAACTATCTCTGTTGGTAGGAACTGACAACTATCCCCGTTGGTAGGAACTGACAACTATCCCTGTTGGTAGGAACTGACAACTATCCCTGTTGGTAGGAACTGACAACTATCTCTGTTGGTAGGAACTGACAACTATCCCTGTTGGTAGGAACTGACAACTAACCCTGTTGGTAGGAACTGACAACTAACCCTGTTGGTAGGAACTGACAACTAACCCTGTTGGTAGGAACTGACAACTAACCCTGTTGGTAGGAACTGACAACTAACCCTGTTGCTGGGAACTGACAACTATCCCTGTTGGTAGGAACTGACAACTATCTCTGTTGGTAGGAACTGACAACTATCTCTGTTGGTAGGAACTGACAACTATCCCTGTTGGTAGGAACTGACAACTATCCCTGTTGGTAGGAACTGACAACTATCCCTGTTGGTAGGAACTGACAACTATCCCTGTTGGTAGGAACTGACAACTATCCCTGTTGGTAGGAACTGACAACTATCCCCGTTGGTAGGAACTGACAACTATCCCTGTTGGTAGGAACTGACAACTATCCCTGTTGGTAGGAACTGACAACTATCCCTGTTGGTAGGAACTGACAACTATCCCCGTTGGTAGTGTAGTATATTTTAATGGGCCTGTATGCTATGAAGGGCCTGTCCTACTGAAAATGGGGGTTTTACGAGCCTTTGTCCTTGGAAATTGTCGTTCACAAAATGGATGACCTGAAGGCCTGTATCTTAAGATGGTGGTTTATGACCTCCTGGCCTCTGCCCCCTTTTCACACCTCAAGCATCTATACAGTGAAGGTGATAGGCCATTGTCTGTGACTGTATTTACATACTATTGTTTATAAATAAGGGTGTGGGCCCAAGGGGGGCTCTCTCTGTTCCAGCACCTCTCTGACCAGGCAGCTCCCCTCTCTCTCTCTCTCTCTCTCTCTCTCTCTCTCTCTCTCTCTCTCTCTCTCTCTCTCTCTCTCTCTCTCTCTCTCTCTCTCTCTCTCTCTCTCTCTCTCTCTCCTCTACCAGACCAGACCAGAATCCAGTTTTGATATCTGTATACTTTTGTACTTTAAATAAATAGTCTTGAACTCAGAATTGTTCTTTGATTCATAACCAACAAGAGAAATTAACAACAGTAGGAACTGGCAACTAACCCCGTTGCTAAGGACACCCATGCGATTAGATCCGTGCTGCAACAAGCACATTAAACAATACCATACCTATTGTTACAACTTTTCTCTAGTGTTTTTCAGCGTAACTTCTTACTGAACAGTATTTTTACATAACTGTCTGTATACATTGTTACTTTATCTTACGAAATACGTAATAAGCACTGATCCACTGATGTTTTGTGAGATGGCTGAGCTTGGAGTAAAGTAAACCTTTTCTCGAGGAAAGCGGTGTTAGGACCTGGTGACAGGCAACGTGAGATTGCTTAGAAGTTTTGTGGATTTTCTATACACCAATGTGGCTTTCAGCTCCGTGTGTGAAAGGGCTGTTATACTTGTGATAATGGGTGGAAAAGGCTGGGTAGTTTGAAGATGCCATCAATGTGTACTTCTCTCTATGACCTGTGAGAGGCAGCAACATACCTAAAAGCATCCAGCCTGCCGAAAAATCTAGACGAAGAAGAACAACAACAACAGGAGTAAATTTGGCAAGCGTGTAGATGGCACAAATACGTTCATACGTCTTTTGTAATGAGCCATTAACAAATTCCAACATGTCAAAACTACATTTATTGAATGAGTTTGTAACGCAACGATTAACAGTGGCTGCTGTGGAGATATTTGGAGCAGTTCAAGATGTAATAGTTGAATATCAGGTCGAAATCTCCCGTTCAAAAGAGGAGAACGAACGTCTTCTGAGGCAACTGGACTTGGTTCTCAAACCCGAGATAACATTACGCAGAACAGGTTTGTTACACTTCTATTGTTGTGATGCAGATCCTCGCTGTGTATCTGAAGCGCACTGTTATGCAGAGATTCAGTAGTCTCGACGGCATTGGGGTTTAAACGGACAATATTATGTTCGCACACTAAAAAACGGTGGCCTGGCGGGGTCATTTTTATGTTAATACATAACAAAGTCTCTAACTGTCCATAGGACTGAATAGAAGAGGATGCAATCCGGCTACATATATACACGTTTTGTTTTTTTAAGTATCCATGACATGCCATTAACCTTAACCAAACCCTTAACTGTAACTTTAACTATAACCACATTTTAACCAACCACAAACCGTTAGTCTTTCCTGAACAATGAAGTACTTTAAACTGCTATATCCTTCTCTGCAGATCCTGGGCAGATCACTAACGCCGTCTCTGAAGAGGTTCCCCATGAGCAGCAGGAGTGGAGCCCCAGTCTGGGGCAGGAGGACATAGACATCACACAGATTAAAGAAGAGCAGGAGATTGATACCTCAGACTGGACATACACTCCCGCTTATGTAGAAACTGACTCTGATGGTAAGAATCCAACTTTGTCCACAAAGGAGGACTGTGAGAGGAATGATATATCAACCACTCCAGCTGAACAGAACAAAATAGAACCTGTTGAAGAGGAATATGCAGTATCAGATCCAACCAACGATGCACAACTCCCCTCTGCAGTAAATCCAGACTTTTCTGAAGCTCAGAGTGAAAAAGGTTATCACTGTGATATTTGCAACAGACATTATAGAGTTAAAGGCTATCTAACAGTGCACATGAGGCTACACACAGAGACACCGTATCACTGTACGTTTTGTCTAAAACGTTTCAAAGAGAATGATGCTCTGAAGGTGCATGTGATGACACACACAGGGGAGAGACGCTATGAGTGCAATGTCTGTGAAAAACTTTTCAAACTAAGAAAACATCTAATAGATCATATTACAACTCACACAGGGGAGAAACCATACAGCTGTCAAGTTTGTGGAAAACATTTCAAAAAACGTAGTACTATGTTAAAACATATTAGTGCTACGCACAAGCTGGAGAGGCTACATAGGTGCCATGTCTGTAGACAAATGTTCACACAAATGAGTACTATGATAGAACATGTGAAGACTCACACAGGGAAGACACCATATATCTGCCATGTTTGTACATGGCCTTTCAAAACGAAGAGGGGACTGACAGAACATATAAGGATTCACACAGGAGAGAAACCCTACAGCTGCCTTGTTTGTGAAAAACGTTTCACACAAAGGGGTCATATGAAAGAACATGTAAGGACTCACACAGGAGAGAAACCTTTTAGATGCCATATCTGCGGATTACATTTTGGACAAAGTAGTGCCAGGACAAGACATATTAAGAATAAACACAATGCACACCTGCACAGATGCAAAGATTGTGGCAAAAGCTACACGAAAATAAGCTTACTGAGAAAGCATGTGGAAACCGTCCACACAGGTCCTGACCCTGGTCCACATGAAGTGTCATCAGTGTAACCATTGTAAATATTAACTATTTGATCTAGAGGACCTAACCGGAATACCCAGGATACGGTTGGGATTGAGTCCAAAAACAAAACAAAAAAATGTGTCCTTTCAGACTGGGTTGGGATCTGGTTGATTGTTAGGAGTCTTGGGTTCTAGATCAGCTACTGCTGATATAGCCAAGTGGACTTGCCCAGATCCCACCACGGCGCCGATCCAACGCACCAACTGTTGTCAGTCTACCAATCACAACCCAACAGAGCTTGCACTACAGTCCTGTTTACTACAGATTGGGATCCGACAGCACTGAAAGGGTATTGGATCGGACCAATACAGACCCTATAGTTGCCATGTCTGTGGAGAACTCTTCAAACTCTGGGCCTATGGGAGATCATGTCAGTGTTTTTCTTTGATGCTAGTTTTGTCCTGACTTTTTTTTCTTTTTGTTACTGACTGTTTTATTTGTGTTAGTTTTTTGTGGGGGAGCTCCTTTGTCATGGTTAAGACATCCACAGCATACAAAATATTAATTATTCCTTTGAGGAACATAAAAAAGCTGATTACTTATCTGTTTAGAAGTTTTACAAAGTGACTATGAAATGGTCTGTAAAGCCCTAACTTGGATGAATAAAGACAAAAAGTAAAATTGGTCATGTTGTACTGGATATATTTATTGGGTTAGGACATGTCTTTGAAAACGAAACAAATCGTCTTTGAAAAATCAACGACTGTCTGAGCATGTCATGACTGCGTATAGCCAGTCTCGTGAGGCTGGACTTGTTTCATAAATCTTGTGGGATTTATCAAAATAAGCCTGGATTGTCCTTTAGCAATGTTGATGGAATACCCCCCTGGGAGTGGGAATGTACCCCTTAATAGGTTGAGCCTGACTGAGAGAGACAGCTAGAGTGAGAGAGAAAGAGCAGCCATGAGAGCAATAAAGGTATACCTGGGAGGAGAGAGAGAGATAGAAAGAGAGAATGTGCATCCAAGGAAAATACTACTCTAAGGAGTCAGAAGTCTGAGACAACGGATATAATGACCTTTGCTGTCGATAATACCCTATTAGTGTTGGGGGAACATCAGCGCAGGGGAATGCCTAATATTATTGTCATCGAAGATGTTTACGTGGCAGGTTATTAAACAAGTACCACATGATATGTGGGTGATTTATGATAAAGGTTTGGCTTTCTTATATCCCAGTCGTTTTTCATATGAATGATGGGCATGTTTGAATCTGGCTAATATTATATCCTTCTCTGCAGACCTTGGGCAGATCACTATCTCTGTCTCTGAAGAGGTTCCCCTAGAGAAGCAGGAGTGGAGCCCCAGTCTAGGGCAGGAGGACATAGACATCACACAGATTAAAGAAGGTTTGAAATGCTCTAACCTGGTCAAATAAAGAGGGGAAGGAATGTTGACTGGATTCTTCTTGAAAGCCGAGGTGTAGCCATATGTTTCTCCAGCAGGTGGCGACATTATTTGTTTCATGCACGAAGTCCTAACACACAAACATTGATCCACAAGACTGTTTGGTGGGTAAGGCTGAGCTTGGTGTAAACACTTTCTCGAGAAAAAAAACGGTGTTAGGACCGGTTGACAGATAATGTGAGAATACCGGGGAAGTATTTACATTTTCTATACACCATGTAAACGGCTGAGAAGTGGAGAAGTGTGATGATGGCATACGTGTAGTTCGCTTTATGACCTATGAGAGGCAGCAACACGAAAATCACATGAAGAAGAAGAAGAAGAAGAAGAAGAAGAAGTAGACTAACGAGAGTAAAATATCCTAAGCGCATGGCTAGCACAAATAGCACAAATAGCACAAGATTAAGTGATTCCAACATGTCAAAACTACAGTCGTTGAACGAGTTTTTCACGCAGCGATTAACCGTGGCTGCTGTGGAGATATTTGGAGCAGTTCAAGGAGTAATAGTTGAATATCAGGACGAAATCTCCCGTTCAAAAGAGGAGAACGAACGTCTTCAGAGGATACTGGACTTGGTTTTCAAACCCGAGATAAAATTACACAGAGCAGGTTTGTTACACTTATATTGTTGTGATACAGATGAGATCGTCGCTGTGTATCTGAAGCTCAACACTGAACTAGTCGGCCGAGCAGTTGCCAAAGCACAAGCAAGAGGAGAGCGACATTTTCTTTGTATGACAACAAGCACAAACAGTGAAGGTCCTTGCTGTCATGTCAAGAAAGTTGTACTAGTAGCCTACTCTAATTAGAATGTAGGCCTATCTGATGTCCCTAATCATATTAATTAGTATTCAAACAGACACAGCACCACGATGTTGAATCAGCTACAGACAAATAGCCTTATTTCAATGAGGTCTAAACAATGTAGGGCTTCTTTTAAACTGGCTAATACTATTTCTTCTCTGCAGATCCTGGGCAGATCACTGTCTCCGTCTCTGAAGAGGTTCCCCATGAGCAGCAGGAGTGGAGCCCCAGTCTAGGGCAGGAGGACATAGAGATCAACCAGATTAAAGAAGAGCAGGAGTTTGATACCTCAGACTCAACATACTCTCCCGAGATCAAACAAGAAGAGCAGGAGTTTGATATCTCAGACTCATCATACCTTCCCGCTTATGTACAAACTGACACTGATGGTAAGAATCCAACTATGTCTATAAAGGAGGACTGTGAGAGGAATGATCTGTCAACCACTCCAGCTGAACAGATCAAAATAGAACCTGTTGAAGAGGAATATGAAGTATCAGAGCCAACCAGAGACTCACAACTCCTCTCTGCAGTAAATCCAGATTTTTCTGAAGCTCAGAGTGAAAAAGGTTATCGCTGTGATATTTGCAACAGATGTTATAGAGTTAAAGGCTATCTTAAACTGCACATGAGGCAACACACAGAGACACCGTATCACTGTACGTTTTGTGTAGAACGTTTCAAAGAGAAGGGTGCTCTGAAAGTGCATGTGATGACGCACACAGGGGAGAGACCCTATGGATGCAATCTCTGTGATAAACGTTTCAAACTAAGAAAACATCTAATGGATCATATTGAAAGTCACACAGGGGAGAGACGCTATAAGTGCAAAGTCTGTGAAAAATGTTTCAAACTAAGAAAACATCTAATAGATCATATTAAAACTCACACAGGGGAGAGGCCCTATAGGTGCAATGTCTGTGAAAAACCTTTCAAACAAAGAAAACATCTAATAGATCATATTACAACTCACACAGGGGAGAAACCATACAGCTGTCAAGTTTGTGGAAAACATTTCAAAAAACGTAGTACTATGTTAAAACATATTAGTGCTACACACAAGGGGGAGAGTCTACATAGGTGCCATGTCTGTAGAAAAATGTTCACACAAATGAGTACTATGATAGAACATCTTAAGATTCACACAGGGAAGACACCATATATCTGCCATGTTTGTACATGGCCTTTCAAAACGAAGAGCCGACTGACAGAACATATAAGGATTCACACAGGAGAGAAACCCTACAGCTGCCTTGTTTGTGAAAAACGTTTCACACAAAGGGGTCATATGAAAGAACATGTAAGGACTCACACAGGAGAGAAACCTTTTAGATGCCATATCTGCGGATTACATTTTGGACAAAGTAGTGCCAGGACAAGACATATTAAGGCTGAACACAATGCACACCTGCACAGATGCAAAGATTGTGGCAAAAGTTACACGAAAATAAGCTTACTGAGAAAGCATGTGGAAACCGTCCACACAGGTCCTGACCCTGGTTCACATGAAGTGTCATCAGTGTAACCATTGTAAATATTAACTATTTGATCTAGTCAGGACCTAACCTGAATACCCAGGATACGGTTGGGATTGAGTCCAAAAACAAAACAAAACAAAACAATGTGTCCTTTCAGACTGGGTTGGGATCTGGTTGATTGTTAGGAGTCTTGGGTTCTAGATCAGCTACTGCTGATATAGCCAAGTGGACTTGCCCAGATCCCACCACGGCGCCGATCCAACGCACCAACTGTTGTCAGTCTACCATCACAACCCAACAGAGCTTGCACTACAGTCCTGTTTACTACAGATTGGGATCCGACAGCACTGAAAGGGTATTGGATCGGACCAATACAGACCCTATAGTTGCCATGTCTGTGGAGAACTCTTCAAACTCTGGGCCTATGGGAGATCATGTCAGTGTTTTTCTTTGATGCTAGTTTTGTCCTGACTTTTTTTTCTTTTTGTTACTGACTGTTTTATTTGTGTTAGTTTTTTTGTGGGGGAGCTCCTTTGTCATGGTTAAGACATCCACAGCATACAAAATAATTATTATTCCTTTGAGGAACATAAAAAAGCTGATTACTTATCTGTTTAGAAGTTTTACAAAGTGACTATGAAATGGTCTGTAAAGCCCTAACTTGGATGAATAAAGACAAAAAGTAAAATTGGTCATGTTGTACTGGATATATTTATTGGGTTAGGATATGTCTTTGAAAACGAAACAAATCGTCTTTGAAAAATCAACGACTGTCTGAGCATGTCATGACTGCGTATAGCCAGTCTCGTGAGGCTGGACTTGTTTCATAAATCTTGTGGGATTTATCAAAATAAGCCTGGATTGTCCTTTAGCAATGTTGATGGAATACCCCCCTGGGAGTGGGAATGTACCCCTTAATAGGTTGAGCCTGACTGAGAGAGACAGCCAGAGTGAGAGAGAAAGAGCAGCCATGAGAGCAATAAAGGTATACCTGGGAGGAGAGAGAGCGATAGAAAGAGAGAATGTGCATCCAAGGAAAATACTACTCTAAGGAGTCAGAAGTCTGAGACAACGGATATAATGACCTTTGCTGTCGATAATACCCTATTAGTGTTGGGGGAACATCAGCGCAGGGGAATGCCTAATATTATTGTCATCGAAGATGTTTACGTGGCAGGTTATTAAACAAGTACCACATGATATGTGGGTGATTTATGATAAAGGTTTGGCTTTCTCATATCCCAGTCGTTTTTCATATGAATGATGGGCATGTTTGAATCTGGCTAATATTATATCCTTCTCTGCAGACCTTGGGCAGATCACTATCTCTGTCTCTGAAGAGGTTCCCGTAGAGAAGCAGGAGTGGAGCCCCAGTCGAGGGTAGGAGGGCATAGACATCACACAGATTAAAGAAGGTTTGAAATGCTCTAACCTGGTCAAATAAAGAGGGGAAGGAATGTTGATTGGAT
This sequence comes from Nansenia antarctica, assembly GCF_963989245.1. Lineage (NCBI taxonomy): Eukaryota > Metazoa > Chordata > Actinopteri > Argentiniformes > Microstomatidae > Nansenia > Nansenia antarctica. Next base: position 37,268,637 of record NC_137688.1, read on the forward strand.
TCTTCTTGAAAGCCGAGGTGTAGCCATATGTTTCTCCAGCAGGTGGCGACATTATTTGTTTCATGCACGAAGTCCTAACACACAAACATTGATCCACAAGACTGTTTGGTGGGTAAGGCTGAGCTTGGTGTAAACACTTTCTCGGAAGAAAAAAAAACGTTGTTAGGACCGGTTGACAGATAATGTGAGAATGCCGGGAAGTATTTACATTTTCTATACACCATGTAAACGGCTGAGAAGTGGAGAAGTGTGATGATGGCATACGTGTAGTTCGCTTTATGACCTATGAGAGGCAGCAACACGAAAATCACATGAAGAAGAAGAAGAAGAAGACTAACGAGAGTAACATATCCTAAGCGCATGGCTAGCACAAATAGCACAAGATTAACTGATTCCAACATGTCAAAACTACAGTCGTTGAACGAGTTTTTCACGCAGCGATTAACCGTGGCTGCTGTGGAGATATTTGGAGCAGTTCAAGGAGTAATAGTTGAATATCAGGACGAAATCTCCCGTTCAAAAGAGGAGAACGAACGTCTTCAGAGGATACTGGACTTGGTTCTCAAACCCGAGATAAAATTACACAGAGCAGGTTTATTACACTTATATTGTTGTGATATAGCTGAGATCGTCGCTGTGTATCTGAAGCACAACACTGAACTAGTCGGCCGAGCATTTGCCAAAGCACAAGCAAGAGGAGAGCGACATTTTGAAAATCGGATTTTCTTTGTATGACAACAAGCACAAACAGTGGCGTAATAGGTCCTTGCTGTCATGTCTAAGAAAGTTGTACTAGTAGCCTACTCTAATTAGAATGTAGGCCTGTCTGATGTCCCTAATCATATTAATTATTATTCAAACAGACACAGCACCACGATGTTGAATCAGCTACAGACAAATAGCCTTATTTCAATGAGGTCTAAACAATGTAGGGCTTCTTTTAACCCTCCGGTTGTGTTCCCGGTCAAATCTGACCGAGAGCAACTTTCATCGGGGTCATCCCTATGTTCCCCGGGTCCTATGTTCCCCGGGTCCTATGTTCCCCTGTTTCTTAGCAAAAAAAAAAAAAAGGGTTCTATGTTCCCCTCTTCCGAAAACTTCCGAAAAAGGGTTCTATGTTCCCCGCTTCCGAAAAAGGGTTCTATGTTCCCCGCTTCCGTATATTCCCCGCCAGCCGTTGTGTCAAGCGACCCCAGGTGTCGTTATGTAGTACTGCATGAGTTTTTTTTTTTTTTTTTTTTTTTTTTTTTTAAACAACATACACAAATACATAATTATACTGTTAGTTTTTTTTTTATTGTTTTTTTTTTAAACAACATACACAAATACATAATCATACTGTGGATTACTATGTGTACAACATTATTATATGAACAAAATGATTATATGTACAAAACCTTTTGTAGGTAGGACACTATTGGACCTCGGCCCAAATCTAGTACTGAACCTGACCCCCCATGCTAAACCATTTGGAAGTACAGTATACTAGGACTCCAATTCAGACACACTGGGGGGCTGTCACAAATCTACTAACTCTAATCAGCCTGGGGCCTCATTCATAACGGGTGCTTAGATCAAATGTTGATCTTACCCGTGTCGTACGTAGAAAACCACGTCAACGTAGTGATTTATAAAATGTCAACGTGAGTCAATTTGATCGTGGAAACGATCGTAGCTCGACGTCGAGTATTCAACTTGCTTACGTACATTACCTACTGGTTATGCGGAGTTATTACAGGCATGTGAGCTGCACTGGAAAAACGTTGCCTATTGTAATTCATGCAAGTGGCTCGTAATAAAATTAACGATGTTGTTATCAGCCGAGAAAATGAGTTTAATTCAAGATTGAAAGGGAACTAATGTTTATGATTGTATTTCAGTCTTTCTTTATATCCCTACGGAGCTGTCTATCTCTCTTCAACATGCCTATGCCTTGCCCGGCCACGCGCTAAATGATACTGGATTTCGAGTTGAGTCGGGATGAGGGGGAATGGCATCCCCCCTGAAATAAAAACAGTCCAAATCATCCCCCTTCTAAAACTGCCATCCCCCCTTTCCATCCCTTATGTCATTTTTATCAATGAACGTGGTATTACTGCCCTCTCCCCTTCCAGACGCACGCCTATATAATATAGTATTAACGCCCTGTGATAGCGGCTCAAATAGCGGCTGAATGAAGCTATAATATAATATAATACAGACAGTATATAATATTGTCAGTATTGTCTGTCTGTATTATATTATATTATAGCACTTGGCTTCATTCAGCCGCTATAATTGAGCCTCTATCACAGGGCGTTAATACAAACCTCATTCACCTGCGTTCAATTCCAAGTATGTTTGGTATTTATAGAAGGAAGCACGTACGCAACTTTAAACCATCTCAGCCCGTTTTATAAATAATGCTCACGTCCGTTTAGAAAAATGTGCTTACGTGAAAGTCAAAGATGACGTTCAAGTATTTCTTTATGAATGAGGCCCCTGGTCTCACACGGCAGACGTCAGAATTCGACGTTGATGGACAAACAATAATCTGCTCTATTCATACATTAATCTGCTCTATTCAGACATTAATCTGCTCTATTCAGACATTAATCTGCTCTATTTGTGGTGTTATGTTAGTTAGAACATAAGGATAATAAATATATGGTGTGACGCTTATGCTGTAGACCAATGGGAATGAGTTGGGGATAGAGGGGAGAGCATGCACAGTGGGAAAGCGGGCAGAGTGGAATGAATGGTGGAACTGGATGGTTAATAAAGTACGTGATATATAGTTAACAGTTGTCTCACGCGTTTACATTACGAAACACGACACTATTCAGACATTAATCTGCTCTATTCAGACATTAATCTGCTCTATTCAGACATTAATCTGCTCTATTCATACATTAATCTGCTCTATTCAGACATTAATCTGCTCTATTCACACATTAATCTGCTCTATTCACACATTAATCTGCTCTATATATTCATACATTAATCTGCTCTATTCAGACATTAATCTGCTCTATTCAGACATTAATCTGCTCTATTCATACATTAATCTGCTCTATTCAGACATTAATCTGCTCTATTCACACATTAATGTCTTCACAAATGACCCAACTCTGATAGTCTTTATATCAAATCTGAGAATGAAATTCAGTATGCTAATTATAAAAGGGGTATGCTATTGATAATATGAATGAATGAATCAATGAATGGTCTTTATTGTCATTGATATAGTACTGGTTTACATAAATAAAGGCTATGTACACTATCCACTATACTATACTGTACAAATAAAACACTGTGCTGTACTCTATGCTATGCTATACCTATTCTAACATTTCCTATTCTCGGCAACCTTATGTACCCTAGGGTTGTCATATTGCACATAGTGTTATTGCACATTCATTTAAAGTGTCGCAGTTTGCAGGCTTGAAATGTACATATCATTGTAGCATGATATGCTAAATGTAGCATATCATTTAGATTGTTTTTAATGTATTGTTTTAGATAATTCATTATTTTAAAATATTATTTTCTTTAGATAAACAACTAAAATAAAAAATCTAAATTAGATGCTATTGATACTGCATAGACACACATTGATATAATATACTTGTATGTGTCAGGGGACAATGTTGCACTCTGATATTTAGTGTGTCTCTGTTGCGCCCTTCTTCTCCGAGTCACCAGAGGGCGTAACACCCCCTATCAATTGTTTTAAGGTCAATTGTAATTGAGCTTGAGTTACAAGACTTCCTCAAATACCGGTATGTTCGGAACACATGCGTAGTGACAATGGCTCAAATAATTACTGGAGACCGAGGGGGGAAAATATTAGTTCTGGATAACTTTAGGTACCAGAAACACCGCACAAATTTACAGAATATTCGGTGGCGGTGTTGGAGAGAAGACTGCCGGACAGTTCTGGTTACAAACATCTTTGATGTAGAGGGGGTCAATCCCAACATAGAAGTTCGCGAGGTCCGCGAACATGTGCATGCCCCCGATACACAAATGGTGAACAATGCGCAATTTCGCCAAGTGATTACTGGAGAGGTGGTGAGAGAACCCACAGTACCAATCAAGCGCATTTACGATGCTGAGTGCGTAGGTCTACAGCGGGGCCGTCCCATCCAGCGTGGAGGTCGCGGGCAACCTCCCCAAAGATTCTCCTCAGTTAGGTCTGTTATGGCCAGAGCCAGAGCTGCAGTAATCCCTCCCGTCCCAGCTACCGTTGATGATGTAAGGATCGACGGTCAATGGGCTGAGACATGGAGCAGAGACCATTTCCTCCTGCACCAAGACAGTGAGTGGGGCATAGCAGTGTTTTCCACAGAGGACAACCTGAGACAGCTGCGACACTGCAGGACATTATACATGGATGCTACATTCAAGTCGTGCCCACGCCCATACAACCAAGTATTCACTATACTCGGGGACATTCATGGCTTCGTTGTCCCCCTTGTACATGTCCTCATGGAGCAACGTACAATTGGACACTACCGACAAGTGTTCCAGTGTGTCAAAACGTCACTCAGGAGAATCACCCACCACCTTTGGCGTCCGCGTAAAGTCATCTGTGACTTTGAGCAAGCGCTGAAAACTGCTCTTGAAACGGAGTTGCCACAAGCCAGAATCGGAGGATGCTACTTCCATTTCAACCAAGCCTTGTGGAAGAGGGTACAGGCACTTGGATTGGCTGGTCCATTCCGTCATGACCATCCACTGGCAGCAGTCATCCGCAAGGTTTGTTGTGTTCTGTCATTGCATTTAGAAATGCTCTTACTGTAACGCCAAATCAAATTCCTATATGTGTATGCTTAATGTGTATGCATAAATGGCAATAAACGTTATCTCATCTCTCATCTCATCTCATCTCATCTCATCTCAAGGTGATGGCCTTAGGACACCTGCCTCTGCCTCTGGTCCAGATCAATTTTGATCTTCTCCTCCACCACAGAAACACCAGGCGTGCCCTGATGAACCACCCTGAGTTACAAGACTTCCTTGCGTATGTTCGTAACACATATGTCCATCCTGGAGCGGCCTTCCCACCAGCGATGTGGAATGTGTTCGAGAGAAACATGGAGCAAAGGACCAATAATCATGTTGAATGTAAGTGTAACAATGACAGATCTGAACAAAAAAAATATAATTTCATCTAATAACTAAATCTGAAGTATTAAGTTAATTATTTTATATTGTTAATATAATATTGTCTGCTAATTATGGGTTAATTCATTCTTATCCTATCACCTCTGGGCCTGTGCGTATATCGAGGTTTAACTATGAGCCGAAACAAAAATTAACGAAACATCAAACACAGCAGAGGACAGGAGGGCTCTTTAAACAGGTGGACGAGTTGCCACGTACAGGCGCGCTAATGATGATGGACATAACATCAGTCCAATCATGGGCGGGCACCGTGATTGAGAAAGGATTAAGAAAGGATTTAAAATTGTGAAAGGAGGAGACACAGAGGGGAAAATGTTCAATGTCAAAATGTTCATGCCAAACTAATAACATTTAGGGCCTGATTTACTAAGATCCCAAATAACGAATACTAATTGAAGTTCACACACAGGGGAAGTTGAGATATACTTCAAATAAGGCCCGCTATCTTCTACATTGGAAAGATCAACAATCCTCACTGCACACCGTTAGTAGATCAGCCTGCAGATGTAGAACCAGTTTGCACATTAATAGGCCATTAATAGGCTAATAAGTTATAATTCTGTATTTTTGTTCTAGCTTATCATCGTACTCTGAACGATGCTGTCCAAGTGCGCCATCCTTCACTTTGGAAATTCCTTCGGCACCTGAAGGATCAGCAAACGCTTGCAGAGGGTAAACTGGGGATGGCAGACAGAGGCCACGCTCCCCCAACAAGGAGACGGAAGTGGAGGGAGTTGGAGGCCCGTCTACTGAGGCTGAAAGGACAGTACATGCAGGGCCACAGAGATCTGGCTTCGTACTGGAGGGCTGTCAGCCGTAGCGTCCGTATGGGCTAGATTTCCACATTTATTTTGATAGCACTTTGGCCTATGTTGTTGTTATTATTATTGTTATTGGCCTAATTGTGTTATTGTTATTATTATTATTATTGTTATTATTAGTTAGAATAAGCTGTACGCCATTGTTTACGCCATCATGTATGCCATTGTTTACATGTTATTTAGCTCTTTCATTTGTTTTTGCCAAGTTATTGCTGTACCATAGTTTTGTTATTGAAAGATGTCTGTACCTTTCCAGTTTATATGGACCTGTTTACTTAGTAAGCCATATAGTTATTATTACAATATATGTGATGCCAGAGTTAGGACTGATAATTGCACTAGAGCTCATGTGTCAGGATTACCAGGTTTCAGCAGTGAAACAGTAGGCCTCTCCTTATTAGTGCCTGACTACTAAAACACTAGAGTGAAAGAATGTCTTCATGTTTGATGATGTTTCAAACATGTTGCATCATGTTTGTGCAAACAATGTTTGCACAAACATTGTTTTTTTTTTGTTGTTGTTGGTTGCAATAAAAGCCTATATTTTGGATTGATATCTCTACTGTATTTATTTGATTCCGTTTGACCAAAATATAGAAAAAATATTTCTTTAATCCATGCATACAATTGCAAATGTTGGGCCGCTACCCGCACGTTTAGCTGTGTTGCTCATTCCACAAATGCATGATCCTTACAAGTCATACCTCGTTGTAAAAGTGACTAATCAGCGGGTCATTCCACTAAAGGTGGATCAGTATAGCGGCGCTCAGGGAACTCGAGATTGGAAATCAAGCCTCAGGTGATTCCTCGAACGAGGATCAGCCTTGTGTCATCAGTGTTCACAGAAGACAGGCTTACAAATCTTCGATATGGGCGCGTGCACGCAGACATAAAAAGCCCTGAAGTGTCGATCTGTCGAAATGAAGATACTCCACTCTGCAGGGGTACTACATTTGCGCAGCATTCCGAATTATTGATTTTTATGAAGAGGGAAAAATAAGATGTAAAATAGTGCAATACTGCCGCAATTAACAAGGCGAGGGAAATGGTTTGGCAAGAAATTGCTGACCGATTAAATGCGTAGGTCATACTAGCCCCAGTTATTGTTATATGTTCATATTTTAATAAATGAATATTACTACTGTGGTGATATCCGCAGCAGGCTACAAACCGTCATATCGCCACAATGGCCTAGTGGTATTGACTGCTGCCATAGGATTTAATCGTCATTTTATATCAGTGGTTCGAATCCCTCTTCAGGCGCACTTTTTACTGCATTTCGTTGTCTGAATCTAATCTAAAATCTCATCTAAAAAAGTATTGTAGGCTATAAAATTATGGTGCAGGCTAATTTACAAGAACTGACACGATTACAATGGTGTTTGAAACCTTTGCATGAAATCTTCGGTTAAATGTAAAAAAAAAAAAAAATGAATGACTTAGTCAAGTCTCGAACTCGCAACCTTTGGAACTCCAGTCCGCAGCTTTAACCACTACGCTAGCATGACAGCAATGCAAGTTGTTTCTTTTTACACTCTTTTCTTTATTGATATATCGATTTATCTATCACACTTTCAAAATATCAAGTTATCTATCACACAATCAAACTATCTATCGATCGATCACACTTTCAAAATATCAAATTATCTATCTATCACACAGTCAAACTATCTAATCTATCTATCTCGTGTGAAGTGGGAACTAATATTTCCTAGGGAGGAACTATCGTTCGGGATGTAGTTTCCGCCTGTGAGCCTTTTTTGACGCGCGTCTCACTATAGCCTGTGTTTTCGATTTCGAAGACGTCACTCACTGTGCTACGAAAACTGGCTAGTTACTATGTATATAGTAAAATGCTGAGACAATACTATGACATTCATTGTGTTCTTCATTATTTCCAAGTCATCTTAAGACCCCCCCCCAAAAAAAAAAAAAAAAAAAAAAAAAAAAAAAAAAAACTCTCATGCAGTACCACATAACGACACATGAGGTCGCTTGACACAACGGCGGGCGGGGAACATAGGACCCTTTTTCGGAAGCGGGGAACATAGAACCCTTTTTCGGAAGCGGGGAACATAGAACCCTTTTTCGGAAGTGCGGAACAGGGGAACATAGGACCCGGGGAACATAGGACCCGGGGAACATAGGCATGCTCCCCTTTCATCAATCATAAATATTGTGTTTTACATTTGATTGCCTCAAGGCCTTATGATATCCTCCACACTAGGCATTTGAACATATCAAATTGCTGACTAACCACTGGCATTGAATTTTGAGGTTTTAGTCAACTTTGTAACATCGGTGGTGTTTCCGGTCAAAAATGACCGCCATAGGGAAATTAATGGATAACACAAGTTGTAACAAGCTACAACATTCCAGGATGTATCAGACCTGTTCAAATACCTCATATATAAAGTTTGACACGTTTCAAACTAAACAATTAGGTGTTTGTTATGGGAACCCTTCTCTTTCCCGTGCTTATTTGCCCATCCGAACCAGACCTTAGGTGTGGTTCACCTGGGGTGAAAGAGAAGGGTTCCCATAACTCTGGAAGGTATGGTTCTGGACACATAAGCACGGGAAAGAGAAGGGTTCCCATAACAAACACTGAAATGTATCAAACGAAACAGGTGTTTGTTATGGGAACCCTTCTCTTTCCCGTGCTTATGAAATGTATCAAATGAAACAGGTGTTTGTTATGGGAACCCTTCTCTTTCCCGTGCTTATATGCCCATACAGTTATTCAGGTTAACCAATAGTCTACATTGTTTATGTCTCATCAAATTTTGCACAGTATATGTTGAGATGTTGAAGAACTGATCCAATGTGTTGTTTGGCAGAGATATAGAGTTTCAGGGTGTAACTGGCCTTCTTATTTGAAATTCTCAAAAACGGAAATGACATATTCAATTTCTACTGTGTATTTAGTCACATTACAGTAATTTGGTCATATCTATGTTCGTTTTTTAACATCTCACATGTCTCAGCTATCACCAGGTACCAAACTTAGCAAATTTGACCATGTAGTTTTGGAGATATGAAGCAGTTAATCAGACCGGTCTAATTAGACCGGGAACACCAAGGATGGGGGGGCAAACATGAACACAACCGGAGGGTTAAACTGGCTAATACTATTTCTTCCCTGCAGATCCTGGGCAGATCACTATCTCCGTCTCTGAAGAGGTTCCCCTAGAGAAGCAGGAGTGGAGCCCCAGTCTAGGGCAGGAGGACAGAGAGATCAAACAGATTAAAGAAGAGCAGGAGATTGACACCTCAGACTCATCATACTCTCCCGAGATCAAACAAGAAGAGCAGGAGTTTGATATCTCAGACTCATCATACCTTCCCGCTTATGTACAAACTGACACTGATGGTAAGAATCCTATGTCTATAAAGGAGGACTGAGGAATGATCTGTCAACCACTCCAGCTGAACAGATCAAAATAGAACCTGTTGAGATATTTGGAGCAGTTCAGGAAAGTAATAGTTGAATATCAGGACGAAATCTCCCGTTCAAAAGAGGAGAACGAACGTCTTCAGAAGATACTGGACTTGGTTCTCAAACCCCAGATAAAATTACACAGAGCAGGTTTGTTACACTTATATTGTTGTGATACAGCTGAGGTCGTCGCTGTGTATCTGAAGCACAACACTGAACTAGTCGGCCGAGCAGTTGCCTAAGCACAAGCAAGAAGAGAGCGACATTTTCTTTGTATGACAAGCACAAACAGTGGCGTAATAGGTCCTTGCTGTCTTGTCTAAGAAAGTTGTACTAGTAGCCTACTCTAATTAGAATGTAGGCCTGTCTGATGTCCCTAATCATATTAATTATTATTCAAACAGACACAGCACCACGATGTTGAATCAGCTACAGACAAATAGCCTTATTTCAATGAGGTCTAAACAATGTAGGGCTTCTTTTAAACTGGCTAATACTATTTCTTCCCTGCAGACCCTGGGCAGATCACTATCTCCGTCTCTGAAGAGGTTCCCCATGAGCAGCAGGAGTGGAGCCCCAGTCTAGGCCAGGAGGACATAGAGATCAACCAGATTAAAGAAGAGCAGGAGATTGACACCTCAGACTCATCATACTCTCCCGAGATCAAACAAGAAGAGCAGGAGTTTGATATCTCAGACTCATCATACCTTCCCGCTTATATACAAACTGACACTGATGGTAAGAATCCAACTATGTCTATAAAGGAGGACTGTGAGAGGAATGATCTGTCAACCACTCCAGCTGAACAGAACCACATAGAACCTGTTGAAGAGGAATATGCAGTATCAGAGCCAACCAGAGACTCACAACTCCCCTCTGCAGTAAATCCAGATTTTTCTGAAGCTCAGAGTGAAAAAGGTTATCGCTGTGATATTTGCAACATAAGTTATCTAGTGAAAGGAAAACTAACACTGCACATGAGGCTACACACAGACACACTGTATCACTACGTTTTGTCAAAAACGTTTCAAAGAGCAAGAAACGTGGAAAGCGCACGTGAAGACTCACACAGTGGAGAGACCCTATAGATGCAACGTCTGTGAGAAACATTTCAAACAAAGGAATCATCTAATAAATCATATTAAGACTCACACAGGGGAGAAACCATACAGCTGCCATTTTTGTCAAAAACAGTTTGCACAAAGGAGCACACTGCGAAAGCATGTGGAAACCATCCACACAAGTCCCGACACTGGTCCACATGACATGTTCCCATTGTGAGTATGAACAGTTTGATACGTTCACTCTAGAGGTGTTCACAAGGCCACCCTAACCAAATACGCAGGACCTGTCTGGGTCCAAACACCAACCCTGTCTCTCGTGTCCAGGTTGCGTCCTGTTTGATTAAAGGATACTCTAAATGTGCATGTGAGGATACACATAGGGAAAAGACCCTATAGGTGCAATTGTGGAAAACCTTCAGACAGTGTTGTAATATGGTTGAACCCTTTAAGATTAGATACAAGGGAGAAGCTGTGGAGAATGCTTCACTAAAAGTATGTGCATCTCCATGTAACCACCGGAGATCAATAATGATTGATATAATCCATTAAATCCACATATGTGTTTTCATTTGTACACTGTGTCATTGTTGATGGCACTTGAAGACCATGGCATACCAAGTCTTTATTTCAATACTGTAGCATTCTGATGGCTGATAACAATGTGATGATTTGTGTTTTTATTTGATATATTTTATTGACTTTGAAATGAAGCTCTAGCTTGGATAAATAAAGATTTGAAAGAAATCTTTGTCATGTTGTCTTCTTTAAAGCCAAGCTGACAGCCATGTTTCTCCAGTACAGCACATGGCGACATTATTTGTTTTATGCATGAAGTCCTAAAAAAAAGACTTGTGTGGCTTGGCTAAGCTTGATGTCAACACTTTATCAATGTCAGGTCCACAATGTTTGATTGCCAAGAACATTGGGGATCTTCTATACAATACTGGCCTACACCTCTTAGTGCAAAAGGGTTATGTTCTAGAAGGGGGTAAACCAGTAGTTCCCAAACTTGGGGTCGGGACCCCATGTGGGGTACCCTAAGAAAATCAAACTATCCTCTATGACTCAATAAATAAGACAAACATTTTCTGTGTAAATGAGACAAACAATGTCTGTGTATTGCTCCCTGTAGCTTATATTGCAGTGTTTTGGGGTTCCAATCCAATGAAGCATCTTTTAGTCGATTAGAAACCACTTGAATGTCAATAGCATAGCCTACATTCAAGTTGTTGGGGTCACAGGAAATTATTGATGTGAATGTGAGACAAAAACATTTGGGCGGCAACAGGTGGCTTTGTTAACGGTTTACAAGGAGGTTGGAGATTGGCTGGGTAGCCCCCCTTTCCCTTCTGATGAAGTTATTGTAATACAGCTGTTGATTAGATCACTTCCGATTACTTTTAAAAGTTAGTAAAAATGAAAGCTGGTGCATCTGATGTGTTTTTGTCCACCAGGGCATAGCCAAAAAACAATGTTCCGAGTCAAACAAGCTCCTATCCTTTAGAATAGACGCATTAGCTTGCAGTTACAACATTTGTCCAGAAGATGTCAGGACTACACAAGCATACAGGAAAACTGCTTGGCTGGTGGTGGATGTATCTCAATATCTAGCAAAACGTGTATATGTGTATTGTAATGTGTGTGTGTGTGTGTGTGTGTGTGTGTGTGTGTGTGTGTGTGTGTGTATATATGTGTGTGTATGCCTGTATATATCTGTGTGTGTGTGTGTGTGTGTGTGTGTGTGTGTGTGTGTGTGTGTGTGTGTGTGTGTGTGTGTGTGTGCATATTTCATGCATGAAGTCCTAGTACACAAACACAGTTGATTGGATGGATGGATGAAAGAGGGGAGGTATAGAAAGATTTAAAAAATTAAGAGGTTAATCAGTATGGGTTATACTGAGTGAACCAGTACTGAAAGGAAGAAAGGATGACGCTATTTGTCCCAATCTGCCTGGTATGGCAACTGCACTGCCCTCAACCGCGAAGCGTTGCAGAGGGCAGTGCGGATAGCTGAGTGCATCCGTGGATGTGAGCTTCCATCCAGGAAATATACAACAAAAGGTATGTCAGCAAAGCCTGGAGGATTATCAAAGACCCCAGCCGCCCCAACCACAGTCTGTTCGAACTGATGTTGACCTAGAGGCAAAGCCTCTACTGTAGCCTCAGGGCCAAAACTCAGAGGCTAATTAACAGCTACTTCCACCAGGCAATCAGGTTTATAAACAAGCCTACTGAGGCCAAGTGACTATTTATCCTTAAGCACACTCCACGCACATGGACTACCTACCCTTAAGCACACCCTGTGCACACAGTCACTTTATTCAAATACTACCTCTACCATCTACTGCCACCGAGTGCAATACTCATGCTATTTCTATTATTTATATAGTTTTGTCTCCTGTTTTATTTGTCCTTTTATAGCTATTGCCACTTTACTTCTCTTGTCGCTGCTCGAACAACTGTCGAGAAACTAAAGCCTCTTATACTTGTACAATGGGATGTAACAATAAACTTGAAACTTGCTAGGTAGTTGAAAGGTTAGATAATACATAATATTGTAAAGATAAAAGGTTAGATAGTATGTTAGGTCATAGATAGATAGGATGAGGCTGTGGTAGTTCAGTGGAATGTGTTGAGTGGTTGAGAGTGGTAGAGTTGGTTGATTAAGTGGTTGAGAGCAGTTTCACTGGGGTAGAACTGGTAGTAACAAGAGTGCATTGTTGTTGTGATCTAATCATTCTAAGAATGTGTTCTGCAGGTTTTTGTTTTTATTTAAGAGTCCTGAAAGGTCCCTGGCAGTTGGAGTAACAAAGGAGCTCTAGGAATGTTGGCCTGAATCAACATTCCACCATGTTAACAGGATGAGAGGTTTTGGGGGTTACAAAAAGCTTAATGTCTCGACGAAAATGCTGTTAGGACCGGGTGACAGGCAATGTGAGATTGTTTATAAGTGTGTGTGGACTTTCGATACACGGACTTTCAGCGCCGTCTGTAAAAATAGATGGTTAGTTTGAAGGTGGCGTAAATGTGTACTTCGCTCTATGACCTGTGAGAGGAAGCAACGTGCCTAAAAACATTTAGCCTGTCGGAAAATCAACAGTAGGAAGAAGAAGACGAACCACGGAAGTACATTTTGAAAGCGTACAGATAGCGCCACTAATACTTTCAAAAGTCGTATTTATTGAGCCAAGATTAACAAGTTCCAACATGTCAAAACTACAGCTGTTGAATGAGTTTTTAACACAACGATTAACAGTCGCTGCTGTGGAGATATTTGGAGCAGTTCAAGGAGTAATAGTTGAATATCAGGATGAAATCTCCCGTTCAAAGGAGGAAAACGAACGTCTTCAGAGGACACTGGACTTGGTTCTCAAACCCGAAATAAAATTATACAGAGAAGGTTCGTTTCACTGCTATTGTTGTGAAGCAGCTGAGATCGTCGCTGTGTATCTGAAGCGCACCTTGTGCAGAGGTTTAAATGGGCAATCTGGGATTCAAACAAGTTTTAACCATGTTTTGAAGCTATATAGTGTTTGTGTAAAGTTCCATTGTTTTACACGGTTATATTGGGGGGGGGGTCATTTGGCTGTTGTTGCTAGGCTACGTGATGCAGAGACGTAACAAGGTAGCTATTCACAACTGTTGAATAAAAACAACAGGAGACCTGCAGAACATGCAGACCTGCAGAATGATTACACAACAATGCACTCTCTTGGCTACCACTTTGCTGGAAACCACTCTCAACCACTTAACCAACCAAACACATTATACACAGTTGAAAGTTTAAATGGAAACCAAACGATGCCATTTGTGAACCAGTGCTGGTCTTTCAAGCTGTTCACACCAATCCATCGGTGAACTGTTCCCAAAACAAAAAATAACTTTACCAGCATTCCATTAACCCTAGCCTTAACCAAACCCTTAACCGTAACGTTAACCATAACCACATTTTAACCAATTTGGAAATTCAACCCATAGTCTTTCCTGAACAACGAAGGGCTTGTTTTAAACTGGTTAATACTATATCCTTTCCAGCAGATCCTGGGCAGATCACTAACTCCGTCTCTGAAGAGGTTCCCCATGAGCAGCAGGAGTGGAGCCCCAGTCTGGGGCAGGAGGACATAGAGATCAACCAGATTAAAGAAGAGCAGGAGATTGACACCTCAGACTGGACATACAATCCCTGGGATGTAGAAAGTGACTCTGATGGTAAGAACCCAATTATGACCTCACAGAAGGACAGTGAGAGGAATGATCCATCAACCACTGCAGCTGAACAGAACAACATAGAACCTGTTGAAGAGGAATATGCAGTATCAGAGCCAACCAGAGACTCACAACTCCCCTCTGCAGTAAATCCAGACTGTTCTCAAGTTGAGAGTGAAAATGTTTATCGCTGTGATATTTGCAACATAAGTTATCTAGTGAAAGGAAAACTAACACTGCACATGAGGCTACACACAGACACACCGTATCACTGTAGGTTTTGTCAAAAGTGTTTCAGGGAGAAGGAAAAGTGGAAAGTGCATGTGATGACACACACAGGGGAGAAACCCTATAGGTGCAATGTCTGTGAGAAACATTTCAAACAAAGGAGTACCCTGATAGATCATATTAAGATTCACACAGGGGAGAAACCATACAGGTGTCATGTTTGTGAAAAACAGTTCACTCAAAGGAGTCACATGAAACAACATATACAGAGTCACACAGGGGAGAGACGCTTTAGTTGTCATCTCTGTGAAAAACAATTTGTGAGAAATAGTGTCCTAAATGAGCATATTTTGACTCACACAGGAGAGAAACCCTTTAGATGCCATATCTGTGGAAAACATTTCAGACAAAGTAGTACTAGGTCAGGACATATTAAAGCTAAACACAAGGGGGAACACCTGCACATATGCCCAGATGCATAGATTGTGGCAAAAGCTACATTCAAATATGATCCCTGAGAATAGAAACCATGCACATAGTTCCTGACCCTGGGTCCTCATGATATGTTCCCCTTGTAAATATGAACAATTTAATACATTCACTCTAGAGGTGTTGACAGTTCCACTGTAAAAGAATACCCAAGACCTGTTTAGGGCTGGGTCCAAAAAACAAACTTGTCCCTTGTGTCTGAGATCAGTTAACCACTGAAGAGATTAACAATTGTCAATTCAATTCAAAGTGGTTGTTTCTGCAGGCTGTATTTTTTACATATTTGTTATTAAGACATATTTGTCATGTTGTTGTAAGTCGCTTTGGATAAAGGCGTCTGCTAATTGCCAAAAATGTAATGTAAGCTAGAATTAAGACATCCACAGTTATAGGGTTAGGGTTTGTCTTCATAGATAGACCAACAACAATGTTTTTATTTATTTATTTATTGACTCTGAAATGGAATGATAAATAAAGAAGATCTTCGTCACGTTGTCTTCTTGAAAGCCAGGCTGATAGCCATGTTTCTCCGGTAAATTATTTCATTTCATGCATGTAGTCCCAGTACACAAACACAAATTATTTGAGTCTGTTCTGTCTTACATTATATTGAATGGACGGTTACAGTATCCAGTTGTAACTGTTTATTAGTGAGAATCTGAACTGACAACTAACCCTGTTGGTAGGAACTGACAACTATCCCCGTTGGTAGGAACTGACAACTAACCCCGTTGGTAGGAACTGACAACTAACCCTGTTGCTGGGAACTGACAACTATCCCCGTTGGTAGGAACTGACAACTAACCCCGTTGGTAGGAACTGACAACTATCCCTGTTGCTGGGAACTGACAACTATCCCCGTTGGTAGGAACTGACAACTATCCCCGTTGCTGGGAACTGACAACTATCCCTGTTGGTAGGAACTGACAACTAACCCCGTTGGTAGGAACTGACAACTATCCCCGTTGGTAGGAACTGACAACTATCCCCGTTGGTAGGAACTGACAACTATCCCTGTTGGTAGGAACTGACAACTATCCCTGTTGCTGGGAACTGACAACTATCCCCGTTGGTAGGAACTGACAACTATCCCTGTTGGTAGGAACTGACAACTAACCCCGTTGGTAGGAACTGACAACTATCCCCGTTGCTGGGAACTGACAACTATCCCCTTTGGTAGGAACTGACAACTATCCCTGTTGGTAGGAACTGACAACTATCTCTGTTGGTAGGAACTGACAACTATCCCCGTTGGTAGGAACTGACAACTATCCCCGTTGGTAGGAACTGACAACTATCCCTGTTGGTAGGAACTGACAACTATCCCTGTTGGTAGGAACTGACAACTATCTCTGTTGGTAGGAACTGACAACTATCCCTGTTGGTAGGAACTGACAACTATCCCCGTTGGTAGGAACTGACAACTATCCCCGTTGGTAGGAACTGACAACTATCCCCGTTGGTAGGAACTGACAACTATCCCTGTTGGTAGGAACTGACAACTATCTCTGTTGGTAGGAACTGACAACTATCCCCGTTGGTAGGAACTGACAACTATCCCTGTTGGTAGGAACTGACAACTATCTCTGTTGGTAGGAACTGACAACTATCCCTGTTGGTAGGAACTGACAACTAACCCTGTTGGTAGGAACTGACAACTAACCCTGTTGGTAGGAACTGACAACTAACCCTGTTGGTAGGAACTGACAACTAACCCTGTTGGTAGGAACTGACAACTAACCCTGTTGCTGGGAACTGACAACTATCCCTGTTGGTAGGAACTGACAACTATCTCTGTTGGTAGGAACTGACAACTATCTCTGTTGGTAGGAACTGACAACTATCCCTGTTGGTAGGAACTGACAACTATCCCTGTTGGTAGGAACTGACAACTATCCCTGTTGGTAGGAACTGACAACTATCCCCGTTGGTAGTGTAGTATATTTTAATGGGCCTGTATGCTATGAAGGGCCTGTCCTACTGAAAATGGGGGTTTTACGAGCCTTTGTCCTTGGAAATTGTCGTTCACAAAATGGATGACCTGAAGGCCTGTATCTTAAGATGGTGGTTTATGACCTCCTGGCCTCTGCCCCCTTTTCACACCTCAAGCATCTATACAGTGAAGGTGATAGGCCATTGTCTGTGACTGTATTTACATACTATTGTTTATAAATAAGGGTGTGGGCCCAAGGGGGGCTCTCTCTGTTCCAGCACCTCTCTGACCAGGCAGCTCCTCTCTCTCTCTCTCTCTCTCTCTCTCTCTCTCTCTCTCTCTCTCTCTCTCTCTCTCTCTCTCTCTCTCTCTCTCTCTCTCTCTCTCTCTCTCTCTCTCTCTCTCTCCTCTACCAGACCAGACCAGAATCCAGTTTTGATATCTGTATACTTTTGTACTTTAAATAAATAGTCTTGAACTCAGAATTGTTCTTTGATTCATAACCAACAAGAGAAATTAACAACAGTAGGAACTGGCAACTAACCCCGTTGGTAGGAACTGACAACTAACCCCGTTGCTAAGGACACCCATGCGATTAGATCCGTGCTGCAACAAGCACATTAAACAATACCATACCTATTGTTACAACTTTTCTCTAGTGTTTTTCAGCGTAACTTCTTACTGAACAGTATTTTTACATAACTGTCTGTATACATTGTTACTTTATCTTACGAAATACGTAATAAGCACTGATCCACTGATGTTTTGTGAGATGGCTGAGCTTGGAGTAAAGTAAACCTTTTCTCGAGGAAAGCGGTGTTAGGACCTGGTGACAGGCAACGTGAGATTGCTTAGAAGTTTTGTGGATTTTCTATACACCAATGTGGCTTTCAGCTCCGTGTGTGAAAGGGCTGTTATACTTGTGATAATGGGTGGAAAAGGCTGGGTAGTTTGAAGATGCCATCAATGTGTACTTCTCTCTATGACCTGTGAGAGGCAGCAACATACCTAAAAGCATCCAGCCTGCCGAAAAATCTAGACGAAGAAGAAGAAAAACAACAACAGGAGTAAATTTGGCAAGCGTGTAGATGGCACAAATACGTTCATACGTCTTTTGTAATGAGCCATTAACAAATTCCAACATGTCAAAACTACATTTATTGAATGAGTTTGTAACGCAACGATTAACAGTGGCTGCTGTGGAGATATTTGGAGCAGTTCAAGATGTAATAGTTGAATATCAGGTCGAAATCTCCCGTTCAAAAGAGGAGAACGAACGTCTTCTGAGGCAACTGGACTTGGTTCTCAAACCCGAGATAACATTACGCAGAACAGGTTTGTTACACTTCTATTGTTGTGATGCAGATCCTCGCTGTGTATCTGAAGCGCACTGTTATGCAGAGATTCAGTAGTCTCGACGGCATTGGGGTTTAAACGGACAATATTATGTTCGCACACTAAAAAACGGTGGCCTGGCGGGGTCATTTTTATGTTAATACATAACAAAGTCTCTAACTGTCCATAGGACTGAATAGAAGAGGATGCAATCCGGCTACATATATACACGTTTTGTTTTTTTAAGTATCCATGACATGCCATTAACCTTAACCAAACCCTTAACTGTAACTTTAACTATAACCACATTTTAACCAACCACAAACCGTTAGTCTTTCCTGAACAATGAAGTACTTTAAACTGCTATATCCTTCTCTGCAGATCCTGGGCAGATCACTAACGCCGTCTCTGAAGAGGTTCCCCATGAGCAGCAGGAGTGGAGCCCCAGTCTGGGGCAGGAGGACATAGACATCACACAGATTAAAGAAGAGCAGGAGATTGATACCTCAGACTGGACATACACTCCCTGGGATGTAGAAAGTGCCTCTGATGGTAAGAACCCAACTATGACCTCACAGGAGGACAGTGAGAGGAATGATCCATCAACCACTCCAGTTGAACAGAACAACATAGAACCTGTTGAAGAGGGCTATGCAGTATCAGAGCCAACCAGAGACTCACAACTCTTCTCTGCAGTAAATCCAGACTCTTCTCAAGTTCAGAGTGAAAATGTTTATCGCTGTGATATTTGCAATGCAAGTTATCGAGTGAAAGAGAAACTAACAGTGCACATGAGGCTACACACAGAGACACCGTATCACTGTACGTTTTGTCAAAAACGTTTTAAAGAGCAAGAAACGTGGAAAGCGCACGTGAAGACTCACACAGGGGAGAGACCCTATAGATGCAACGTCTGTGAGAAACATTTCAAACAAAGGAATCATCTAATAAATCATATTAAGACTCACACAGGGGAGAAACCACACAGCTGCCATTTTTGTCAAAAACAGTTTGCACAAAGGAGTCATGTGAAACAACATTTAAGGACTCACACAGGGGTGAAACCTTTTAGTTGTCATATCTGTGGATTACATTTCAGACACAGTAGTAGTAGGACTACACATATTAAGGCTAAACACAAGGAGGTGCACCTGCACAGATGCAAAGATTGTGGCAAAACCTACATTAGCATAAATTCCCTGCGAAAGCATGTGGAAACCATCCACACAAGTCCCGACACTGGTCCACATGACATGTTCCCATTGTAAGTATGAACAGTTTGATACGTTCACTCTAGAGGTGTTCACAAGGCCACCCTAACCAAATACGCAGGACCTGTCTGGGTCCAAACACCAACCCTGTCTCTCGTGTCCAGGTTGCGTCCTGTTTGATTAAAGGATACTCTAAATGTGCATGTGAGGATACACATAGGGAAAAGACCCTATAGGTGCAATTGTGGAAAACCTTCAGACAGTGTTGTAATATGGTTGAACCCTTTAAGATTAGACACAAGGGAGAAGCTGTGGAGAATGCTTCACTAAAAGTATGTGCATCTCCATGTCCCCACTGTAACCACCGGAGATAAATAATGATTGATATAATCCATTAAATCCACATATGTGTTTTCATTTGTACACTGTGTCATTGTTGATGGCACTTGAAGACCATGGCATACCAAGTCTTTATTTCAATACTGTAGCATTCTGATGGCTGATAACAATGTGATTTGTGATTTGTGTTTTTATTTGATATATTTTATTGACTTTGAAATGAAGCTCTAGCTTGGATAAATAAAGATTTGAAAGAAATCTTTGTCATGTTGTCTTCTTTAAAGCCAAGCTGACAGCCATGTTTCTCCAGTACAGCACATGGCGACATTATTTGTTTTATGCATGAAGTCCTAAAAAAAGACTTGTGTGGCTTGGCTAAGCTTGATGTCAACACGTTATCAATGAAAGTCAGGTCCACAATGTTTGATTGCCAAGAACATTGGGGATCTTCTATACAATACTGGCTTACACCTTTTAGTGCAAAAGGGTTATGTTCTAGAAGGGGGTAAACCAGTAGTTCCCAAACTTGGGGTCGGGACCCCATGTGGGGTACCCTAAGAAAATCAAACTATCCTCTATGACTCAATAAATAAGACAAACATTTTCTGTGTAAATGAGACAAACATTGTCTGTGTATTGCTCCCTGTAGCTTATATTGCAGTGTTTTGGGGTTCCAATCCAATGAAGCATCTTTTAGTCGATTAGAAACCACTTGAATGTCAATAGCATAGCCTACATTCAAGTTGTTGGGGTCACAGGAAATTATTGATGTGAATGTGAGACAAAAACATTTGGGCGGCAACAGGTGGCTTTGTTAACGGTTTACAAGGAGGTTGGAGATTGGCTGGGTAGCCCCCCTTTCCCTTCTGATGAAGTTATTGTAATACAGCTGTTGATTAGATCACTTCCGATTACTTTTAAAAGTGAGTAAAAATGAAAGCTGGTGCATCTGATGTGTTTTTGTCCACCAGGGCATAGCCAAAAAACAATGTTCCGAGTCAAACAAGCTCCTATCCTTTAGAATAGACGCATTAGCTTGCAGTTACAACATTTGTCCAGAAGATGTCAGGACTACACAAGCATACAGGAAAACTGCTTGGCTGGTGGTGGATGTATCTCAATATCTAGCAAAACGTGTATATGTGTATTGTAATGTGTGTGTGTGTGTGTGTGTGTATATATGTGTGTGTGTGTGTGTGTGTGTGTGTGTGTGTGTGCGCGCACACACACACACACACACACACACACACACACACACACACACACACATACACACACACAGGCGATGAAGAGAGATGCCGAGCCAAATCATTACATCCAATTACGCTCCATCTCTTGGAAATCATTTCTTAAAGGGCCATGCTAATCAATAACTATTGTCCACTAGGCCTCTAAATCCAATCACTAACTGATAAGCTACGGCAGCTCTCATTTCGTTCCGGGGCAGCTGAGGCCTCTACCCCTCCCCCGAGACGTCTGCCCCGGCTGTTATAAGTGTCATAAATAATATGACCTAATGAGATATGAATTGATTGGGTGTGGAGAGCTGACATTTTCATCCATCACTATAAATACTGTTTAACAATAGATTACCTCACAATAATTCCCCTGATATGAGAGTGAAGGGAGTAGCAGGCTGTTTCAATGGCACTGGCCATGAGAGGATGTCATAAATCTGCACAATAACTCTATTACCAATCCGTTATTTCAGTACTGCTGCTGTTTTGCCCACACCGCGCTGTGAGTCATATTGCTTTATGCCAGACCTTGTATGAAGGCTGAAAGATGCCGTCTTTCATTTATCCATGGGTGGGAATGTTGGTGTTTTTCAAATCAGTATTAAATGTGGTTTACCTGGATGATTTCTGTGACTTATTATTGATGATTTCCATTGATGTCAGAAACAACAGTACAGTGGAGGTAGGGCTCATTGTAATGCATGGAATGAAATGAGGAATGGTGTCACACAGCACGTATGTAATGCATGGATTGACTTACTTGACTTACTTGACTTAGGTCCTTTTTCTTCGGGTGTGAAGAGTAGGGCCTCCAACGAGTTTACGCCACCGGTCTCTGTCCCTCGCCACAGCAGCCGCCGCCTCCCACACCCTATAGGTGCAATGCATGGATTGGTGTGTTTGAAATGGTTCCTCGTTCCATTCCATGCATTATGATGAGCCCGTCCTCCGATTTCTACCTCCTCCAGCCACTGTAATAGTACATATTCATAATCCCAATAAGATGTTATAAATTGATAGGTTGAATGTACATTAACAGTCATAAATAAACAGGGTGTGGGTTGATATCTTCATATCACCATGTTCTGTTTACACAGTTTGTTGATGATTTACTTTCAATGATTTAGCAATTGGCAATGGTTTCTGGAGATATCCTCTGTTCATCATCAACTCATCATCAACTCACATAAATATTCAAAATCAGCTCTTGATATTGTATTTGTTGTAAGTAAATTGTAAGTAAATGTTACACCACTCTGCCTTTTGAAGGTATGTTACATACTTCAACATACTGTAGATACAATTAAATAGACCCAATCTGCATGTTATTGTATTTAGAGTGTTTAATCCTACTTTTGAATTTAATGTGTCAATATTGTACTTATTCATTGCATGTTAGTACATCTTAAATCAAGCTTTTTCAAGATTATCATTGAATCCTTAGTAGTCACAAAATAAAATTTTCCGTAAGAGCCGCAAAAATTTGGAATACACTCCCTACTAGTATTAGGAACCATAAAAAAAAATGTATATATTTTTTTTTAAACTGCAACATCACATAAAATCTCAACAAATCTGCACACATTACTAACTGATTACCTGTATAGTAGCAATATGATACGTTTTTTTTGTTTGTAATTTGTTATTGTTTATTTGATATTGTGTGTCCTGTATAATCTGTTTTAATGTAACTTTTAGGCACATTTACATTGATTGAGATATTAATGTTGATTAATGTGCGTTTTCCCTGAATCAAAAAAAATATATATAAAAAAATAAAAAATAAAAATAATTCTAGGCCTTGCTGTAAAAAGATTATTCTCGTACAGAAGGAAATCATGTTTGATGTTAGTTAGCACAGTATTGTTTTGATTAGGCTTATTGTGGTTTCTTTCAATCTTTCAGGAAAAAAATACAGTTTTTGACATGAAAACCAGGTGTCAGGGTTGATAGAGGCCTCAGTTTGACATGATTACATGTGAATAAAGCCGCTGTGTTTCCTTGGACATATTCATTACAGTCTCTGCCTCTGATAGATAGATAGATAGATAGATAGATAGATAGATAGATACATGTAGGTAATTCAGGCATTAACAGGAGCTCAGACCACAAAAACAATAACAACAACAACAAAATAAAGTGGCAATTGAAGAATATTCCAGAAGGAGTAGCCTTACTAGTCCTGGAGAAAAACTAAAGAGAAACGACTGACCATCAAACCAATGTTACATTTCCCGATTGGTTAACATTTGGTCAGGGTTAGTGTTAATGGTCAGTTTTAGGTGAAGCCTTATGCAGTCTTTTGTCGTCTATTCCCTGTACTATCCACCTGGCAGGGGAGGCTGGAGGAGAGGAGAGGAGAGGGGAGGAGAGGGGAGGGGAGGAGAGGGGAGGAGAGGTGAGGAGAGGAGAGGGGAGGGGAGGAGCGGAGTGGAGTGGAGTGGAGGGGAGAGGAGAGGAGAGGATAGGGGAGGGGAGAGGAGATGATGGGAGGAGAGGAAAGGAGAGGATAGGGGAGGGGAGGGGAGGGGAGGGGAGGGGAGAGGAGATGAGGGGAGGAGAGGAGAGGAGAGGAGCTGCTCGGCCTCTTGGCTGCAGTCAGAAGGGGAGAAGGCGAGGTTTGGCTGGCTGTCACCCCGTCTGATTAATGACCCTGTTGAAACATGTCCAGCCACATTAGAGCTGCATGTATCTCTCCCAGAGTTCCACACGGGCTGGGCTCTTTGTTCTGATGGGAAATGGTGTCAGCGGCCCACTGCTGTTCCCCCACAGAGAGAGATAAAGATTTACTGTCATCAGAGGCCAGATTAAAGCGCACAAACGCAGACATTGATTTCTGAGAGAGGGAGAGAAAGAGAGAGAGAGAGTGCAAGAGAGAGAGAGAGAGAGTGAGAGTGAGAGAGTGCAAGAGAGAAAGAGAGAGAAGGAGAGAGAGAGAGAGAGAGAGAGAGAGAGAGAGAGAAAAAGAAGGAGAGAGAGAGAGAAAGAAAAAAGAAATCACATTTTCAGGAGGAAACTCATTCCAGGGCCGAGGGAGATATGATCAGCTTATTTGGGAGGTGGATAATATGGAGCGTTCTCCCAGAATGAACTTTGAAAGAAGTAAATTGTAAATATTGATTTCTGAAATGAACTGTCAATCTCGCTTGGCGCCAGATTATTTCTATCGTCTTGTCGGGAAGGTAGCCCCGGCCGATGAATTCAAAACTGCTGAACTGCTGACAAAGTGGTGGTGTATGGGATTTCTGTTAGCGCCACTCAAGAGGGCTTTATTCCCCCGGCCCGTTTAGTAATGGTTGTTCAATTTCATCAGATAACAGCTGAGATCTCATCGACGGTGAAAAATGAAATGAACTGTGACTGCATGTCGCCTTTGCTGCGTTGTTATCCCCTGCCCAGATCATCGGGCGCAGGGGGGGGGGGCTTCATAGCGGCCCATGCCACTTCATTATGGGTTAACGCAGGGCCACAATTGGTGGGAACAAAGCTATCTTCCCAGGCTCACCCCGGGGTCAAGTCTAAAGGGCAGTTTGATGGGCTGTTGACACCTTGAGGGGTCATCCTATTACAGCTTAAGAGGCTGTAGGCCTGTGTGAGGAAGGAAGCTGAACCTGAAACATGTGTTTTAACCCGCTGCCACGGCCGCACGCGTTCTATTGTTCACTGCGGACATCCCCCTGCGGACAAATACATTAGATGTGTTCGGTTGGTAATAGTCTGTTTGATGCGTTTCCTCTTCCTCGTTGCTGGAGCGGGACGGAGCGCCTAATGAGGACTGTCAGCTAAGCACAGTGAATCCACTTATACCCTTTCTTTTTCATCCTCCCATTTTCAGTTAAAGGTGAACATATCGCTTGAGTGTGTGTAAGTTCACCTGTATTCATTCAATATGCATGTTTGATCCCGGATGTTGATGACTTGTGATGAATATTGATGAATATATTTGATATTTGATATTATTCTGTTATTTATTAAAAACTGTAATTTATTCTTTATTTTCATTGTTAAATTGTTATACGTTGTTTTTATGTCTGCAACCCTGTTAATTGTGCTGCTGCCTGTCTTGGCCAGAACACTCTTGAGTTGAGTTTTCAATGACTTTTCCTGGTTAAATAAAGGTTAAATAAAAATCTAATATGATATGCTTGTATGCACTTTACAATATATGTCTCATGCAGGCTTATAGAATAGTATTCTATAAGTATTTCAAACACAGCCCATATTATCAACTGTGAACAGTTCCTTAATCTGATCTGCAAGTGTTCAGAGCTGTGGAGGCTGGTGGAGGTAGACATCAGAGGACAGGCTCATTGTAATGCATCGACAGAATGAGTATGATGTTATTTGATCCGATTATTTCTACCTCCACCAGCCTCCCTTGCATGGTGTGAAAACATCTTTTCAGGCTACATCTTAACTGTCCCTTCTAAAGACCTCTTCATCCCCACTACCCCCCTATACAGTAATTCTTCCTTCTTCTAGCATTGTGACTGTCAATGGCCCCTGGACCTGGTCCTAGCATTCTTTTTCTTATGATGACTGATGGATAGATGATTTACTTACTTGATTTACTCACTTACTTAGACAAATGTATTTGTTGTAAGTCGCTTTGGATAAAGATGTCTGCTAAATGTCAAAAACGTCCAACATGTAATGTGTGATAGCTCCAGGAGAGTACTGGTGGCCGCGGTCCAAGTTGGTATGTTGCTGCCATGTCCCATGGATGATTTAACGCTGTGTCGTGATAAACAGCTTGTCAAAGGGTGAACAGTGAGTCTAGTGAAACAGCGAGGCGGCCTGAAATATCAATCTCTCCCCCACCAGGGTGGGACTGGGAGAAGAGTGATGACACTTCCCGTAAAAAGAAGCACTGTGAAGAACATTTTTCATTTTCATCATGGCTTACTGTACATTTATAGCATGTGAATAATGAGCTAGCCCTCAACACATTGAACTTTATTTTAACGTCCCATCTAGAAGAAGTCCCATCTAGGGTATATTCCTTATCTTATCATGTCTTTATTCGCGTTGGGATTGTTTCTATCATCACTGGGTTAGATTTGTCCATAGCAGAATGAACATGGTGCATGTCTTCAGGGTTTGAATTACACATTGACCCTTGGGGGGTGCCCAACGGCTCTTGGGGGGCCCAACATAGATCATTTAGACTTTTTAGGGGGAACGCACATTGATATATAGGAGGGCTAACGTGGCTGTCAATGGGATGGGCTAACATGGGGGGCTAACATGGTCAGGAAACATGAAACATGCTGGTCAGGAAAGCCCCTTTCGTCTCCCTTTAATTATGCTGGTCGGCCTTCTGGGGGTTAGGAGTGGTGATGGCTGGGGCGCTTAGGTGGCGTAGCGGGTTAAGCGCTGACCATGGGGCATGCAGGGTCCCCGGTTCGAATCCGGTTGGGGACATATCCTGCATGTCATCCCTCCTCTCTCTCTCACCCATCCTTCCTGTCTAAATCTTCACTGTATCTATCAATAAAATGAAAAATATGAGTGGGACTGCCCCACTCAGAAAAAAAGAAAGGAGTGGTGATGGCTCTTGTACAAACCCAGCTATGGCAGTCTACTCAAGGAAATAGTCAAGTTATACAATTATAACTTCACAAATAATCCTTAAAAAATAGGTCATAAGTGAACTCAGGGGAGAGCTGTCGTATGGACTGTATGCAGAGGAACACATTTTTTTTTACTTACTATATCACTTATTACTACTGTACTTTATTATTGTGATCTGTGTCTTGATGCTGCGTAGATGCTCCTACGTTGAGGAACCAAAGCCAAATAATTGTACTCTTGTGTACTCATACATTGGGATGTAAAAAAAAAAGCGATTCTGACTGATTCTTTGCTAATGTTCCTACCCATTAACTGCCTGTGAAAGATCTTGTTACTGTAAACTGGTCGGATTTCAATGTATGACACATCATTTGAAAGCTTACAATATGTACTTTCATAATATGTAAAAAAAAAAAAAAGGAAAAAAAAGAAGAAAAAAAAAGAAAGATGACCGTGATCTACTTGTTACCCAAAACACCAGCTGCTGTCACATAATGGTAAGTCCACAGTGACTACAGTCAGACACAGTACAGTATGGTCTCGCTAGATGGCACCACTCCCCAGTGATGCAAATCAGCTGCAAATAGTCTAACTTGATACTCTCCGCTCACGTTTGGCTTCTAAACCCTATACCCTATACCCTACAGCAGTGGTCTTCAACCGGGGGTCCGCGACCCCTAGGGGGTCCGCAGAGGTACTGCAGGGGGTCCGCCAATTTCTGTCATAATAATTGACAACTTTCACCAAAATAATCAGTGAGAATTAAAAAATATAACAAAAATGATATTGAGTAAGGTACAAGCATTAATAGGCAATAATAAGCTACTTTTGACAAAAACTATTTACAAAATAAATGATGCCCATGATTCTAGAGTCTAACATAACGTCAGCTGGAAAAAAAACCCACACCTGTCTAGCAAGCTAGGTGTTGGCAAAAACGCTGCAGTTCGGTCTTCATTGCGAAATTAACGTTAATTAATAACTAGCATAACGTTACTAATTTAGTTACTAGTTTGATAATAACAAACCCGCCTCTTTGCTTCTCTATGCGCCGCTATAGGAGAGGAACACAACGCGCTCCTTTACCATTCCGAGGTCAGATGGCTTTCCCGTGGATCAGTATTGGCGCGCGTCTTTGAATTACGCACAGCTATCCTCGAGATTCTGGTAGGCCAAAACCGCGCGGAGCTGGCTGCGCATTTCAATGCGCCCTCGCCTGATGTGAAATGCGCAATTGTTGATCACTTGGAGGCACTCGAAAGTCAATTTGAGAAGTACTTTTCTGAGACTGAGTCTTGGAGAAAGCACAAGACATGGATACGGTTATCATTCAAAGAAAATGCATCCGACGGCTCAAACCTGACAGCCGCTGAGGAAGATCAGCTGATCGACCTAACCACAGACAGTACACACAAGAATGTGTACGAGTCACAGCCTCTCACCCAGTTCTGGATCCATTGCCAGAAATACTTCCCCCAAC
>NC_137688.1:37302162-37312162 GCF_963989245.1 Nansenia antarctica
CCAATGCGGGCTCCATTCATTCTAGGGTATCTGAAGAGGTTTTCGTTTTGATATGCAGAGTGGCAATACGGAAGCTTCTGTTATGCAGCTCATTCTTATTGTCTGGTGAAATAGTGGTAAAACACTGAGGAGGTGCCTTTAGTGGGATGAAAGAACCTGTTCTGGAGCAGCAGCTGAAAGCTGTGGAGGTTATTGTCATACTGTAGTAGGAACAGGCTAATAGCTCTGATGATCGAAAAACCTTCGTGAGGTGGACTTGGAAAATGGACCCAAAATGAAGTGCCTTAATGGATAGTCAATGGGAGGCTGCATTTATAGATAAGTAGGGTATGTGTTGTGCTGTGATTGATGCAGTGGAGGGGGTAAACCTAACTATACTTAGTTGACCCACCATTACACGGTTTACCCACCTTCGCTGCTAGTTCTATGTTATTTGCAGTAGGATTTACCCACCTATTAAATCCAGTGTTCAGTGTTCTCCCATGTGTCTTTCTTATCGCTACACTCCTGGTTCATATCTTTTGTATCAGTGCAGCCACCATACTTTATGATTGGCAGAATTCACTGCCGGATAACAGACATCTGTGCTCTCTTGCCCTCTTCTTTTGATTCATAAAATGTGCTTTCTTTTCATTGACGACCCCCCCCCCTCCTCCTCCCCCTCTCCGCCTCCCTAGAGTTGTATTGATTTTAAGGAAACACCAAACACCTGATCCTGTTTATGTCTGCAGTAAAGTCCACAGATTCAGCTGTCAACAAATCATTGTGACATCATCTGGCATAGCTCAATCTCAGCAGGAACTGTATTCAACCCACCTTGCATGTGTTTCAGAGAGGGAGAGAGAGAGAGAGAGAGAGAGAGAGAGAGAGAGAGAGAGAGAGAGAGAGGGAGAGAGAGAGAGAGAGAGAGAGAGAGAGGGAGAGAGAGAGAGAGTCAGAGACACTGAGAGGGAGACAGAGAGAGAGAGAGAGAGTCAGAGACAGAGAGAGAGAAAGAGAGAGAGGGAGAGAGAGTCAGAGACACTGAGAAGGAGACAGAGAGAGAGAGAAAGAGAGAGAGAGAGAGAGACACAGAGACAGAGAGAGAGAGACACAGAGACAGAGGGAGAGAGTCAGAGACAGAGAGAGAGAAAGAGAGAGAGAGAGGGAGAGAGAGTCAGAGACACTGAGAGGGAGACAGAGACAGAGACAGAGAGTCCAAGCAGATAAAGGAAAGCTCCTCACCCCTGTGTCAGAAGAACCTATTTCCATCTTGACCTTTAGTCTAGTCAATTTCCGAGATTCTATCCATTGATTTTCAATGATGCCTATAACAGGGAAGCTTAAACGAAAAGCACAGAGGAGGTATCGTGTTGTCACCGCTAACACACTGGGTGTGGAATCATTCTCTGACGGAGAAGCGGTGAACTTCAATCCAAAGCTATAACAACAATCTTTCACTGCCCCTGTAGAACGTCAGGTCAATCTCAAGCAAGACAATTGCCACATTGAGCCATTTGCCCAGAGTAGAAGGCATTTCTGTAGATTAAAATATTGAAAAGAAAAACGACTGTATTTGTATTTGCCATTACTTCAGTGACATCTCCATCCAATGTGTGGAGAGGAGAGGCAACTTTTAATGTTTCTCCCCCCACAGCCTCTGGAACTGCCAGCCAAAAGATCTGTGTGTGTGTGTGTGTGTGTGTGTGTGTGTGTGTGTGTGTGTGTGTGTGTGTGTGTGTGTGTGTGGGGGGGGGGGGGGGGGGGGGGGGGGGGGGCACTGAAGCTGGGGACATTTTTAAAAGACATCTTAAAACATTCATTTTTAGCCTCGCTTTTACTTATGGTTATTTATTTATTTATTTTATCTTTATTTTTTATTTTAGTCTTTCGGTTCTTTTAGCATGACCTTTTTACTACAATTGAGGCACTTTCATCCATCGTCATGCATTAGTCTCTGTTGTATTTGTTTGTTTTTATTGAATACATTTTTACATTTTCTGCTAAGCAGAAATGCACTGTAGTGTATCCATGTACGAAACATACTATATAAATACAGTAAAGTTTGATTTTAGGTTATTTAAAAGACTAAGCATGTGTCTGAACAACATTATCTTCTGATTGATACAGCATACAGCTGTGTGGAAAGATGTCAGATTTGGCTTTTTTTCCCAGCTTTTTTGTCTTCAAATGCAAAAAGAAATAAACATGTGAATACCTAAGCTTTTGTAATTGCAATTTGGAAGAAATGGTGCATTATCTGACAGAAGTGCAGGGGTGCCAATGTTTTTGGCCATGACTGTATATATACACAGTATATACTATACAGCCATATACCCTACCATATGGATGGATCACCTTAATCAAAAGGGAGGAGACAGCTGGAAGATGATTTATAAATCTGTGGTGATTTACTACCTCTGGGTTACAGAGGTGACATCATCGCCATGATTTCACCACCGTGCGGGTGATGCCTTCTTCTAATTGGCAGACGGAAAATGCAGTACAGCAGGGGAGGCTGGTGGAGGTAGAATTCGGAGGAGCGGCTCATTGTGATGCATGGAACGGAATGAGGAATGATATCAACGACACATCAAACACACGTTTGATACCATTCCTAATTCCGTTCCATGCATTGCAATGAGCCCGTCCTCTGATTTCTACCCCCTCCAGACTCCCCTGCAGTACAGGGTGTGAGAGATGGGTAGGTACTGTGTGTATCACATCAGGTACAGTAGAGAGTACTTCATATCTCATCACCCTGACAAAAAAAAAAGTTATGACGTTTGTTTAAAGGGAACTGTTAAAATAGGATAAAGAGACATTGTTTAGTTGTCAATAAATCACAACAACAGGGATCAAGTCTCCCACAGTGACCTGCCATGTTAAGTGTAATGACACACACCCCCAGACGGTGGAGGTGGAGGAAGATTAACACACACACACACACACACACACACACACACAAAAGCGCACACACGCACGCACACTCGCTCGCCCGCTTGAGCAGGCACGTACCCACACACACACACACACACACACACACACACACACACACACGCACGCACACACACACACACACACACACACGCACACACACATACACACACACACACACACACACACACACACACATTGGAGAGGTCTGGTGTTGAGTTGGGGAGCTCACCCTATCAGGCGCTGACCCTGAAACATGACGAGGTGATTGGTTCTTTGTTGCCCCGGTGTCAGGCGAACAGCTCCCGAGGCCCGGGGTGAACACCTCCACCACAAAGCCACACCATCCATCTCCCTTTCAACCCCTGTCACAACCACTTTGCTGAAGGATGATTTGATGGCTGGAAATGGCTGCCCCCCCCCCTTTCCTCCAATGAAAATGATGGATGGTGGCTAGGTCTCCATACAGTCGTCCAATAAAAGACAGTTGGAAGCGTGGACAGCTCTCTCCCCAAATACAAGTGCTATCTTTCTTTGGTTATCTTGCTTGGTACATCTATAATAATAATAATAATAATAATAATAATAATAATAATAATACATATAACCGCAAGCGGCAATGGGGCGTGTTCCTACAGGTATGCCCCCATAAACATAAATGGGGTGCGATTGACAGACACGGGGTAGATCTACAGACAGGTTGTAGATTGACAGATAGGGGGTAGACCTACAGACAGGGGGGTAGACCACTCACCTAATATGGGCCAAGTTGAACTCATGATATACTAAGCTATGATATTATGAAGTACCCTAGGACCACGGGCCTGTAATGGCGCTTTTCCATTGACCAGACCGATACGGCTCAGCACGGCACGCATTTGAAAAGTTTGGTATGGTACGGGTAGGATACGTTCTCCATTATACACAACAGTGTCATAAGAGCGGGGCGCTTAGGTGGCGTAGCCGGTTAAGCGCTGACCATGTAACCGCAGGGTCCCCGGTTCGATTCCGGCCGGGGACATATCCTGCATGTCATCCCTCCTCTCTCTCTCACCCATCCTTCCTGTCTAAATCTTCACTGTAGCCTATCTATCAATAAAATGAAAAATGGGATAATAATAATAATAAGTAATTACAGAAAAAGTAAATGACATTTCTGTCATGGCTTCCGCATTTTGGCCTACGAGCGAGTCGGAATCATGTGCTACCAAGCGGACCAATCACAGTGCTTAAGGTCTGCGTAGGCACTGCCGCGTAGTTACATTTTTGGAGAGGTGCACGTCAACCTACGGCCTACGCAGGCTACGCCGTAGATTTTACGCAGAAGTATAAATTGGGCTTTACTCAGGACCCATGCCATGCTGTAGGAAGGATTAGGGTTAGTGTTAATAGTGTTACTCAGGACCCATGCCATGCTGTAGGAAGGCGAGTCTGAACATAGGGGTCTAATTCTATGGTACTGTTGGAGAGATTTCTCATGTAATAATATTAATTTGATTAATTTGGATCTGATCAGGACTTTTTTTTATCAACTGTCCAATTAAATGTTGATTGTATTATGTGTATACAGTGCCCTGCGTGAGGAATGGGAAGTGAAGCATTTTTTCTTCGCTTCAAAACGCTTGGATTTGAAATCAAACAACAATGTAGAGATTCTCAGCTTGTATTTGATGGTATTTGTGTTGGTTTTACCATTCAGAAATGACACCACTGTTTATGTACAGTCCTTGCACCTTGCAGTGAAGCCTCTGTAGTTTGGCTGGTGATGTAGTCTGTGGATGGTCGTCTCTGACACATGTACGCCTACCTCCTGGAGAGTGTTCCTGATCAGTGGGACAGTTGTTTGGGGGTTATTCTTAATTATGGCAAGCATTTGTCCGTTATCCACTGTAGAAGTCTGCCATGGCCTACCAGCCCATTTAAAATTGCTGAGGTCACCAGTGCTTTTTTTTTTTATGATGTTCCAACTGTTAATTTTGGCCTAAGGTTTTGGCTATGTTTCTGATTATATCTTTTCCTATTAAAGACTTGACTTTCATCGACACCGCTTTGGTCCTCATGTTGACACCAACAGCAAACTCCAAGGGCAAATACAAAGCCGTAGTATCAATACTACACATTGTCAGCTCTCTTATGTCTGCTCAAATGATGCGACAGAAGAACACACCTGACTTACCATAAACATCTGTCAAGCCTATTGTCCCATTATTTGGGGGTATTTTGGGGTACTAAAATAGAGGGTAGAGATTTTCTGAAAGGTGAAACCAACATGTATACAAATACCGTCAAATAAAAGCTGACAATATCTACTTTAAGCTCATAGTAATGATTTAAAATCCAAACGTTTGGAGTGTAGAGCCAAAAGAAGAAAATAAATGCTTCACTGTCCCATTAATTACGCAGTCCACTGTATAGTATATCCCTATATACCCCCATGGTTGCAGGAGGATGTTGTTTAAGGCAGCTGTGGTGTCACAGCTGGGAGGCAGTTATCAAGGCCGGACGAGCCAGTAAGACTACTCACGTCAAGTTTAAATGACCTACTCTACACAATAGGCCTACTGCCCACAGTGTAAAGTTACACAATGCCAAGAGACATCTAGCAGCACACATTACAGATTATATAGTTGCTTTCAGATGGGCTTGTTAGTAGATTTGACATTGTACAGGTCTTATTAGGTGATCGCCAAGCTCGCGTGCAGTATAAACAGCGTTTGTTGTTGTCACTGGTCATTGGTTGCTATTGAACTGTAGTCTACAGTGTTTGATGTTAGATTAGGTTGTAAGCTGATCTTATTACTTTACACTGGACAGGAGTAATGGAGACGGATAGGAATCTGTCTCTCAGAAGAAGATCGTAACACTCGTTCACCACCCCCATTCTCTCTCTCTCTCACTCTCTCACTTTCTCTCTACTTTTTTCTCTCTCTCTGTCTCTCTCTGTCTCTTCTTTTTCTCTATGTATCTATGTATGTATTCTCATAGGCAGGATATCAGGTTTAAATAGTCAGGTTTAATTATTCACAAAGCGTCCATCTGGAGTGGACCCGTATTTAGTATCAGCCACGGCTGGCAGTTTGTGGTTGTGTGACTAAGTTTCGTAGGAGCATAACAGACTTTCCTAGAATAGTCTCTTGGAGACTCTTTACTGTACTTACAACAACGCCGGACGGTCTTCAAATTTAAAGCATCCATAACTTAATGGAAGAAAAAAAACAGGACGCACTGCAAGAAACAAGAAATACAACTTAGAATTATTTCGATTTAATTATAAGATAAAAAAACTGAAAGCAGAACAACAGGAGCCCGGGGTCAGCAAAGCAGACCAGTAACATCACCAATACGTGACAGCTCAGAGCTTCCCTGGTGGGTAAATCCCTTTTGTTAGTGGCGTCACAGGCAGCCAGGCCTTTCAGACAGGGATCCCACCAGAAGGTGAGGTCAACTATGAGCAAGCCCTGGACAATAGAATCTGGAACTGGATCTAATGTTTCACTAAGCAGTGGCCTGATTCTTTGAAGATGTTTTTCTGATTTCTTCTTTGCTCCCCTGTGTGTGTGTGTGTGTGTGTGTGTGTGTGTGTGTGTGTGTGTGTGTGTGTGTGTGTGTGTGTGTGTGTGTGTGTGTGTGTGTGTGTGTTTGAGGGCTAATTAAACAGGAGGCAGCTGGGGGTCAACATCCCGAGCTGAAACTGATGCAAACATAAGGGTAATTCTTGGGGTGGATATATTTAGACACATAGGAGAGATTTGTGAGATGTTTTTATTATGTCACTGTGTTATTAATTGTTTCAGATTCATATCTGATTGGGTAATTTCTCCACAAACAATGTTTATCACCCTAAGCTAAGACAAAAAAAGGGTTATTATTGTTTGTATCACTGCAGAGAGATAGTTTGCCCATAATGCTTATCTAATATCTTATTTGATATCTGAATATTGTTTTAGGTTTTTTCACAGTGGAAATACATGCTGCATCTCATGTGCCACAGCTCATTTATGTATTATATTTGTTTGTCCTGCATTTAAAGATCGAATGAAATATGACAGATAGTATTTATTCAGTATTTTTTAAGACATCTGAGCAAGCTACTTTGTTTTTGGGAGATCCTTTGAAGCACCAAGAAATTATCTAATCTGTAATCTTAATTTTTTTCCCTCCAAAGCGGTTTTGGCAGCAGTTTCCCAGAGTATCTGGCTGCCCTTCCATGTCTGGTGTTGTTATTGTGGGGGGCCACAGTGGGGTGGGCCGTTTGTGAGATGACAGGACATGCCAACAAATTGCATCACTTCTGGCTCAGCGGCCAAGGACAATACCCTGCCATATGCCAATCTGGGGGGTGAAGTGGGTTTGAGGAGGGGGGGCAGGGGGGGGGGTGGGGTGGTGAAGTGGGTTAGAGGAGGGGGGGCAGTGGGGTGGGGTGTAAGGATGAATAGGTCTCATTTCCATGGGGAGAGACCTCCCCACCCTCCCACCCCAACCTCTCCAGTAATCCCCCCGCCTCACCCCCCCCCACCCCCCACCCCAACCTCTCCAGTAAACTCCCCACCCCACCTCATCGTCACCACCCCACCTCAACCTCTCAGTAACCCCCCGCCTCAAACCCCCCCCCCCCCCCACCCCAACCTTTCCAGTAAACCCCCCCCCACCCCTCCACCTCACCCTGCACGCCAGGAGTCTTGGCCAGTGGTGTGACACAGACGAATGATCTGACACACAGCCATTAGCCAAAACAAAACATCCAGAGATACATTTCAATACACGCAGGGCAGGCCCGAGGACTGCACCACTGCGCCCATAGGAGGCTGTTGTCCTTCCATTGACTGAGTCACACACACACACACGGACACACACACACACACACGTAATATGTGTGTAATTTGTGTGTGTGTGTGTGTGAGTACGGATATTATACGCTTCACTCTACATGTTTATACACCTGTGTTAGTAGCTGTGCACAAGGAGGGGATAACAACAGAGTGTGTGTGTGTGTGTGTGTGTGTGTGTGTGTGTGTGTGTGTGTGTGTGTGTGCGCATGTGCGTATATGCTGCATGTTGCATGTGTGTGTGTGTGTGTGTGTTATGCCATTAGTATCTGACATCAACTGAGGGTTAACTGCTTCACCCCAGTCTCACTCACTCCTTGGTCATCTCCCACCAGCCACACACTTAGTGGTGTACCATACCACCATACCTTCGGGGTCTACACACACACACACACACACACACACACACACACACACACACACACACACACACTCTGTTATTATATCCTCTTTGTACCCAGCTACTAACACAGTAGAGGGGAATGCATTGTGTTCATGCGTGTGTGTGTGTGTGTGTGTGTGTGTGTGTGTGTGTGTGTGTGTGTGACTCAGTCAAGGTCAGGACACACACAGACGCATGCACGCACACACACACACACACACACACACACACACACACACACACACACACACACACACACACACAAACACAACCAAGCCCAAGCAGACCATGCCATCCCTATAATCATGCTAATTAGAACACTATGTTAGTTATCAATCACACTGTGTTAGCATTTCAATCCCCCTATTACTTTCAGGGATCATTTCAGCCCACTGACATCTGTTACCATAACCAAAAAGGCAATTTTTTATAAAGTCAGACACTGGATTGGAAATGGATATACTGTTTTATAATACAACATGAACTGCAATTTGCATTTTGTAAAAGTGTATATAGAATAAAATTATTATTTAGAGTGATGGAGCGACAATGTCTTTGTGAGAGCAGGCTGGAGATGAAGATCAAGGGATAATCAAGGCAGGCTTCAGTTGGTAAAATAAACCTCTTTCAATTCTCTCAGTTGTATTATTCACACAATCCTAGTTTTTATAATCACTGAAGTTATTAATTTGTTTTACCCTGAATTGCTGGTTGAAGGTTCTACATGTAGGTGACCATCAGGGGAGGCTGGTGGAGGTAGAAATCTGAAAGGACGGGCTTATTGATACGCATGGAACGGATTGATTAGTATCAAACACGTGTGTATGACTATGATACCATTCTTCAATCTCTTCCATGCATTACAATGAGCCCTGTCCTCCATTTCCTACCTCCACCAGCCTCCCCTGGTGAGCATATGCTTGTGAACATGAACATATGCTCTGTACCGAGGCAAGGGGGACACACAACAGGGATGGGTTTTAGCCTTCCATACAGGGAAGGAGCTGGGTGGCTCCAGCTACCTCCATGCTCTGACGCCAGGTGTTCCTCCAACCACGGCCTGGTGAGAGGCAGCATGGGGCCCCACAGATGCCCCCACCTGTCCCCCGTACCCAGCAGCCAGATGCCAAGAGTAGGCTTCTCACCCCGGGTCATCTTAGGCCCAGGATATGGGGGGTTTGGTGCTGTGATGTCTGATGTGTGATATTGGTCATTAGCTGGTAGAGGCACTAAAAAAGGTGACTAAAAACCCCCTAAAAAAAGTCTAAAGGGGTTCTACTGCTCACAGATGATGAAATGCATCCAAGAAAAGAATGAAATGAATCAATAGATTGTTCAACCTGCATAGCTGATGTTGAGCTGGAGAACCATGTCCATGCAGACACTTTGGTCTGGCTTCATCATAATAGCAGCTCAAATCAGCACTGTAAATGACATGAACTGTGATTTGTAATCTCCTCTCACATTGTCTGCATGGTAATGTTTAGATCAAACAGTTAGTTACTGCACCAGTGATGTAGTCCAATGGCATTGCACATATTGCTACTACTAGATTTATCTTCCCACTCCACTATTGTTGTTGCGTTCTGCTGCTGCTACTATTTCTACTTATGTTGTTGTTTTTATTATTACTTAGTTGCATTGTTGAGGAGATTGCATTCAAGGCGGCTTGCTCCAAGCCAGCGAGCTGGGCTTCTTACTTACAGAACTAAACAGTGTTTTACTATGGGATGGGATGGTGATGAAACTGGGCCACCCCCAACATTGTCCTTTTCGGCTCTGTTACAGCAACTAAGGTGAATGGGTAACCAGCCCAGCGTGGTCCAGTAGAGCCCGGTCTGGCCCTGTACAGCTCAGCCCAGTCTGGCCCTGTACA
>NC_137688.1:37317162-37389662 GCF_963989245.1 Nansenia antarctica
CTAAAGGCCGAGGAAACGAATGGGATTTCAAGTTTTTCTTTATGTGCTTACTGTAGGTACATGTGCTGCAGAGAGCACTTAAAGGACTTAAGTAATAAGTAGTAGTAGGCTAAGTAATCTGTGAGAACCCTTCTAGTCTTTGATAGTGCTTTGATAATTCTAATAAACAGCTAAAAGCTATATCCAGTTTTTTTGTAATTATAAATATGTCCATGTTTTTTACATTGAACTTTAACTAACATCATTAAAATGATATACGGTAAATGAAAATGACATTAAAAAAAGAAGAAAATATATGTTAACATAACATTTGATGGCAAATGTTAACAAGAGCTATTCCCCCAAAATCTCCCACCAAATATCTACATATAGATATAATATATATATACAGTATATATACAAATTTGAATTAATTCTAATTTACTTACACATGTAAAATAGGAATCATCATCATCATCACTATTTTTCTCAACATTTAATCTCATTGAAACCTTCATACCCATATGATAAAATGACTGTATATAATATCCATATTTTTATATTTTTGTTATTATTTATTGTTTATATTGTTTTATATTGTTACTGTTGTAAAGCACTTTATGGCAAACTTTGTTTGGACACGGACGCAGACAGACGCACGCAGAGAGACGCACGCAGACAGACGCACGCAGACGCAGACGCAGACGCACACGGACACACACACACACGCACACGGACACACACACACACACACACACACACACACACACACACACACACACTGTTCTCTGCAGTTTAGCTCAACAACATAGGAGGAGAAGGATATGATGTGCCAAGAGGAACAACAGTAATCTTCTTGTCAATGCAGTTATGGCCAACAGACCAGGGAAGGCTGCTGGAGGTAGTAATCGGAGGATGGGCTCTTTGTAATGCATGGAATGGAACGAGGAATGGTGTCACTCATCCATACTAGGCCAAGTAGCAGAGACATCAGATACAGTACATTACACATATATAATAAACTGTGTGTTTGAAATTGTATTACAATCAACCCGTCCTCCGATTTCTACCTCCACCAGCCTCCCTGTCACTCATCCATACTGGGCCAGATAGCAGATACAGTCCGTTACATATCTGTTACACAAGCAGCACATCCATGTAACATTTGGCTTACATCTGTTCGTGCTGAATGTATGTAAAAGTGGGCAACCGATTTAATGTTCAGACTTTTATTCAGAAAAATGTAAACGTTGTTGAAAATCAATTACACAATCGCTAGTCAAGCCACAACATTGCAATGCAATGGATTCGGTGAGTAATCCCCACTACTACCTAGTTAGTGTAGGATAGTGGGGATTACTCACCGAATCCATTGCACTGCAATGTTTTGGCTTGACTAGCGAGTGTGTCATTGATTTTCAACAACATCAAAATGTATCACAGTAACATTTTTCAGAATAAAAGTCTGAACATTTTGGTCAGTTACCAACTTGTTCCCGCTTTCACCAACTGCTGTCACATACTGTATGAAGGACCACTTCATTACACCCTGCATTTGAGAATGAGGAAGGGAAAATAGCCCACACGTCTGACACATTCCTCATTCCAATGCATGCATTACAATAAGCCCATCCTCCAACTTCTACATCCAGCAGCCTCCCCTGATGAAGACAGTGGTGTGCTT
This sequence comes from Nansenia antarctica, assembly GCF_963989245.1. Classification (NCBI taxonomy): domain Eukaryota; kingdom Metazoa; phylum Chordata; class Actinopteri; order Argentiniformes; family Microstomatidae; genus Nansenia; species Nansenia antarctica. The sequence goes on from NC_137688.1 coordinate 37,318,826, forward strand.
TTATTACTGAGAGAGAGAGAGAGAGAGAGACAGAGGGGGGAGGGAGAAAGAGAGAGAGAGAGGGATAGAGGGGGGGGGGAAAGAGACAGAGAGAGAGGGATAGAGGGGGGGAGAGAACGGGAGAGAAAGAGAGAGAGAGAGAGAGAGAGAGAGAGAGAGAGAGAGAGAGAGAGGGAGGGAGAGAGGGAGAGGGGAAGAGAGAGAGAAAGAGAGAGAGGAAGAGAGAAAGAGAGAGAGAGAGATTATGGGGGGCCACTTCATTACCTACAGTATCTGAGAATGAGGGAAGGTAAGCCGATAGCTGATCCTGGTCCCTCCTGTTAGATACATGAAGACAGTGATCAGTACATCTATTACTGAGAGAGAGAGAGAGAGAGAGAGAGAGAGAGAGAGAGAGAGAGAGAGAGAGAGAGAGAGAGAGAGAGAGAGAGAGAGAGAGAGTGAGAGAGAGAGAGAGGTGGGTTATGGATCGACTACTTTAGCCTGAAGTGGCAGCAGATAATTATGATGTGATGAAATCAATGATCATCTGCCCTGCTGCAGCTCATGTGTTGCTTCACCCTGGTCAGGCTGTGCAGCAGAGCAGAGCCACTGAGAGCGATGTGCCCAGGTGATGATGAAGCAATTATGGTGTTGTCATTACACAGTGATGACATGATCACATGATCACGTCGGGCATGATAACAAGTGGATCGCTGACAGTACAGTAAGTCTACGGCGGAAACAGGTATCGGAAAACAGAGAGATAATAATAATAATTAAACGCACATAAATCACTTGTTTCATTGTTACCTACGTAGGGGAGAATTGTGCAATTTTTTGTACAACAACAACGTTGTAATTTGTATCCCTTCGCAAGGACAAATAGACTGAAGCTCAGCTTCTACCCCAGGGCCATTCAGGCCCTGAACACAGCAAAGACCTAGGTTCTAGGCCCTGGACAATCTAGACAATTTGATGGCAGCTACTAGATTGTAATCAAGTGCAATACTGAAACACAACTGTGAACATTTCAAACCTGCAAACTGCGACACTTTAAATGAATGTGCAATAACACTATGTGCAATATGACAACCCTCGGGTACATAAGGTTCAGAGATAGGAAATGTTAGAATAGGTATAGCATAGCATAGAGTACAGCACAGTGTTTTATTTGTATAGTATAGTATAGTGGATAGTGTACATAGCCTTTATTTATGTAAACCGGCTCTTTTCCCTTCTTGTTTTTAGTTTTTTTCCTAGCACCAGGGGAGCCCCCCCTCCCAAATGTCGTTGTATGGTACCTGTACTATATCAATGACAATAAAGACCATTCATTCATTCATTCATTCATTCATTCATTCATTCATCCGTCTCTACTGTTGCTTCTTTGTTGCCGTAGTTTAGTGGAGAGAGGCGAGCCGAGCACCCCCCCCGCCTCCCCCTCCTCTCTCTTCACTAGGCCTTCGCCCCCTTTTGTTGTGTCTAGACGAGAGGAAATGTGAAATTGTGTTTGTTTACAACCATTAGGAAGTCAAAGCGGCTGGCGGTTTACAGTGTAGCACCCAGGCAGCTAGTGAGGATGAGGGGGGGGGGGGGGTTAGAGAGAGAGAGAGGCAGAATCAGAGAGAGAGAGAGAGAGAGAGAGAGGCAGAATCAGAGAGAGAGAGAGAGAAAAAGAGAGAGAGAAAGGCAGAAGTAGAGAGAGAGAGAGAGACGAAAGGGGGTGTGTACATTTGTGTGCGTTTGTGTGTGTGTGCGTGTGAGAGATAAACAAGCCAGAGAGAAAGAGACGAAAAAGAGAGAGAGAGAGAGAGAGAGAGAGAGAGAGAGAGAGAGAGAGAGAGAGAGAGAGAGAGAGAGAGAGAGAGAGAGAGAGAGAGAGAGAGAGGGAGCGTAACATGCTGCTGTTTTCCTCAAGGGAGGCCGGATATGAGGCTGTTCTGACTGGAGGCAGCCAGTGAGCGTGGCCCAGGATGTGTAGTAAAAGTGTTGTAAAGTAGATTGGACTGTTTTTACTGTTCACAGCACGTGATGTTTCTCTTTTGCTTTTTTCTCATCCTTTCTTTTTTAAAAGGGCGGGTTGGGTTGGGTGTTTGACGCACATTGGTGCCATTTTGTGCGTTCGTCAGCTGTGTTTTAAAGGAGAGCTAAGGCATATAACAGGTAGAGGAGCTATAAACATCAGTGCTTCTTATTCTTGCCTAAGTTATTTACAAGATCATATAAATGCACCCCTCTGTCCCTCTTGTTCTCTCTCTCTCTCCCCCTTCACTCTTTGTGTGTGTGTGTGTGTGTGTGTGTGTGTGCGTGCGCGCACGGGTGTGAATGTGTCTGTGTGTGTGTGTGTGTGTGTGTGTGTGTCTGTGTGTGTGTGTGTGTGTGTGTGTGTGTGTGTGTGTGTGTGTGTGTGTGTGTGTGTGTGAGTGCTTGCGTGTGTGGCCCTGGCAATTAAACCTCCATTCAGGATGGCAACAGCCCAGTGAAACATGTGTGAAGACGGTATGATATTACTGGTGCTCACCCACCCAACCCCAGACCAGACAGAAGGCAAACATGACAGTGACGACAGACTCTGTCCAAGCAGTTTCTCTCTCTCCGCTTTCTGTCTGACAGCCTATATACGTATTGCTATTGATTAACCCTTCACAATGAGGTCATAAATTACCCACCATCATTTGGGTTGAAAAAATACGTTCCCAACATTTGACCTGTCACTGGAGTTGGAAGGATGTAACAAACTGAGTCCCGAGTTCATGGACCATGACCTATGACCTTAGGGTCCCCCATGACCTTGCAATTACCCGTAACTTACTCAACCCGTCCAGAACAGTTGTTTATTGGATCATCTATGTTTTTTTGTTTTTTTGTTTTTTTAAAAGTTTTAGGGCATTTCTGCTTTATTGGGATAGAGACAGTAGAGATTGACACGAAGGATGGGAGAGAGAGAGGAGGGATGACATGCAAGATATGTCGAGGGTCGGAATCAAACCAGGGACCTTGCGATTATGTGGTAAGCACATTAGTGTGCTACACCACTAAGCACCAAGCAATGCTTGCTTTTATTGTTTTTTGATAAATATTGAAATTGATAGATCAGCTTTGAAATTACTCAATCGAATTGAAGTTCTATCAGATAGCATTGCTTGCATAATTTCTTGTCCTTTTTCCCCTTTTTCCCCTGCCCCAACCCTACCCTTTTGGAGGACATGAAAAGGAAATTATAATTATAATTATAATATTTATAATTTTAGAAAATTGTTATGCTTGTGTTAGTTAGTTAGTGGCCTGAGACCTGTCAAGATGACACGTTTGGTTTGATCTGTTGGATTAATCATGGCACTTGTAGATGATTTGCGTGCTAATTTGAATGGCCCACAGGAGATGACATTGCTTCATGTTTATATCGACTATCTGTTTCATTCACCTCTAAAAGGCAGCCTGTTTGAGTTTAACATATATATGTTATATATATATATATATATAGTTTGTATATGAGCAAGTGCCAGAGGACAATGAGTTGTCGAATGATTCTTTACTATTCAAGTTTAAACCCCACCTTCCTCCCCCCAAAAACACATTGAAACCCCATGGGGTCCTCAACTTATGAATTTTCCAAAACAAACAAGTTATATATTTTACAGTCAGATTGTAAAAAGAAAAAAGAAAAAACATCTCACAGTAGCAGAAGAGAATCGTCATAAAGCTGATGGATGGAATCTTTACTGTCTCTACCAAATGTCTCTAACGGTCTCCATCTTGTCTGCCCCTTTGATGCTTTGGCCTCCTGCATCCCTGCTGATGGATGGGCCATGCTAACTTTTAGCATCGTGTCATAATAGAGAAACACTAATATAGCAGAATGAGCGGAGAGGAGGAGGGCAGGGGAGTAAGAGAGGAAGAGCGGAAGAGAGGAAGACAGAATCCTGCCTGGGAAGCTGTCATGCTGTTTATGTCTCCTGGCCCCTCACCTCCCCTGGGCTTGTTTGGACAATCCAGAACCAGAACCAGAAAAGCCCAACATGTCATCAGGTGGAAGGCCCTAAAAAACAAAGCCAGCGTTTATGAGGACGTTCAGAAGAGCGTGGGGGAGATGGCCTATGACAGACTTATGGAGGTGCTGTAAATTCTGGTAGTAAAAAAACGCCGGTCTGGGAAAACACTATAGCCTATTCAACCTGTTATTGAGTTCTCCCTGATCACCAAAACCACAAAAACGATGAGGATGATGATGATAATGATAATGATGGTGATGATGGCGGGCCCTTGCTGACTCTATATCTTCTCATCAGGGGAGGCTGGCGGAGGTAGAAATCGGAGGAGGGCTCATTGTTACTGTATACACGGAATGGAATCAGGAATGGTACCAGATCTCTACCTCCACCAGCCTCCACTGCTTCTTGTCTGATAATTGAACAAGTTTTTCCTCAAACATGCATCTCATTAGATTAGGGATTAGGCATTAGGGATTATTAGGCTAACTCTTGATGGCAGCTTTATTTAAATGCTTCAAGTTGTGGTTTGCGTCACATCTCTTGAATGTTTTGGAGAACTTTGGGATTCCAACTTTTGTGAACTTTTTGTGGATTCAAGACAGAGAGCAGTGTTTGTTACAGTAACAGTTACAGTCATTTATGTCTAGACATTTGATCAATGAGTCAGAACACCAGAAGCTACTCATCCTCTTTCCTGGTAAACATAAAAACCAAGGGAGGCTGGTGGAGGTAGAAATTGGAGGACGGGCTCATCTTTTTTTTTTTATACGATTGTTGCACATTTATAAGAACAACATTTGAACTTGACCCTTACCCTCTCTACATGAAAGTACAGCTTTGATGAGATGTACTGTACAGAATAACAGACAGACTGAACAAAGCCACTCACAAAAAATATATGTATATAGGAGACCAGTAAGATTGTGTAAGTATTATGTGTGTGTGTGTGTGTGTGTGTGTGTGTGTGTGTGTGTGTGTGTGTGTATGTGTGGACCATCTTGCATGATATATATCTTTGATAGCTCCAGGCCCTCAGACTGTAAGTTTTTACTGGTGTAACCATGGGAATGTGTGTGTGTGTGTGTGTGTGTGTGTGTGTGTGTGTGTGTGCCATCTTGCATGATAAATATCTTTGATAGCTCCAGGCCTCAGACTGTGAGTCACAGGAAGTCAGCGTTTCAGACGGTTTACACAGATGGAGACCATTCTTCGTCAACGTCCACATAAAAATCAGCTAGAGCTTTTTTCACGCCTCAGTCTTTTTCAATGTATGCAGACAGTGACAAAAGTTGGGGGTGTAAAACAACTGTTTGACTGGGCGGGAGAAATAATATCACTATTTGTTTGGAGTATCTTTGCAGTCCTGCTGGGTTGGACTTCATCAAATTCTCCTTTTCTTCTCCCATGATATCTGTTCATTAGGCCTACATATAACCCACACTATTTCTGAACCAGGGAAAATAGTTCAACAAATACTGTATACGGCCTAGTCTCCCTTTGTTTGCTAAGTAACACTGGCTTACATTGTCACAATGACGAATATATCCATTTATAATGATGCCTCCCCTGCTTATGTTTAGGGTTTTATATTGTATGAAACGGCTGAGTTAAGAGATTGTATGGCTGAAGAGGGATTCAGTGAAAACATAAATTCAACACAGACATCAGAGACCTTGTTTATACCTGAGTTGTGTACAGGGGGTTGGTTGCACAACAGCTTGGTCGCTTAAGTAATCCCCTATACATGACACTGTGGAAGAGCAAAAAAGCTCCTTTAGCAACAGAATACTACAACCACGCTGCACTAAAGATACGCTGCACTAAAGATGTACACTGTAGGAGATATTTTCTGCCTGCTACAATAAGACTGTACAACTCTTCCTCCAGCTCCTTGAACGGGGTGATCAGAGTCAGGCTGGGGGATGTTAAATCATACTGGACTGTTGTTACTCTATATAATGTTTCAGATGTCTATTTATGTCTATTTAAAATGTTTATGTTATTCTATTATTCAATTGTCACTTTATTTTGTTGTTGTTGTTTGTGGTGTGAGCTGCTGTAACACCTTAATAAGATAAGATAGTCTATCTATCTATATCTATCTATCTATCTATCTATCTATCTATCTATCTATCTATCTATCTCTCTATCTATCTATCTATCTATCTATCTATCTCTCTATCTATCTATCTATCTATCTATCTCTCTATCTCTCTATCTATCTATCTATCTCTCTATCTATCTATCTATCTATCTATCTATCTATCTATCTATCTATCTATCTATCTATCTCTCTATCTCTCTATCTATCTATCTATCTATCTATCTCTCTATCTATCTATCTATCTATCTATCTATCTATCTATCTATCTATCTATCTATCTACTTCATTTCTCCCGACAACTCAGCCACAAAGTCGCAACAGAGTAGCAATTGTCAAGTCAATGTTAGCGGATCAATCTTCTGTGCGTGAACTACGAAATGTGTTAAATTAAGAACTTTTCTGGTCTAGGGGAGGAGTAGGCCTGGATTGTCAAAAGAGAAAAAGTACTTTAGCTACAAAGCTTTCAGGAAACTCACCCCTGAGCTCTACAACTACAAGCATCTGTGATCTCACACCAGTGGCAAGACAGCTGGGGAAAGTTATTAAACACGCAGTCATCCTCAAAACATCCATTACAATACAGTATGAATACATCATCGATTAGCCGTCAACAGAGTTGGGGAAGCTACTCCGAAAATGTAACTAGATTACCAATTACTTCACATGGAAAGAAGTTGAACTACACTAAAGTTGCCCTTGAGAGCAATATATAGTCTGTCAAACTAAACTACTTAGAAAAACTAGCTCACTACATTGAAACGACCTTATCCATCACACGACGAGTCAGTTACTGAAAGATGGCCAGTGCATGTGACAGAAAGTGTGTGAGAGAAGAGAAAGGTGAGGTGGAGCAAAGTGGGGAGACCGGAGGATATAAGAGAAGAAATGGTAGGGAATTTGTGACAGCAGCTGGTGAAAGCGGGAACAAGTCCACCAACCGACCACCAACCCCACTACTACCTAGTTGGTGTAGAGTAGTGGAGATCACTCACCGAATCCATTGCATTGCAATATTTTGGCTTGACTAGAGAGTGTGTCATTGATTTTCAACAACACATTTATTTACATTTTCAGAATAAAATTCTGAACATTTTGATTGGTTGCCGACTTGTTCCCGCTTTCACCAGTTGCTGTCACATTGGAAGTTCAAGGGCTGGAATTATAGTTAAATTCCAGAATTTTTGTTTTCTTTTGGAAAACATTTAGTGAGTAGTGACAGTATCTTACTACACTGCTAAATGGCAACAAAAGTAGTTGACTACAGGAAAAACAACTAGTTTAAATACCAAGCAACTGCAAAATGCAGTTAAACTGATAGTTGAACTACATGTAGTAGAACGACTCCCCAACACTGGCTGTTAACTTATGAAAAGTTGTGATAAAAAATTTACTTGATATCCTTACCCTTAATATGTAGTATACTGTATACAGGGGAATGGTTTTATTTGGAATAGTTTCTAATGTTTATGCTGCCCACATCTTGTGGCATGTGGCATTAAGATAGTAGGTTAAGGAGGGTACCCAGATGGCAGTTGTAGGCCTAGTATTAGTTGAGTTATGAGTACTTTAACATGGTTATGTGTCTGAGTTTCCTAACTGTTATCTTGACCCCTGTCCCCCACAGAGACTCTCATGCTGGACCGGGAAGTTCCAGCATCTTCACACATGTTGTTTTAATGTGTCAAAGATGGCAGATGGGGTATAGCCTTACCACTTCAATACCTTTTTTACAGCTTCTGTGTCATTGACATACTGTATGTATGCAATGGTGGCAGCATCAGATCATTCCCGGCTGTGTGTACATATGTATGTTACATGTATGTTACATGTCCACAGATTTTGTCTGGCTTATCCATATCAAATAACATTTTCCTAAATAATAAAAAAGTGATTTCCCCACATTGCTACTAGATTATTAGAGTCTAAAAGTGATGGAGAATGTATAATATATTTACATTAACATAAACCCACTTATCTTGCATAATGTCCATGGTCTTAATTTGGCATATATTAATGGATTGACAGTTAGATTAATTCTTAGAGCTGGATATGATGTATCTGTTCTGCTAATGATAGAAATGAACAAAGGAGTTTGGGGGGATTTTAGGCATTTTAGTAGATGGAGGCAATGAAAGGACTTTTGAAGAGGCTATTAAATGACTTTTTGTTTGTCCTTTACTGAGAAAACCCTATTTTATGATTATGATTATAAGTAAGTAAAGTAAGTACAACTTTATTTATATAGCACCCTTCTCAGCACGAATGCACAGGGTGCTTTACATATAAATTATGATGTTTATTATGAGTATGATTCTTGTTATTATTAAATACCTATAATAATAATAATAATAATAATAATAATAATGCCTGAATAATCATGACATCACAAAGGACATCCTGCTGATACATTTAAAAATCTTCTAACACTAACTATAAAGGTCTATAATACATTCATTTGTTCTATTCAAAATAGCTGATAAAATTCCATTAAATTCAATTCGCAGTACTTTATTTTCCCACAGGGGGCAATTACGTAGGCGGGAGAGCAGTACATAAACATGTTTATATAACAATTAACTACATGTGACACAGTCACAACAACACACAAACCGTTATTAAAAACATGATGATGAACAGCCTTACCTGCCGTGGAGACTAACTTCTGGAGAGTCTAGTCTCATATGGAACGAACGCTGTATAAGCTGCTACCAAAACACCATTTGCCAAATGAGGAGCCATTGACTTAAACTCATAAAGGATTTGATACCTTCCCATACTTTAACAGTTCCCGGTAATGACAGAGTCTGTTCTATTTCAAGACTGAAATGTGACTGGATTACTTTGCGCCTTGAGTCTTCCTTTTCCCACTTTAGTCATTTATGTGCTTACAAGGCTGTGATTAACTGTTTCATTGCTCGTATTGTTGTAATTACAGTGTATTCCCTCGAGGTGATGAGAAGAAATAATTTCCTCTTTTTTTTCCTTCACTTTTTTTCTGTTAGACGATTCTCATGCTGACATGAACGTCAACAACGCTCCAAACTCCCCACCCAGTCAAACTTATTCTAATGTGTTTATACGGCAGAGAGGTGCAGCGGAAGAGGTGTTTGGTTTGGTTTGTACCTGTACAGTAAGTGTTTTGCCAGTCGGGGTTCGAACCTAGGTGGAGGACACAAGTGTCTACCATTATGCCAGGAGCACGTCCTCAAGATCCAAGGGCAATGCTTGAGCTTAATGGCTACACAAAGACAAAACGCAATTTCGGATCCGTTCTGATCTCTAGCCACACAAGCGTTTTCTTATTGTCGAAGACAGCAAAAGAATCTCTGGCCACATGGAATCGCGTATTCAGGTACACTGGGCATGCGCGTACTGGTAGACCCAGAAAATGATTAGGGTCTCAGGCAGGGCTACCTCTTCACAAGAGTGTGATTCCAAATCACCTTGTACTGCACTAGATAAAGAAATTAACACCTTTTTTTCTCTTGCCTACACACAGGAGAAGAAAATCCACTCTATGAATGAATGAATGAATGAATGAATGAATGGTCTTTATTGTCATTAATATAGTACAGGTACCATACAGCGAAATTTGGGAGGGGGGGCTCCCCTGGTGCTAGGATTTTTTTTTTTACTAAAAACAAGAAGGGAAAAGAGCTGGTTTACATAAATAAAGGCTATATCCACTATCCACTATACTATACTATACAAATAAAACACTGTGCTGTACTCTATGCTATGCTATAAATATCCTAACATTTCCTATCTCTGAACCTTATGTGCATGAGGGTTGTCATATTGCACATAGTATTATTGCACATTCATTTAAAGTGTCGCAGTTTGCAGGTTTGAAATGTTCACAGTTGTGTTTCAGTATTGCACTTGATTACAATCTAGTAGCTGCCATCAAATTGTCTGGATTGTCCAGGGCCTAGAACCTAGGTCTTTGCTGTGTTCAGGGCCTGAATGGCCCTGGGGTAGAAGCTGAGCTTCAGTCTATTTGTCCTTGCGAACATGGTCCTGAACCGCCTGCCCGAGGGCAGCCGAACAAAGTGTTCGTTCCCAGGGTGGGATGGGTCTCTGGAGATCTTGGAGGCCTTCCTGAGGCAGTGTGTGTTGTACAGCTCTTCCAGAGAGGGGAGGGGGACGCCGATGATCTTCTGGGCCGATCTCACAACTCTCTGTAGCGCTTTCCTCTGCAGCTGGAGAACCACACGCAGATGCAGTAGGTGAGGATGCTCTCCACTGTGCAGCGGTAGAAGGTCACAAGCAGCTCCTGTTTGAGGTGGTATTTCCTGAGGACTCTCAGGAAGTAGAGCCGCTGTTGTGCCTTCTTGATGATGGCTGCTGTGTTGGTCTTCCAGGACAGGTCATCCTGTATGTGCACCCCCAGGAATCGGAGGGTTGAGACTCTCTCCACGCTCCCTCCATCAACGAGCAGGGGCTGGACCTCAGATTTTTTCCTCCTGAAGTCCACGATGATTTCCTGGGTCTTTGACTGGTTCAGCAGCAGGTTGTTAACCTTGCACAGCTTGCCCAGCTGCTCCACCTCATCCCTGTACGCCGCCTCGTCCCCCCCCGAGATGCAGCCCACCACGGTGGTGTCGTCTGCAAACTTTATGATGGAGTTGCTGGGGTGGACGGGGGTGAAGTCGTAGGTGTAGAGGTTGTAGAGGATGGGGCTTAGCACGCAGCCCTGGGGGGACCCAGTGCTGAGTCTGAGGGCTGTGGAGGTGTGGGAGCCCACCCGCACCCTCTGGGGGCGGTCAGACAGGAAGTCCTTGATCCATGCACAGATGGAGTGTGATAGTCCCAGGTCTAGTAGTTTGGTCACTAGCCTGTCTGGAAGGATGGTGTTGAAGGCAGAGCTGAAGTCCACAAAGAGCAGTCTCGCGTAGCTGTTCCCCCTCTCCAGGTGGGATAGAGTGGAGTGGAGAGTCGTCGCGATGGCGTCCTCTGTGGACCTGTGGGCTCTGTAGGCGAACTGGTATGGATCCAGGTTGGGCGGGAGGCGTGTGACTATGTGGGCCCGGACCAGTTTCTCGAAGCACTTCATGATGATTGGTGTGAGTGCCACCGGGCTCTAGTGTCGACAAGGAGAATTTGTTTTAGTTTGAGTTTTTATTCAAACACTAATGACTTATTATCATCTTTATTTCTTCCAGTCTAAACTGGACCATGCCTGTGAGAATAATGATACTATTGTACAGTGTGTCCCCTTGTGGTTATAAACAAGCATGATGGTTTTGCTGTCTAATTGATGCATTAAATGGTAAATTATGCTAATGAATTAACATCATTAACAGTTATGAATGAGCTGATGTGAGAGGGGGCGGGATAGAGTGAGGATATTTCCATTCCTACTGGCTCCCCCACCCTGTCAATCGATGTTACACAGGATCACAATGACATACTGAGCTGTTCACACAGCATCATGTTAAAGACAATGTGGAGAGACTCTGTAGTGAAATGGATATGTGTGTGTGTGTGTGTGTGTGTGTGTGTGTGTGTGTGTGTGTGTGCGTGCGTGTGTGCGTGTGTGTGTGTGGGTCAAAGGTCAAAGAGATGGACAAAGAGATGTACAGTATTTCATCTTCAATAAAATAAAAATGTCTCTCTCTCTTTTGTTAACGCGTCTGTCAGAGCTCATCTCATCACCGCTACATACTGGGTCAAAGGTCATCTCCTTCTCTTGATCCCCGGTCTCCTGTATTGTCATCCTCCACCTCTTACAGCTCGAAGGAGGACCCTGACACGCCGGAACGTCATGTGAAACCGTAAACGACAGCAGGCAATAAGCTGGAGAATAGCAGCAATCTGGAGGAAAGTTCTACCATTCACTCTCACTCCCGCCTCTCCTCCTCTGTCCTCTCTTATCCAGCCTTGAAGATAGGAAAGAGAAAATCAATACAGCAACACGGCACTAGATAAAAAGCAGAGAGGTTGAGAGAGGCAGGCGGGCGGGCCGGGTGTAGTGAATTAAAGGGATCAGAAATATCCAGTCCACTCAGCCCAACAGTCTACATAACCCAGCAGCCCTGTCTTCCTGCTGTCCATCACCGTCTCCACTCTGCGCTCCGCTCTTTTTGTTCACTTTTGATTTCTTCTGGGTCTTTCTCTGTTTTTCTTTGTGTCGGGTGATGAAGCGTCCTGCACACTTTAAGTTCCTGTGGCAGTTGAATGAAGGTTTTTGTATGGTGCAAAGAAGCTGAGCTGCCACAGTCTGAGCAGTATTAATATCAACTTTAATAACACAACATCGGGGTCTTTAAGAGCATCTGTGGTTGATCCTCTTGGTCATCCTGTTGTTGATGTGAAGGCGACATTAAAATAACATTAGTTTCATTATAACAGAAAAACACATTCTTGTAGAGGGATGTGTAGGAAAAAAACGAAACCTCTCTGTCCAACTTACACACAAACACACACACATACACACACACACACACACATAGGGATGTAGATAGTGGACAAAACTCTAGAGTGGACCTCTGTGGCTCGTTTGATAGAGCATGGTGCTAACAACGCTTAGGTTATATAACTGAGGAGGTAAACAAACACACATGCACACACACACACACACACACACACACACACACACACACACCAACTCTCGTTGCTTGAACTCCTCAGGTCCTTGATCACAACTACATCTGATTAGTGGTAACAGATATCTGGGACATCACCGGGGCAACACGGGCACAGAGCTTATTTCAGAAAGGAGTGAGATCATATTTCATTGTTTAAGGGCTCACTCTCTGTCATGTATTAATTAAAATCCAAATACCCTGTATTGATTGTGTTATCTGGCCACTGCAGCCCGGCACGGCCGTATTGATCCGGCCGGTGATTTATGATCATTTTCAGGAAAAATCCCTTTGTGTGATTATACGAGGAAACAGACCCTTGGTGTGTGTGTAATTCTTTTTGATCTGTTCTTCTGTAGCGGTGTGGTGGAGAGACTGCAGACAGCAAAGGAGTGAAAATGGCTGAAAACACCTTTTTTTGTAAGAATTATATATTTTTTGGTAACAGTGATATAGGTCCAGGTCATGTTGTTAGAAGATAACGATCGAAAGTGACAGATTAAATAAAAACATGAATAAAAAACATGATGCTGCAAACGGCGTAGGTAATCGTCCGTCACATCCATGAATCTTAGCGTGTCATTTACAGTAAAGGTCGATTGGAAATAACCTTAATTTCCTCCTGCTGTATTTATTGTGTGGTAATTAGTAGTTAGTAGTCCTAATCGCAAAGTAGCTTAAAGTGTCACTCATGGTTTAATGGCGGAGGTGACGGCCAATGGTAGCAGTCTTGTTTCTAAATATGTCATTATCAAGACTTGGAAGTGTTACGATGTTCATGTGATCTAGAAGAAATCTGGATTTAACTGAAATGAAAATGAACTTCACTCATTTATTTAGAGGGTGTGTGGGGAGAGGTCGATTCTGAATGCTCTCAGAGTGGGAAACTGGTGGTATCATCTTCGTAGGCCTACAACTAGTTTCCTAGTTCCAGAGTACACATAAACAGCACGTGTCCCTCAAAACACCTGGTTGTCACCTGGTGCCCCTCGGAAAAGTCCTATTTCCAAAGAACACTTGAATGCAGCATTAGACATGATGCTAAGCTTGGCATTTTGCTGCTGCTGATCAGTGGCTTTGAGCAAAGAGGGTTCTAGGGTCACAGCCTAGTCATATCTTCATTGTAGGTCGTAGGTCGCGTACACACACATTCCATAGCTGACACTTCATGACAGGGATGGGCTTATCTGCTCATCAATTTTGGCCAGTAGTAAATCACACGCACGCATGCACGCACGCACGCACACACACACACACACACACACACACACACACACACACACACACACACACACACACACACACACACACACACACACACACACTTGTGTCTGCTTATAGCCCTCATTGGGACTTTCACAGCACAATTCATTGTATATTCTCTACAGAACATGCTTGTTCAATCTGTCACCATGTCTTCTGGAGATGCATGTTCTCTGCATGCACTTACCGGGATTGAGGGGGTCACACTGCCCTAACAACCTATAGTAACTGATCCACTGTTTAAACATTAAGCAGGGTGAATGGAACACCACAAATCTAACTGCTCTGGGAAAGACACCCTCCTCCCCTTAACCCTTAACCCACCCTCTCCTTGTTATGCAAGACAAAACACTTAATTTCGTTCTGCTTTAATTCAGTATTGGTGCACAGTATACACTGAGGGATATAATGTCCTCAATTCACATGCTCACATACTTTCTTTTGGTGTATTAATACACTTTATGTGTGCTGGTGGAGGTAGAAATCGGAAGGAAAGGATCATTGTAACACACAGAATGGAACGAGGAATGCTATCGCCTGAATACTGTAGGGCAGGCCTTCACCTGCGCTCTGACAGTACTGCTACTCTTTAAGTCTGTCATGTGAGTGTAATCTTCCGTAATAACGCAGCACCGAAATGTACCAAATCAAGTGTTTCAAATATCCCTAGAAAACAATTAGTATGTGTCTCTGTGCTTCAGGCATTATCGTCAGATGATAGTGGAGATCATGGTCAAGTAGTAGGTACTTGTGTGTGCCGGGCTTGTTATAAAGAATCAATATTACATCAAGGAGGGTCGAGTTTCTAGATAAGAGCTCTCACTCAGAGACTCAGGGCTATTCATCATAAGTCTGTAGAAAGCTGATAGGTCAAAAGAAATTATATTCCACAAGGGGTAGGTCTTCTTATCTCTCTACACCAGGGGAAATGGAGACATGGCGATCAATACGCGGGCTGTTGTGTAGCCCTTGCAATTATCCAACAGCTGATTTTTGTCCTCTACAGGCAACAGCTTTTAATATCACGTAATTATAGCTGTTTGAGTATTAGCTGCTGGGTAAAATGACTATACTTTGGTCAGTAATACAGGTATGTCTGTTTCAATTGATAAACAAATATATGCAGCCTATAGGCCTACTGTACCATTTCAAGGGTTTAAAACAAGTGAATGATTTCTGTAGTATTATTTAAAATAAGTCTATGGGGGTCTCACATGGAATTTAGGTTTACAACTTAGGCCTATCCCATGTTTTGCATTTTGATTCGAAGAAGAAAAAACATCTTAGGAATACATTAAGGATTCCGATAGGCCAACTGTTACATCAACTGTGGGAGGTCGTTTAGAATAATGGGTTCCAACACCTTCTGTGGTGCATCCATCCTAGCGGTCGGCTATCGCAATCGGCTGGAGGGCTTGGGGCTTCTCTTGTCAAGGACCAGAGGCGGAGGCTGCTCGCCAGAACAGCAGCACGACCAAGAACCCGCATCTTTCAACTGAAATCGCCTTGAGTTTTCTTGTCAGCGAATTGTGGAATCGTACTTTTACGCACGAACTTTGATTTTACGCATGAATACAAAGCCGGGGGTTTCGTTTAGCGGCCCGCGTGGCATTTGTTGGACAACCTAAATCTGATCGCCCATTCTTTCCTAATGTTGCTTGTTTTGTAGACGCTTCTTCACCCTCCTCCTATCAGCTTTATGAGACATAGAAGGTTTCTGCTGGACGACGAGGATAAAGGACAATCATTTTTAGCCAGGGCTTTCTTACCCATGTAAATGATCAAGATAACGTAAGGAATTGTTGTCTCATAAAAGAAAAAAGAAAACAGAAATCGAAACGGAGTAAATAACAACAAATGACCTGCGACTACAGAGGATTCAAGCATTAAACTCAAAGACGCGTTGGGAAAATATACAAGTACAGTACGAATTGACTGGCAAAAAAAAGAGAAGAATTTGCCAAGTTGTGGCGGTTACCTTAACTAAACCGAGACAGGAGGAAGAGGAAACCCGTGCGCAACTTTAGATGGTGTTCATCGCGCTGTTGGAAGTGGACCCCGCGGAAAGACAGACAGGTGGAGAGGAAGTAAATCAGAGGCTAGTGTAATTATCAAAGCCATCCCTCATTTCCATATCTAGTGTGAGTCTGCTGGACCTTAGCCAATCCCCCATCGAAAGGCACCAAGAGTCGTAACGCATTATCCTCCATCATAATTACTACAGCGACATGCGCAATCTGCACATGGGTAACACCAGCTAATATCCCTTATTTCACTGACCCGACTCTCTCTGACGGGTTCCATTCGTTGGCTGCCGATGTATCGGCGAAAGGCAAGAGCAACTCGCAGAGAACGAACAACATGTCCCGCCGCAAGCAAGCGAAACCGCAACATCTCAAGTCGGACGAAGAAACGTTGCAAACTGACGTCGCCTCAGAAAATGGTATGTGGGGGACCGTATGCCATCAAGTCTTTCGGGAGAGATTTTCGGTTAGGCTGACTAACTTTTTCCCCCTTATATTTTATTCATAAAGTACAGACTACTTCTGCAACAAATGAAAAGTTTCTTGATTAATTCCAATTCTATTATCCATAGATATTTCGCATTCTAAAATCCCATCGACCTCGCGTAATCTACTGGGCTATTTCATTGACTTTGCAAAGTTGTTCGACTAGCATGCCTCAGAAGCGCATCACTTGATCCAGCCCATGGTTTCTGAATTGCATGATAATTATCAATGTCGTTTCTTTTACAATCTATCAGAATAGATTGAACTTGGTAGGCCTTTATTCAGCCAAATAAGTATACATTAAATGTCTGACATGGGTCAAGCCATAGGCTATTTTCATTACTGTGTGCCGGTGTGCCAAGCCTCGGCCTATATATTTTGTTTACCGGTATTTTGGCAACAATCATGTTAATGTTCCAGAGTCCTGAAGGGTGTGAAGGTATCGAAGTATCCAAATAGCAAAGCCTCTTCAGTTTGAAGTTTTGAATACATCGCTTGTATCACTTACCCCTGACAATGTTTCCATTGAATGATGCGTAATTACATCAGTTTGAATCTGTAATTACACACAGCCTCTGTCATGTCATTGAATATAAGGAAATATTTCCCTCAAAACCGCTTATTCAGTGCGTAAGGTGGGCCTACTGTAGGCCTACTGTACCAAAACATTTCTCTCACTTAAGTTAAAACCTAAAAGCTTATATAGCTGATTCATTTTGATAAAGAAAATGTCTATAATGAAAATATATGTGTCTTAATTTTTATAGACAAAAAGCAAAAGTAGGCTATATCAGCTTTTAGGTTTTAACTTCAGTGAGAGAAATGTTTTGGTTTAGCTCTGCGTATTATGTACACATGAAAGGGTCTACTTCTTCACGGTCTTATTGTTGTTTATTAAATATACATTTGACTAAAGGTAGCCTATAACGATCTCTCAATCCAATCCTCTCAATCTGTTCTGAAGAGACTACATTGACTAATTATTAATACAAGTATAGAGTCAAACATTTACATTTCATTCACCTCTTCATTCTTTGGTTGTAAAAGTTTCATATTCACCCCAACGAATATGAAATAGGCATGTTCGATTTCTATAATATATCAATTTTGAAACAGCCAAATGTAGGATAGTATTTTACCACTTTACTCTAGAATATAATAGGCAATCAATACAGTATGGTTTTCTGAAGATATTTTATTATTGAGAATAATTGTATTTTCACTTCAAAATCAATGCCATTTTGATCTCTGAATTGTTTCTCTAGCCTTCTGTATACATATTTTAGTTGTGTGTATAATCTATTATTTAACTGTGTGAATTATTATCCTTCTATGTTAAATCTTTCAGGCATCCTTGCATTGGCCTTCGTGTAGGCCTAATGCTGCCCTCACTATTCAGTTGTACATTTAAAATGTTCTAAATTTCTACATCAATATCACATTTTCCTTTAAAAGAGAGGCCTAAAGCCATCAACATTTAATGCATGGGGTTTTTAGTTTTTCCTCGTCCTGAAGTGAATCTTACTTTTAGATTAAGTCATAAAACCTAAATACATGAGCTACAATCAAATACATCTGCCTAATTTTGACGAATTCCTTGTATATTCCACAGTTTTAAAAGTGTCATGGTCATCAAGCAGAAGCGAAATGAAGCAGCAAATGTCCAGTTATTGGACAGACGTAGGTTAGTCAGACTCAACTTGTTAATTTCACGCTCCTCCAAATCAAAAAATTATACATTTTCTAATTTATCTTGCTTTTTTTTCTGTATGTATGCAATTAAAAAATGTATAATTAATATCTTAATATTTATTTCTATTCAACATATCAAACATTATAAACAGATCAATTATTCAATGTCACTTTTCTCTGGGTCTTCATTCCTTGACCTGTATTGTTGTCAAACGTGGCACATTAGTGCTTTTCTTGTGAGACGACTATGAAAAGGTGGGATTGCATTGAGTGCCAACAAAGCTCGTCTCCCCCCCCCCCCCCCCCCCCCCCCCCGGCCAGGCAGGGGGTGTGCTGGGAGATGGGCTTTGATTGAGCCGCTGATTTAACCTTTGTCCACATCACCCTGCAAGGGGCAAGTGTTGTGTGTCAGGATGATCATGCAATTAGTACATCGGCGCCATTGACCTCGGAGACATAGACAACGTTTTTCGAGAGGGCCTGGATGCTGTGTAGGCTGTTGTACATCTTGGTAAATAGTTTCTTTCAGTGTTACATTTATTTAAATTGCTGTACATACCAAGCTGGCCAATACACTCCAAAAACAATTGTGGCACTTCTATGTGCCATAATGTTGTTCATTTAAGGCGTGTTAAAGTGTTAAAGAATCGGTTTGATAATTGTATCCTTTTTTTTCTTTTTACATTTGTGAAATATAGGCAAAATTTGTCACCAAAATTATTCATTTATTATGTGGAAGACAAGATGTTTTATTTTGTATTGCAGTAAATTAATAATCAGTTAATAATAGCATATTTGATGTTTCGCGTAGACAATCCAATGTTGTCAACATTGCCTTGCTTACTTGTGTTTGCTAGATGGCCTTCCATTGGTGATCTGGAGACCTCCCACTAAGATAAGCCAATGACACTGACTCTGTGTTCAGAGACTCTAAGCTCCGTTTTGTTTGCCATTTTAGTAAGAAAAACAGATTCTCTGTGTTGACCTGTTATTAGTAGTGCAATTGTTGTGACAATCTATTGACTGTATGACATACAGACACACACACCCACACCCACACACACACATACACACACACACACACACACACACACACACACACACACACACACACGCGCACACACACACACACACACACACACACACACACACACACACACACACACACACACACACAATCAGAGAGAGAGAGAGAGAGAGCAAGAGGAAGAGAGAAGGAATCAATCAGAGCTGCTTTGCATGGGCGCCATCACAATTACCCTGCTTTTCTAAATTAGCCTGTAGAAAGTGAGTTTTATTGACTTTTTATCACAAAAAAACAAGTCTCTTTGTAGTTGTTCCATGGTGACACCATGGAGTGAATCACATGCTTGTTGTTTACTATCTCCATCATCAGAAATTGGGGGAAATAGTAGCTTCAGTTGTGAACCCCCCACAGTGAACCCCTAAGCAACAACATAGACAATGTGGTTTTGCAGTAGTAATGGTTATTCCATTTCTCCAAAGTGATATTTAACCAGTTTTGATCATCGGTATCAAACACAGTGAAACTGGGGTACATATTCAGAATTAGATGGCAGCTTTACAGGAATCCACTTTTGTAACATTGGCATTTTTTTCTTCTAATGACCTTACAGATTTATACAACAACAACAAAATGTCTCCCACTACGCCCATTGAACTCAGTTGTTTTAGAACTATAGGCGGGGGGGGCGACACTTCAATGTGAACGTAAGGGGAAAAGTGTTGTTGAGTCGGGAATAACAGCATCCCCCAGCTGGCCAAGTCTTCTGCCTGTTGATGTCTCACAGCTTGACCAGCTGCCATGGCGATGTCTATCTGGTTCTAGAATGACTTTGAGCTGGTTCTAGCATGACTGAGCTGGT
Organism: Nansenia antarctica; assembly: GCF_963989245.1. Lineage (NCBI taxonomy): Eukaryota > Metazoa > Chordata > Actinopteri > Argentiniformes > Microstomatidae > Nansenia > Nansenia antarctica. The sequence continues at coordinate 37,338,842 of NC_137688.1, forward strand.
TCTAGAATGACTCGGAGCTTTTCGGACGACGCATTGCCAATCAACTCCATTGATTTGGGTCGTTTGGGAGAAGCTTAACGTCTAAAAGAGCGTCTTGTTTTGCCTTGGTGATTGCTGGCACTGTAGAAGAAGATGTCTGATTTTAAGAAAGACTCAGAATAAAGAGAAATCAGAGTTTTTTATTATGTTGCCCCTTTACCTTATGTAAACGAGTTTGCTGTTACACATTGCATTGCTTACTGCTTTGTAATTGCATAGTAGTGGGGTTGTTGATTTGTGTTATTACACATGTGGAATAAGGATCGTGCCAAACTCCCCTATAACACAAACCTCTCAAACCACTATTTTATCTCATTTATTTATTTTAATTCACAGAATGTTTTCTCATATGTGTAAACATAGACAGCATGTTTGTCTTGTGTTCTTTGTGTTTATTTATTACATATATTAGACTGGGAAAAACAACATGAATCTCAGAAGCTGAGATCTTCTGTGTGTTATCAGATGTAGCTATACAGCTAACTAAACTGCAGTCATTGGGCAGGTAAACGAATATCAGATGTAGATATGAATGAATGAATGAATGAATGAATGAATGAATGAATGAATGAATGAATGAATGAATGAATGAATGAATGAATGAATGAATGAATGAATGAATGGTCTTTATTGTCATTAATACAGTACAGGTACCATACAACGACATTTAGGAGGGGGGGCTCCCCTGGTGCTTGGAGAAAAGACTAATAAAAATGTACATACAAATGTACATAAAGTGCCATCTTGGAACTCTTAGATATACAGCTAACTAGACTGCAGTCATTGGGCAGTGTAAGGGCTTTTGTTATACTCACTATTTTAACATGGCATAAAAATGGCATTTAACGTTTTTCTTAGACATGCTCTAATAGACGTGTGTTGTGGAATAGTATTCAAAGTATTTAAATAGTATTTTAATAGTATTTAAATAGTATTTTAATAGCATTTGAAATTCCTGTGCAAATGGGAGTGCATGATTGCAATGGAGAATGAAGATGAGTCAATCAGAGACCCAATTTGTCCTCAACAGACACAGCACTTGTACGGAATTGTATGAATGTATTGGAAATCAATAACCTCCATAGAAGCTGCCGAAACCACAATTGATAGGACATACAATCTGACTGATTTCACACAAGAAAATAAGCAGCTGCAAATGAGTGGACTGAATATCGGAAAAAAAGAAAAGCTATAGATTTTGTTTATCCTTCAAAATGTTGTCTCTTAATGTAATTAGTTACAGTCGGTCATGCTGGGGAATGTCTCACTAATAGTTTCTCTCTCTTTTTCTTTTCTTCCCCCTGTTTCTCTATGCAGCTCTATCGGAGGGAACGGTGGAGGAGGAGGAGAGTGACAGCCGCGGCGGTAGCGGCGAGGAAACGCACGTTTGTGAAAAGTGCTGCGCCGAGTTTTTCCACTTCGCCGAACTGTGTGAGCATCAGAGAGGCTGCACCGAGACCGAGGACCCTCCGGTGCTCATCGTAAAGGAGGACGAGGGGGGGATTCCTTTAATGGAGGACGTCATGTCCCCAGCCGGGCTTTCCCCAGCCCCCAGCATGGCTCCCAGTCTGGCCCCCAGCGATTCAGCGGATGTCGAGTTCACGGAGGCGGTCGTCTGTGACCTGGGAGTGGAGACTGCGACTGATAATGACAGCGCGGATATTTTAGGAGAGATTAACACAGCAGAAAGAGGGGTCGAGCCCATGGACGTTGAGGAGCGGTCCCAGCAGGATCTCCACCACCACCACCACCACCAACAACAACAGCAAACGGCCAGTCCTCAGTCGGCCGAGCCACCCCCCTCTCAGATGTCCTCCACTGTGACTAGCTACAGTACACCCAGCAGCACCAACGTGACCCTAGAGATCCTCCACAACACCCGGGTGGCTGTGGCCCAGTTCTCCCAGGTCATCCACAGCGGTGGTGGTGGGGGTGGGAAAGCGGCGACAGCGGCCATCCCCGTGATCCTGGAGCACCTGTTGGCTCTGCAACAGCAGCAGGTCCACCAGCTGCAGCTCATCGAGCAGATCCGCAGCCAGGTGGCCGTCATGAACAGACAACCCACGCAAACAGCCCTGAACCCGGCCTCCAGGGCCCTGTCGCTGGGCCCCAACCCCTTCCAGCCCCAGGGTCTCATCGCTCCCCCCGTCCTCCCACTGTCGGGGACCATGCCCTCAGCTGTTAACGGACATGCCGCCTCCGTGTCATTGGCGTCCATGCTGGAGAGATCGCAGACACTCTCCTCCTCGCAGTCTGAATGTGGTCAGACCGACAAGAGGGACGTCAGGTGTACCTCGACCTCCTCCTTTGACTACCGCTCCCCACCTCCCCCGTCTAACTACAGCAGCATTTCCACTATACTGCATCCCTACACGGGTAACACACATAACATGAGTGTCAGCTGCACTCAGACACCACTCCGATCCACCTGCAGTCCTGTGCGGCTGTCCCTGGGACAGAGCGGCACTATCTTCAGCCCCTCCTCGTCCAGCCTGCCGTTCCTACCTCACAGCCCGCCCAGCAGCGGCAGCGGCAGCAGCAGCAGCACCGTCATCTTCCCCAACCCGCTGGCCAGCATTGCAGCCACGGCCGACGCGCTGGACCCCCTCGCAGCCCTCATCAAGCAACACCAGAAGGGCAAGCTGCCCAACGTGTCCATGTTTGACACCAAGCCCGGTCCGGAGGAGCCCTTCTTTAAGCACAAGTGCCGGTTCTGCGCCAAAGTGTTTGGCAGCGACAGCGCCCTGCAGATCCACCTGCGCTCGCACACCGGGGAGAGGCCCTTCAAGTGCAACATCTGTGGGAACCGCTTCTCCACAAAGGGGAACCTTAAAGTCCACTTCCAGAGACACAAAGAGAAGTACCCCCACCTTCAGATGAATCCTTACCCCGTGCCCGAGTACTTGGATAACGTGCCGACGAGCTCCGGGATTCCCTATGGGATGTCATTCCCTCCTGAGAAACCGGGAGCCACGTGGCTGGATAGCAAACCTGTTCTAGCCACGCTGCCCACCCCAATGGGTCTGCAGCTTCCCTCCACTCTCACCGGAATGGGAAGTTCAATATGTGACTCATTGAGCGTCACGCCGTCCAACAAATCTCCATATAGACCCTCCCCTGCCTCCAGCGAATGTCTGTCTTTGTCACCTGACACTATGAGCAATGAACCCACCCTTCCTAACGCTTCAGAGCCACTGCAGTCGCACAGAGAGAGGGGAGTCTCGCATGTACTGAAAGCCGAGATTCACCTGCCTCAAAACTGCATCGCCAGACCAAGGGCGACTCCACCAGCTACCATAGCAAACAGCGCAGCCTTGACAACCGCGTCCGTCACCACCACAGCCACCACCACCTCCACCACCGCCACCACACCAGATCCCAGTGCGCCAACGTCCCCCATCTCCAACCCTGTCACCTCTCCACATCTGGTGGCTTCCTCAACAGACCAGTTCAAGGTCGATTTCCCGTTCGATGGCCTCCTGCAAACCTCAGAGACCACGAAGCTCCAACAACTGGTGGAGAACATTGACAAAAAGATAACAGACCCCAATCAATGCCTCCTTTGCCACCGCGTCCTCAGCTGCCAGAGTGCCCTGAAGATGCACTACCGCATCCACACCGGGGAGAGGCCTTTTAAATGCAGAGTGTGCGGGAGAGCGTTCACAACCAAAGGTAACCTGAAGACGCATATCAGCGTCCACAGAGCGAACCCACCCCTCCGGGTGCAACACTCGTGTCCCATCTGTCAGAAGAAGTTCACGAATGCAGTGGTGCTGCAGCAACACATCCACATGCACATGGGCGGTCAGATCCCCGATTCACCACTCTTAACGGATGGCTGCACGCTACGAGACGACGCCATGGACGCCGATCTCCCCTTTGACGAGGGGAACTATGACAGTCTGAGCAACTACGAAAATGACTTAACATGCGACGACAACTCCATGGGCGAGGAGGAAGAGGGGGAGGAGGATGATGGGGATGAAGAGGAGGTGGAGGTGGAGGAGGAAGAGACCGAAAACATGGAGGGGGGGGATTTCGATCCTTTCAAACCCCTGATATCTTCCCCCTGTTCCCCTCCTAGATCATCTGCTGTTGTGTCCAGTATCGCTGCCCTGGAGAACCAGATGAGGATGATCGACTCCACCGTGAGTCTGAACCACTCCTTCGGGCTGAAGTTCATCATGAACGGGTTTATGGACAGAGAACGCTGCTCTGCTCTCGGCTCCTCCTCCTCGACAGTGATAGACGTGGAGATGGAGAATCACAAGGCGGTCAGTCCAGCCGTGTCCGAATCCTCCACCTCCGCGTCCGTGCCCGTCCCTGCATCCCCAGCACGGAGCCTCCCAGAGGGCCACCACCACCACAACCACCACCACCACCACCACCACAGGTCACCATCTACCAACCACAGGACCCAGGAGTCTCAGGAGATGACAGCCTCAGTTAAGAGGGAGAGGTCTGATTCCCCCAACCCAACAACAACACTGGAAACCCAGGAGCTTAGGGGGATTCTGTCTACTAGGCCCTGTGTGAAGGAGGAGAGCCCCTACAGTATGTTGTTCCTCAGCAGAGAACGTGGTAAGATGCCGTAACAATATCTATGGTGTTGATGATAACAATATCTATTGATAATATCTTGTTCTTTTTAAGATGAATCGTGGTGAATAAGTCACTTCAAAATGTTTTATAGAACTTCATTCATATAGCTGCTGTTTGGCAAGGCAAGGCAAGGCAAGGCAAGTTTATTTGTATAGCACATTTCATACAACAGGGGCAATTCAAAGTGCTTTACATGCATTATTTAAAAATACAGCAAGAGGAGCATAAGAAAATAAAAATGACAATGAATAAAAGCAAATATAAGAAGTAAATAGATAAAACCTTTAAAAAGACAATAGTTAATGGAAAAAAGACATTGATAGAAGTGTTTGTGTTTAATCATAACTGGTGCAAAACATGAAGGTTTTTAGCTTAGATTTAAATATTTTAAGGGTTTGGGCCTGTTTGATTTCTTCAGGGAGTTTGTTCCAGGGGCATGCAGCAGTGTGACTGAAAGCTGCTGCACCGTGTTTTGTTTTTACTCTTGGAATTATTAGCTGATTTGTCTCAGCTGACCTTAGGGACCTTGCAGGAATATAGGGTGGGAGGAGATCTGATATGTATTTTGGTCCAAGACCATTTTGTGATTTGTATGTAATTAGGAGGATTTGAAACAAAGTGTGTATTTTTTCCAGCTCACTCTCTACATGTAGATCAGGGGAGGCTGGTGGAGTTAGAAATTGGAGGACGGGCTCAGTGTAATGCTTGGAATGGAATGAGGACACTTTGTGTTCAATACCATTCCTGATTCCATTCCATGTATTACATTGAGCCAGTCCTCCGATTTAAACCTCCACCAGCCTCTCCAGATGTAGATGTGCAGAGATTTCTGTTACCCCCCCACTTTTTCTAATAACCCCCCCATCTCGCTGTTAACCCCCACATCTCATCCAATTTCACTGTTAACCCCCCTCCCCCTTATCTCTCTATTAACCCCCTCACCCCTCTTCTGTTTTCAGGTGGCAGCCAGCACATGCCCAACATGGCCGCCAGCTCTGCGCAGGGCACGATTAAAACAGAAGTGAACGGACATCATAACCGACCAGTCCTACTCAACGAGCGGCCCCACAGCCTCCCGTTCAGCCTCCAGATGCCAGCGGCTCCTCCACCACTAGGGGGCCCAGGACTGACCTCTCTCCTCGGGCCTCCTCTACCCCGCCGGACACCTAAACAGCACAACTGCCACTCGTGTGGGAAGAACTTCTCCTCAGCCAGTGCCCTGCAGATCCATGAGCGCACGCACACGGGAGAGAAACCCTTCGGCTGCTCCATCTGTGGCAGGGCCTTCACCACTAAAGGGAACCTGAAGGTACAGCACTGGCTTGGGCATGCTCCTCTTGGGATTATTAGGTTTCGAATTACAGGGGGGTTTAGCACCCCCATAAGACCCCCATAGTACCCCCGGCCAAGCATCCTCATAACAAATCAGCTCCCCCCCATGAGAATTTCAATATCAATATACCCCCCCCCCCCCCCCCCCCAAAAAAAAAAAGATAAAATGATCTTGTTTGGACCCCTCCATCCAAGAGTTGTTGGGCACCACGACAGATGTGTAATTAGAATCCTGCTTGGAATTAAAACCATGTGCGATTTTATAATGTTTTCTGCTTCAAGATGAGAGGGGGGGGGGGAGGGGGGGGCTCTACAGTCTCTGACAAACATATTTTGATTTATTAATTCCCCCTCCTCTTCCTCTTCCTCCTCCTCTTCCTCTCTAGGTCCACATGGGCACCCACATGTGGAACAACACTCCAGCGCGTAGAGGCCGGCGTCTCTCCATAGAGAACCCCATGGCCTTGCTGGGCGGAGACGCCGTGAAGTTCGGAGAGATGTTCCAGAAGGACCTGGCGGCCAGAGCCATGAACGTGGACCCAGGGTTCTGGAATCGGTACGCTGCCGCTATCACCAACGGCCTGGCCATGAAGAACAATGAGATCTCAGTGATCCAGAACGGGGGGCTCCCCCAGATCCACGCCATGAGCACGGGCAGGGACAGGGGGGTGAACCCAGGGGGCAGCCCACCCATGACCAGCCTAGGGAAGACAGGCATGGAGCTGGGGGTGAACTTTTCCATGTTGATCGACGACAGTAAAGAGATTGGGATCAATTGAAATAAGTGGGACAGATTGACGAGGAGGGATACATTATGCAAACCATGTAGAGAGATAAAAACTATTGATTTATTTGTAAAAAAAAAAAAGAAAAAAAAAAGAAACAGACAGAAGAGAGAAAAACATGTTGGACTCTTATGTATTATATTATATACAGATAAAACAGCTTTTTATTCATTCACAGAGCTCTAGTATTCATGTGTTGTTCTATTTTACTGTCATTTTTAAAATGTTGTCACAGGAACTGTTGTTTCACTTGTTCTTCAGAATGTCCATGGTGCTCTCTGGAGAAACATAGGCTAAACTGTTCAACTGTTACTTTGAAAAAGGGAAAATGTAATATAAAAGAGCAAAGAGAAGAGGAAATCGGTTAACTCTGCTGACCACTGCTGCTAGTTGGTGCAAAGCACAATAAATGTCTTTATTACAAGGCCTCACATGTACAGTACTGTATTTACAAAGTGTTCTAGAGGTTACAAACATGTGTCGTGTATAGCATTCTCTGATTATCAGAGTTTTGCGATCAATTCCATTTTGATTCAGTCAATTCAGGAAGTAAACAGAAATTCTGATTTCAATTCCAAACATACTCTACACGCCAATTTTTTTGGGGAAATTAAATTGCAGTTAACTTCTCGAATTGGATGAATTGAAATGGAACTGACCCCAACGCAGCAACAATATTTCCTTACATTCTAGATGCAACATGCAAATGATTGGGTGGAAAGGAACATCTAGAATTAACAACAACCACAGCGAACGCACGCACGCACACACACACACACACACACACGGTATGTATGCACTGTTTACTACCTCATCTGGATTGACAGTCTAACGGGATTCGAATAAAATTCAACTCCAGCTTGTGAACACTTCAAACACCAACAAACAATGTCACAAAACAAATTGCACAAGGGAGTTAGCCTGAAGAAGACTGAGTAACTGTGCAACCCTACAGATGGACAATCATTTGAGGAACATTGTGAATTTATTGCAACTTGAATTGCCTCCCCATGATCTGCCTTTGCTGGACTTTACTCTTGACCATGGGCCTGCTACGCATCACGCCAGCCAGCGAGCTCTTGTAAGTTATTTTCTCTGCAAGTTGAAGCTTCAATAGGATTAGGCCGTTGGTGTAAGCACGAGGAAGGAGTAGCCTACAATTGCATACATGAACAGGTGTGTATTGCTTTATTAAAACAATGTTTCATCACCATGTTTTTGTTGCTCTTTAGCATTTGACCTCGTCCCAGAAGAACAGTTTTTTCTTTAGATCTATATGAATGCACAGGGAAGGTGTTACACACTTAGGTCACAGAGACACGCCCCTACTCCGCATGAGGGTTAGACACAGGGGAGGCTCGTGGAGGTAGAAATCAGAGAACAGGCTCATTGTAATGCATGGAATGGAGTCAGGAATGGTACCAAGCACGTGTGTTTGATACCATTACTCGTGGCGTTCCATGCATTACCCCTGGTTAGACACTAGTGTTCTATGGTGCACCATGAGCAAGGGGACCTACCAAGCAATGGAAATGACCCTCATTATGACACTCTCAACAAATATTTTTTTATAAGAAGGCCTATTAGGCCTATCTACTGAATGAATCATGTATTTGTGTAGTTTACAATATTTCATCTAAATAAATATTTACAAGTGAGAAAACTGTGTTTTTTTTAATGAATATCTGAACAGACGTGCGTTCGTAATTTTAAAAACACAATGTGGGGTGATGAATCTAGCGAGAGTTTGCAGGTGTGAATCTGTCAAACAGGCTGACACGTGTCGGAGCGTCAACTCCGAGGGACCGACAGTGACGTCATGCCGTGTCGGGTCCAGCCAAGATGGCTGACAGCATCCCGTTAAACCCAGTGCGGAAGAACACGAAAAAAATTGCTTATTACAACGCGGCAAAACATTCCAGGTACTGAAACAAACGGCTTATTTCTTTGCTCAATGACCCGATACGTAGTTTTGAAAGATACACTTTCATATCAGTTGTTTTGGTTCACTGTTAGTTTGGGTGTTTTGCTGTTTAGCTACTGACGTTGCTGTCAACAGGACTGTTTCTCTGACAGCTGCTTCACACCCACATGTCGAAGCAGGCATGTAATTGCGAGCTACAGCTCTTATTATAGATTCATATGAACTTAGGAAGCCTGTTTAACGGTGGACAGCTAATGTAATGTGATCATCACCGGAGTAATTCCTAAATACATAGCTAACTCGGTTTGAACTCTGTTGTCGTTGTTGAACAGTTCCCCACGCCTTGGGTCTCGGTGCGTCACATCACATGACTAGGAAGCACAGGACTGTTTTCACGTTGATTGGAATCGTTGGGGGAATTGTCAAGCAAAGCCAAGGTCCATAAATCCACCACAATTTCAAGAGATTATTGACGATTCGTAAAGGGTAACTACGTAGCTATGCGGAACTAAAGCATCTCATGACCACATCTGATGTGGCGGGCAGGATCGGGTTGCTGGGATCATCAGAGACAGTTAGGAAGTGAAATGAGCGAGACAGTTTGTCAATAACTCAGCTGTGCGCTTTTGCTGTTATGCGGTGTCGAATGTTGCCCTATCTGGGGCTTTTCACACTACAGGGCTGACCTGAACCTTACTGTGCTGGCTAGGACATTTCCCTTTCCAGCAATTATGATGGAGAATGCTTAATCTCAGTTTGGTTCATCTCAGTTTAACTTTGTCATGAATTAGGGTTTATATAATATATAACACAGTTTGTGTCTGTGTGTGCAGGTTTAGAAGGACACACACACACACACACACACACACACACACACACGCACACACACAGATCTGTTTAGCTTGCACTGCTCCCCGGTAGGACCAGCTTGCTAGCCAGAAAGTGATTGCAACCAGGGCAGAATTGTCTACAGTAGACACCTACTTCCACAGTACTGTATTAGAGGTTCCTAGGCGCAGCAGCAGCAGCAGCAGCATCATCAATTCCAGTCCACTGCATTGATAAATGCTAAGTGGGATCCTTGCTTGGGATGGCCCGACTCTGACGTCACCCCATTGAGGTTCACATTTAAAACCGTTAAGGTTAAGGTTAGGGTTTAGGGTAGGGGTTAGGGTCTTCCCAAGAAGGATCCACTTAGCCTCTAGCCCAGTGATTCTCAACCCTCTCCTCGGGGCGCATATTTGATCTGTTCACCTGATTCAAGCTCACCAAACCATAATTGCTTTGTATTAGTTGAATCAGGTGTGCTGGTGGTAGAACAGATCAAATATGTGGAGCGGCTGGGCGCCCCGAGGAGAGGGTTGAGAAACACTGCTCTAGCCGACCGGTCGAGCCACACAGGACCTCACACGTGTCCCACTGAAGCCTCCATGATCAGGAGAGGAAGCTGGGAATCTCCCTGGTTCATCACATGGTTGCTGGCTTCTGCCTTGGCACATCACCCTGCCCTCCCCGCTAGGCTTAAACGCACCAAGTGCTGCTGTTCCGTGGGTTCTCCTAAGCCCGTAATCCTGCTGTGCTAAGCCCCTCCATCTGCCCGCCCCTCCCTGTGTGCCCTTGTATCTTTTACTACAACTACAAACCCTACATTTTCATTGTCCATCATTTGAGGCTTTTTTTTCTTTGTTGCTCATTTTGTGTGTTTATATGGAAAGAATTAAGATTTTGTCGACGGATGCTGTGCCAGAATATTACACAACAACCCCTCCCCCTCATATCGTTCATCTTGGTGTTCAGATCCTCCGACTCCTCCGCATTGATGCAGGGGAAACAATATGGCTTTGTTTTGATAAGGAAACACTAAGGGAACATGGCTGACCAGAGGAGCGATGTTGAAGTATGATGTGACTTCCAAGGGCACCTGGTCCTAGCATAGATTTGTTTTTCTTATGATGACTGATGTATAGATGATTCACTTAGGGCCTAAGTCTTAGGCTACTTTATACAAATGTGCATTTTGTAAGTCATTTTGGATAATGATGTCTACTAATGTCTAAAATGTCTAAAAATCCTACCTGTTTTGATAAAGCAGGCTATAGAAGTTGGGTAAGCCTGCTGTAACATGTTATGCCAGATGGGCTGTTGTATTCTGCACGTTTTTCACGGCTTCTTTATTATTCGATGGATTATCAATGATGCTTGAGTTATCCTGAATGGGGTCAATTATCATTCCAGGAAAGAGGTTGTAAGCCTAAGATCTGTTTTTAGGAAAGATCATCTAGCTTAATTGCAGAAATTGAATAACTTAGGCTACCTATGGAATGGCATGAAAGCAGAGAGGATACCGGCCTGGCCTCTACAGTAACCAGGGGAGATGCTGTTGTCTTCTATTCACTAGTATAGTGTTAGCCGGAGAGGCTGGTGGAGGTAGAAATCGGAGGACGGGCTCATTGTAATGCATGGAAGTAAATTATTTCTCCTCCGATTTCTGTCTCCCCCAGACTCCCCTGGGTGTTGGTGAATCTGATATCCTCATAGGGACTTGAGCGTATTGTTGCAGCGTAGGAACTGTCTGTCACAATTTGGCTGTGTTGCATTGGAGAGCGGTAGTCTGGCTCGCTCAAAGATGGAGATCGGCTAAGAACAGAATGTTCAAAGTGTTCTCAAAACTAGACAGGCAGGCAGGCAGGCAGGCGGTGGTGTGCTGAGGTGGATGGTGTGGTGTACTTCGGGCTAGTACTGATGTGAAAGGTGAGGCGTACATCAGGCTTGTACTGGTGTGGATGGTGAGGTGGATGGTGGATGGATGGTGAGGTGGATGGTGGATGGATGGTGAGGTGGATGGTGAGGTGGATGGTGAGATGGATGGTGAGGTGGATGGTGAGGTGGATGGTGGGGTGGATGGTGAGGTGGATGGTGAGGTGGATGGTGAGGTGGAGGGTGAGATGGATGGTGAGGTGGATGGTGAGATGGATGGTGAGGTGGATGGTGAGGTGGATGGTGAGATGGATGGTGAGATGGATGGTGAGATGGATGGTGGATGGTGAGGTGGATGGTGAGATGAATGGTGAGGTGGATGGTGAGATGGATGGTGAGGTGGATGGTGAGATGGATGGTGAGGTGGATGGTGAGGTGGAGGGTGAGGTGGATGGTGAGGTGGATGGTGAGGTGGAGGGTGAGGTGGAGGGTGAGGTGGAGGGTGAGGTGGAGGGTGAGGTGGATGGTGAGGTGGATGGTGAGATGAATGGTGAGGTGAATGGTGAGGTGGATGGTGAGGTGGATGGTGAGGTGGATGGTGAGGTGGATGGTGAGATGAATGGTGAGGTGGATGGTGAGATGGATGGTGAGGTGGATGGTGGATGGTGAGGTGGATGGTGAGATGGATGGTGAGGTGGATGGTGAGGTGGATGGTGAGGTGGATGGTGAGGTGGGTGGATGGTGAGGTGGATGGTGAGATGGATGGTGAGGTGGATGGTGAGGTGGATGGTGAGGTGGAGGGTGAGGTGGATGGTGGGATGGATGGTGAGGTGGATGGTGAGGTGGATGGTGAGGTGGATGGTGAGGTGGATGGTGAGGTGGAGGGTGAGGTGGATGGTGGGGTGGATGGTGAGGTGGAGGGTGAGATGGATGGTGAGGTGGAGGGTGAGGTGGATGGTGGGGTGGATGGTGAGGTGGAGGGTGAGGTGGAGGGTGAGGTGGATGGTGAGGTGGAGGGTGAGGTGGAGGGTGAGGTGGAGGGTGAGGTGGATGGTGAGGTGGAGGGTGAGGTGGAGGGTGAGGTGGATGGTGAGGTGGATGGTGAGGTGGAGGGTGAGGTGGATGGTGAGGTGGATGGTGAGGTGGATGGTGAGGTGGAGGGTGAGGTGGATGGTGGGGTGGATGGTGAGGTGGAGGGTGAGATGGATGGTGAGGTGGATGGTGAGGTGGATGGTGAGGTGGATGGTGAGGTGGAGGGTGAGGTGGAGGGTGAGGTGGAGGGTGAGGTGGAGGGTGAGGTGGATGGTGAGGTGGGTGGTGAGTAGGGATGGGACGATTATCGTGTTTATCGTTAATCGCGATAAAAACACCCGCGATAACTTTATCGTGGAGAATTTTAATTACCGGTAGTTGAATAATCGTCATAATCGTTTTTTTTTATTTTATATATATATATTTTTAAATTATTATTATTTTTAAATGACTGGACTTTTTAAATAGGCACTACATTTTATAAACACTGCTTTGTCTGACTGGTGGTCCCCAGCTGATGACCCAGTTAGGCCCACATAGGTGTTCAGTGAGGTGTCACAGCACACCTGTTCTAAAGGCACTGTTGGAGGTGCGTCAGGCAGCAATGCCCAGCAGGAGTACCATCACCTGTATCATGATTTGATCTGTCTGTTTTTATTGTATGTATTAATGTATGTGACCTATGTGTGTTTTTTTTTATTATTGAGTTTCACAGAGACATGTACACAACAGGACATAACAACAACAACTAGTATCCGTGGGGGAGGTTATTGTCCCATTAATAGTAGAAAACTAGTTTTGCACTTTGTTATGCAGTACATTGTCCATAAACAATAACAGAAAATGTTCTTTCTCTTTTTTATTTATTTAAACAAACTAACAAACAAAAAACAAAGACAAACAAAACAAAACAAAAAAACAGGGGGGGAGGAGGCCATGTCACATATCAGAAATAAACAGAAAAGAAAATGACAACAAATGCCATAATATATGGGGGGATCACCCCCATCGGAGACAGCATCCATGTCTTACAGTCCTAAACACAGCGGCAGCACAACACCAGCACAGTAAATATTATTGTGACCCATACATTGTAGATCTGTTACACATTAGTCTTGTGTACTTTCTTGAGTGTAATCCACCAAACCTTTCATTACAATGGCAGCCACTCTGGTACCAATATAATCTAAGAACGGAGACCAAATCTTATAGAATGTCTTTATTTTACACTTAGACCTATATGTCAGATATTCCATAGGAATCATATCAAAAATTACCTTGTGCCATCCAGCTATTGTAGGCGGTTTGCAGTCTATCCATTTCAGCAATATATTTTTCCTTGCACAAAAAGTGAGGATACACAGAAGTCTTTTGGAATGCATACTTTTAAGTTGTTTGTCTGGCAACCCAAACAATAGACACATGGGGTCCTTATCCAATGTAACATCTAGAATTAGATGAATTTTATCCACTATGCCTTTCCAGTAATCATCTATATATCTACAAGTCCAAACACAATGAACAAAGCTCCCAACCTCGGTAATACACTTTGTACACATTTCCGATTTGTTATGATCCATTTTATGTCTAAGTTGGGGAGTAATCTGCAAACGTTGTAGTAGTCTAAATTGCGTTTCCTTCGTCCTATTACAGACTGAGATGTCGTTTGCCATATTAGTGACCAAGTTGCTGCATCAGTATTAATGTTCAGGTCATTATTCCAGTCTTTGGGCGTAAATGCAGGTTTGCCTTTATCATATTTCGAAAGTGCTCTATACCCAAGCCCCAGAATGCCTCTCGTCTTTCCAGCAGAGACTATCTCCTCCAGCGGAGAGGGTTGGTGACAGAGGCCAGTGTCTTTTTGGCTATTTAAAAAACTTCGTATCTGAAGGTATCTGAAAAACTCATTTCGTGGTAGGTCATATTTCTTACATAATTGGTCAAATGAAAGTAGTATTTCCGTATCATATAAATGTCCGATAGTAACCATCCCTTTGCTGTCCCACCGCTTGAAACCCCTATCCGTGGCACCAGGGGAGAAGTCTATGTTGCCCCAAACTGGCGAGAGGGAGGATGTAATAATCGTATGTTATAAATAAATAGTAATATAATTGAGATTTCTCACATGAGCCGCGCGCGAATATCCTCACAGAAATTTGTCTCGCGCGATTGTTCAGCCTGCATGGGTAACGTGACTGTCAAGTCAGCCTTGTCAGTCAGTCACTAACGTATGCTAGCCTTCTCACCATGGCTGCATCGGCCCTGTGTCCATTGCCTCACCTTTCCAGGGTTGCACGCAGGCTTCTATGCATACCTGCAACTAGTGTTCCTTCAGAGAGAGTGTTTAGTACCAGTCAGTGGGCACATACTCACACCTCTCCGAGCACAGCTAAAGGCAGAAAAAGTGAACATGTTGACATTTTTGCACTTTAACCTATCTTGAAGCTTTCAAGTCTCTAAGCCACACGGCTAGCACTCAGTTTGATGACAGAAAAGTGTCAGTGTTCAAGTTTTGTTTGACAGTATTTTTTTCCTTTATTTATGCAGTGATACCTTATAATTTATCATTACCTTATTTAAGATTTTATTAAAGATTTTTATTTTTGTCAAGATGTTTTTAAAATGATGTTAATGTTATTAACATGATTCAATAAAAATACAACAAAATCTAAGTTAAAGTGATTACAGTGTGTTTTATTGGCATTCTAAAAAAAAGTTTTTTTTTAAAATTCTCGCGATAATATCGTGGATCGCGATTATTTTGCCCACGATAATCGTGACATGACATTTTCTAATCGTCCCACCCCTAGTGGTGAGGTGGATGGTGAGGTGGATGGTGATGTGAGGTGGATGGTGATGTGAGGTGGATGATGAGGTGGATGGTGAGGTGGATGGTGAGGTGGATGGATGGTGAGGTGGATGGATGGTGAGGTGGAGGGTGAGGTGGATGGTGAGGTGGATGGTGAGGTGCATGGATGGTGAGGTGGATGGTGAGGTGGATGGTGAGGTGGATGGTGAGGTGGATGGTGAGGTGGAGGGTGAGGTGGATGGTGGGGTGGATGGTGAGGTGGGTGGATGGTGAGATGAATGGTGATGTGAGGTGGATGGTGAGGTGGATGGTGGATGGTGAGATGGATGGTGAGATGAATGGTGAGGTGGATGGTGAGATGGATGGTGAGGTGGATGGTGAGGTGGATGGTGAGATGGATGGTGAGGTGGATGGTGAGGTGGATGGTGAGGTGGATGGTGAGATGGATGGTGAGGTGGATGGTGAGATGGATGGTGAGGTGGATGGTGAGATGGATGGTGAGGTGGATGGTGAGGTGGATGGTGAGGTGGGTGGTGAGGTGGATGGTGGGGTGGATGGTGGATGGTGAGATGGATGGTGAGGTGGATGGTGAGGTGGATGGATGGTGAGATGGATGGTGAGGTGGAGGGTGAGGTGGATGGTGAGGTGGATGGATGGTGAAGTGGATGGTGAGGTGGAGGGTGAGGTGGAGGGTGAGGTGGAGGGTGAGGTGGATGGTGAGGTGGATGGTGAGGTGGAGCGTGAGGTGGAGGGTGAGGTGGAGGGTGAGGTGGAGGGTGAGGTGGAGGGTGAGGTGGATGGTGAGGTGGAGGGTGAGGTGGAGGGTGAGGTGGAGGTGGAGGGTGAGGTGGATGGTGAGGTGGAGGGTGAGGTGGAGGGTGAGGTGGTGGGTGAGGTGGAGGGTGAGGTGGAGGGTGAGGTGGATGGTGAGGTGGATGGTGAGGTGGAGGGTGAGGTGGAGGGTGAGGTGGAGGGTGGGGTGGAGGGTGGGGTGAGGTGGAGGGTGAGGTGGATGGATGGTGGGGTGGATGGTGGGGTGGGTGGATGGTGAGGTGGATGGTGTGGGGTGGGTGGATGGTGGGGTGGATGGTGTGGGGTGGGTGGATGGTGAGGTGGGTGGATGGGTGGATGGTGAGGTGGATGGTGAGGTGGAGGGTGAGGTGGATGGTGAGGTAGATGTAGAGGTGGATGGTGGGGTGGAGGGTGAGGTGGATGGTGGGGTGGATGCCGGGGTGGATGGTGGGGTGGATGGTGAGGTGCACTTTATGGTAAACCCTTCAGAGGAATGGAGCCAGCCAACCACTTCTTTGGCTTCACGCTGTCCTTCATTCTTTCTTGCATTTTATAAGTCTGAGATACTTAGCCGTCATAGGGATAGGTATGTTATTATGCCTCGATGCTTTGTGAATAGCACTAGTATTTCCATGCATTGACGGGCTGGGCTATTCAATAGCTTCCAATTCCACGCTCTTTTTCATGAGAGGACTGTGACCCTTGCGGAATCAACGGTTCTGTAGGTCGGATATCGTGGCGATTTGAGGGAAGTCAGACAGACGAAAGACAATTAAATACATTGAACCTGCGCTGTTTATCAGAGTGGAAACTGACTGACGCATGCGAGTGTTCCACTGCTTTAGGGTTGAAATCAATAACGATCCCCCAATCCTGATTGGCCGCCGTTGTTGTCAGGGTAAACAACTGGCTTAGTTTCTCCCCAAAGTTTTGCTATTGGTAGGCCTAAATAAATTCTGTGTTAAAGGGACACTTCACAATTCTCTAACCCAGGGTTTCCGTTAGAAAAATTTGCCGTCGGACATCGTGTCCGGGACGAATTCGATTTACCGGACAAACGTGATATATTCCGGTCATCATATTAAAATATAATAAAAAATTTTTTTTTCAAAATCATATTTCTTTTTTTCAAATCTAATATAGCTGTTTGTCGCGGTGATTACTGTTGTGTAGCGGCCTATATATGCCATTTAATGTCTATTTCTCATCCGATACGATTAGATGCGAGCTATATAATATATAATAATATAACATGATTTGACGCATGCGCGCTATGCCATGCGTCAAATCCAGCGCTGAACGGGCGCCTCACTGGGAACTGAACAGACAGCATCGATCAATGAACGGACTCCACATTACGTTAACTGAAGTTTGTTAAATTGTTTGGGATTAATGTGAGTTTTCTATTTTCTCTTTCCAGTTTTACCCTTTTTTTTAAATCAATAAAACAACGTCATTTCTATAACCAGGTCTCGCTGGTTGGGAAGGCATTTCGTTTAGCTCGGGAGTATGACAATGGGGAGAACATAACTGTTTATTGAGAAACAATTGATAGGCAGTCTGGGATACGTATATAAAGAAATACCACAATGTCTAGATGTATAACATTTTATTGAACAGTAACAGTGCAAGCATGTAGGCTTCTGGCGTGACACGGCTAGCCTAATTTCCGTTCATATGCCTTTTATCAGATAAAATAAAATAGAATAAAACTCTTTGAAAATAAATAGGCTTTAAATTAACTTGCAATGCGTATAGGCTAATTTCCGTTCGATGTTACAGCCTAGGGCTAGGCTATGCCTTTTCTCAGATAGATAGGGGATAGCCCTGTAAGCTCATACGGGTCTGTATGTCGTCCTGAAGACCGGCTGTTAGATCATATCGCTGAAGTTTGTCTCCATCTTAGTGTAAATGTTGTCCGTTTTGTTTGTTATCCTTGTTATTGTGCGATAAAGTTAAAGCGCTCCGCTTCGGGACACCATTTTCAGCTGAGCACCAAACACACACACACTCGTGTAACACTGCCCGAGAGAGAAGGACCCGCCCCCTTTAGTTAGCCTATAGCCTATAGGCTAACTAAAGGGGGCGGGTCCTTCTCTCTCGGGCAGTGTTCTGTGTGTGTGTTTGGTGCTCAGCTGAAAATGGTTAGAGGGAATTATTTTCACCGGACATTTATGTCCGACGAGTTTTCAACTTGTCGGACTTCCACTAATTTTACCGGACAAAGACCGGGAATTACCGGTTAACGGAAACCCTGCTCTAACCTCATATTCAGTGTCTTCAGCACTGTACCAGTGTCTATGTGCTGGAGAAGGGGAATATAAGGGTTCTGTAACCAATCTCAACCAACTGCCAAATGTCTTCTACATGGACTTTAAGCCAACAGTGTTCACTTGTGGCTTTAGTTGTTTAGCCTATAGGGCTCTGAACAGCGCAGAGCTTTACCCCCAACAGGGCCTACCCGTAGCCCTACTGTGCAGGCTTGGATATGTTCCTTTCACATTGTTGCAACTATGTTGGATGGTTAAACAGGTCAGCCCGGCTTAGCCCGGCTCAGCTTGGTTGGGCTCGGCTGTGTGAATGAGAGTGCCTGGCCTGTATGTGTGGCATCTTTGTTGTGTTCATTGCAGCTGTGTTAGGATCTGTGCCACTGCTGCTGTTTGTCCCTCACCTGTCCAGGTACCTGGGGAGGGGAGGCTGGTGGAGGTAGAAATCGGAAGATTGGCTCATTGTGATACATGGAACGGACTGAGGAATGGTATCAGTCTGCATTTAAAATGAGCCCGTCCTCCGATTACCTACCTCCACCAGCCTCCACCAGCCACCACCTTCTCTGCTGTACGGTGACCTCCTCTTCCTCTCCAGGTATTCTTTAGAGGATGAGCCCTCCAACCTGGACGAGATGCCTTTGATGATGTCTGAGGAAGGCTTTGAGAACGACGAGAGCGACTACCAGACCCTTCCCCGTGCCAGGGTGAACCACCGGCAGCGAGGCCTGGGATGGTTTCTCCTCGGGGGTTGGAGAGTACTCTGTGGCAGGTCAGTAGAGGAGAACCACCGCAGCCTGCTCATTTTTGAATAACGTGGGGCCGGATTGTATATATTATAAAAAATGGACTTGTATGTATTTTTTTTGTACTGTAATTTTCTGTGCAGAAACACAGTGAAAGCGTATTTTATTTGATCGTAAGTGTTCGGGTCCTTCAGGGGGGGTAGGGCTTCCAAATCTTACAGTTTTTACAACCACCCTATCATTTGACCTGTGGTACTTTACTGATGGTCAGGTATACAGTTGTTATAACTGTTGTTTCGCTGGAGCCTTCGTGGTGATATTTCAATATCAAAACGGTACACGCTCACAGCTCAAAAGTGTGTGCGTGTGTGTGTAATTTTATGCCTGTATGTATGCCAGCATAGCTCAGTGTGGATTTCCAACGCACTGGCAGCTGTGCATGAAGTGAACAGGGAGGATGTTTTTGGTTCAGTTCCTCGACGCGCACCATCAGTCCAAAAAGACTTTGAGGTCAAACAACAAAGCCCAGCTTATCCAACTAATGATTCATTTGACAGGTTTTCCCCTCGACTAAAGCACCGTTTACAATATGTTAAAAGTGGAATATTTGTCAGCACACCATCAATAAAATGTAATAGAGTTTGCAAACAAATTATACGATGGTATTGTTATGCCGAATAAATAACCTTTTTGTAATGTTTATGTATGAATTTGGTAGAATATTGTTTCCAGTGTTGTTCGGTTATCAGTGGTAAATCTCCACCCCTAGCTGCGTATTGATCTTTTCCCTAATGAACAAATCGGATTTTTCACAGCTGACCAGTTTGATGCTTTCCAGTAATTTTATGTGTGCTTAGCCGAGGGATTATAAAACACAAATAATTCACACAGAGTAACCCCTGCTCATTCAAACGTCCTATTATTTGGATAGCATTCATTTGAGCAAATAATCTCTGTTATGAATCTGAGCTGGGGTTTGTGAAGCAGGTGAAACACAGAGGCCAATGCAAACATATATTTTTTTCAAAGTTGATTTATTTAGCGTAGTGTTTTGCCAACCTGGTTAGAGGGTGTAAATGCCAAGGCGCTCGGCATGACAGTGTATACTACTGGGAGCCCCCCCCCACTACCCTCTACTGCCAAACTCAGCTTGTGAGCTTAGGGCAAATTCAAATCTCATCAAACTGAATATAATCAAGGCTGTACTTGTATGTGATGTGCAGTTTGCAAACAAATCATTCTTTTTTAAAGTACTTTTGTTTTGTGATTCCAGTCGATTCACCTTTTTTATTTTTTATTTTTTATTTTTTGCAGATTACAGGGACAGTCTCCCTGGAGTATTTTAGGGTTGTGCCTTACTGAAAGGCACTCTAGTGGTGGTGTTTCCAGGCAGGATTTGAACTTCCAGTCCAATTCACTGTCCACTAGGCCTCCACTACCCCCCCCCCCCCCTCCCCTTTTTTATATAAAACCTCACTACCCACTTTTCTTCTTGCTGAAAAAGCAGGCAAGCAAGCACGGCCCCCAGCCACAGAGACCAGAGTGAACGGAGCCTGGCAAGAGACGGGGTCCTCCGATACTCATCACCCCGACTACTGTAGTTGTTTTTTGTTTTGTTTTTAAACAAAGTTTTTATTCAAAGAGTACATATACACGAAGTATACACAAATATCACAGATGACTCTTTCTTTTGTTTTTTTCTTTTCTAAACATGAAAATCAAATAACCCCCCCCTCCCTCCCTTTCTTAATTACATACATTGAAATGTTTTTTGTTTGTTGTTTTTTTAACAAACATTTTCAACAGACAAGAATTAGGCTAGACATTTTCCCCATCATATCAGTAATACAGAGAGAGAGACTACTGTAGTTGTCTTAAGACAGGCCGTGCTGTTTTTATCACTCTAAGTCACTAGTACGTTATGAATGTCGCAGGTATTATTCACAGAGGACGGACTGTGTTGAATAACAGACTTCTGCCCTAACTCTCAATCTCTTGATTAGTTGGTGTATAGAATAGACGCATGGACAGCAGCAGTGCGACTTGGCCACCCTCTCTGTACAACTCACAAAGAAACGCCCCTCCCCCAGGCCGAGCCAATATGTGCAATTATTGACTGTAGGTCCTTAAAAACAAGCATGTATTCCATATGTGTCTCTCTCTCTTCTCTCTTCAGCTCACACTGCATGTGGGGAATGCCCAGCTGGAGTTCTCCTAACCTTTTCACTTCACCTAAAGTGCCAAAGGGGCTTTGTCGTAAAATTGTGTCAAACAAAAACCCTGCTCGATGTAATTAATACTGAGGAAGCTCCAGAGTTTAATTAGCTATGCAAGTTAGCTAGTAGGCTTGAGCACAGCAGTGCACCTCATTGAGCTAAACGCTACCAACGGCTCTGCTCACTGTTCAGAACCTGAGAGTGGGTTACAGACTGCAGAGTCACTACCTATCTTCCGCCATAGACGGAAGAGGCCGTCTCTTCAGGCTACACCTTAACTGAGAGGTTTTTAACCTTAAGAGAGATTTTATATCCAACTTCTGTTGCTAGAATTGGCCACATGTTGATTGGTATGGGTATTTCAGTTAACCCAGAGCATCGGTGCACAAGTGTGAATGGTTAACCTAGAGTTAACACTCAATGCAAGGTTAACAAATGTGTGTTAGATTATAGATAGACATATAGATAGACAGATGGATAGATACTGTAGGTACTTTATTAATCCCCAAGAAGGAATTAAGGCGTTACAGCAGCTCACACCACAAACAACAACAACAACAAAATAAAGTGACAATTGAATAATTGAAAAAATAAATTAAAAAAATAGACATAAATAGACATCTGAAACATTATGTACAGTAACAACAGTTTAGTATGATTCAACATCCCTCAGCCCGATCGAGCCAATGTGTGAATCGAGGCTAAGGATATCCCCCTAGGCTAAGAAACTGCAGTGTGAAAAGCCCTATTGACATTGGTGTGTGTGTGTGTGTGTGTGTGTGTGTCCATATTATGTCTTTATGCAGTTGTTCCATTGTGATCAGTTATTGCAGAAGTCTTGTGGCATTAAGCACACACATCAGCACAAAGACATATTTGTTCTATCGCAGATGCACCTGAAATGACACTGTGGGAATTCAATAGACAGGGAATTCATTTCATGAGTTGAGTTTTCATTCGCTTTGTGCATTGACAGTGTAAATTGGATTTAGAATTGACCCCAACCATGATTCTCTCTCTCTCTCTCTCTCTCTGCCGTGCGTGTGCCTGTGTGCGCGTGTGCATGTGCCTGTGTGCGTGTGCATGTGCCTGTGTGCATGTGCCTGTGTGTGTGTGTGTGTGTGTGTGTGTGTGTGTGTCCTCAGCTGCTGTGACTGCCTGATCCACACGTGTCGGAGGAAGAAGGAGCTGAAGGCCAGGACGGTGTGGCTGGGGTGCCCCGAGAAGTGTGAGGAGAACTACCCCAGGAACGCCATCAAGAACCAGAAGTACAACTTCTTCACCTTTGTGCCTGGGGTGAGTTTGACGGTCGCAACCGTACGACACCTTTAATATCAGGATGTTCTATACGTGTGGAAACCTAACTCCGACATTTGCGTAAATCTTGCATTGACGTCAACGGGAAATGTGCACGTTGGTTCGAGTTACGTGCGCGGGATCTCGAGTTCGGAATCCACCCTACATGCTTTAGGTTATTCTATGCTTCCATAATCGTCAGCAATTCAGGCTGTCCTATACTATACGTTCTGTAATGTACAAGTAATTTACAAAAATTAAACGTGTTTTGACTAATTGCATGAACAACAAGTGGATAAAAAATATGGATGAAAGGATATCACTCTGACTAAAGGTTCTCGAGGTTTAGGTTTCCTTTTTTTCCTTTTTTTTATTCTCTGAGGACTAAATCTGGAGATCCATCACCAGCAGAGCTCTTTATTAAAAAACCAAATGGTTTCGTGATTAAGAGACGCGGGATCTTTCTCCGGAGAGAGGAAATGTCAACTGTCTCTCAGAGACATTACTATTCTCATCCGTCCAAGAGCCGATCCCTTGGCTTTCTCCTCCTCCTCTCCACACTTTGAATTATTAAATACACACAGATTGGTTTAGCAGTGTGTGCTTTCTCGCCAAAGGTCACGGGGTTCATTAACTGCCGAGCGCCAGTCGTCCATCGATCTCTGACTCGTTCTCTCTAATAATGAGAGACTGGAAGCAGGCGTTCATCGCCAGGATCAGGGATGAATTAGATTAATTGATTAATCGAGCTATTGGGGTTCACAACAATTTTTAAAATAGGTAAAATCGAAAAAACACTCATCAATCAATCATCCATCCGCTCTGCTATTATGACTGTAATGATTGTAACAGTCAATTGCAGCTGTAGCTGTGCCTTGTCCTGGTCTGGACATCGTCTTCTTCTGTGGTGTCTGTCTCACGTCCTCTGTGTCTTCTTCTGTGGTGTCTGTCAGTCTCACCTTGCTGCTATTATTCACTCAACACCAGCATGCTGAATAATATATCTCGCTTTCCATCTCTCTCTCTCTCTCTCTCTCTCTCTCTCTCTCACTCTCTCTCTCTCTCTCTCTCTCTCTGTCTACCTCCCCTTCTCAGGTTCTCTACCAGCAGTTCAAGTTCTTTCTGAACCTGTACTTCCTCGTGGTGGCCTGTTCCCAGTTTGTGCCGTCTCTGAAGATCGGCTACTTGTACACCTACTGGGCACCTCTGGTAAATGCTCTGTTTACATTTTATATCCAGGGATGTAGAAGTTGGAGGACTTTATAATGCATGGAAAGGAGTGAGGAATGGTATCCAACACCTCCACCAAGCCTCCACTGTTTTATACGTATGAATGTAATGATGGAGGAAGTTGAACACTCCAATACTCTTCAATGGTTTGATACTCTGGTCTGATACACTCAAGGCCAGTTTCACAGACAAGGATTAAGCCTACTCCTAGACTAAAAAGCATCTGAGAATTGAGATTTTACATGAAGCCTTGTCTGTGAAACTGGCCCTTAGCGTTAACCTAGCATATTTAACATAGCAAAAATGTTTAATTCCACCTCGTGGTCAAATACGGATGCTGAGATCTTGCGTTGCTTGTTGCTGAACATCCGTTCTTTAAGAGTAGATATTCCGTATTTGAACACGTTTGTATGTGTGTGTGTCCAGGGCTTTGTGATGGCTGTGACCATGGTGAGGGAGGTCGTGGACGAGGTCAGACGCTACCAGAGGGACAAAGAGATGAACTCCCAGCTATACGGGAAACTCACAGTGCGAGGTTCACACACAGCTTCTTCTCTTCTATATAATAATAACAATAATAAGATTATCATTACAGGGGAGCCTGGTGGAGGTCGAAATCGGAGGCCAGGCTCATTGTAATGTGTGGAATGGAATGAGAATGTGTTTGTCCTCCGATTTCTACCTCCACTATCCTCCCCTGTAATATACATACACTATATGCCGTTTAACAGACGCTATCCAAAGTGACCTTACAGTACAGTGAACGCCGACATTTTGTTTATATACTGTATCGGCCCCAGCGGGAATTGAGGCCACAACCTTTGCGTTTCTAGCGACCATGCTCTAAGATGCCACTGTAACAGTAACTGCTATTTCTCCTTCCGTCTGCTCCGGTGGGAGTTAATTGGTGACATTATGGTCTGAGATATCCTGCTTGTAGCTAAAGCTGGCCCCGTGCAATTAAGGGACGACGCAGGGGTGGACCTGCACTTGTAACAGAAGTCATTCCTCTTTGCTGTAATTGCATTGATCCCCCCCCCCCCAATCTCCAGGACTGTATGATCTAAGATCCCTCTGTTGTATGTCAAGTAGATCCCCCCAGTGTAAGATCCATGACACCGGAGAAAGACTGCAGAATCTGTCTCACGAATAAGTGTGTGAGGGGGTGTGTGCATTTGTGTGTGTGTGTGTGTGCGTGTGAGAGATAAACAAGACAGAGAGAGGGAGAGCGAGGGAGAGAGAGAGAGGGAGGGAGAGAGGGAGGGAGAGGGAGAGGGAGGGAGAGAGAGAGGGAGAGAGAGAGAGACACACACATACAGAGACACACACGAAAGGGTATTGAATGGATAATTGAGAGTGACCCGTTGTTTTTGTCTATGCCTCCGACCAGGGATCAAAACAGAAGGGTATTACATTTGCATGGCCGCGGTAATCAATCTCTCCCAAAATGGAGGGAGGGAGAAAAGAGTGATCGGCTTGTGGTTTTAAGAGTCAGCATCATTTTCAAGGACCAAAGATCAATACATGCATTTTATTTCACTACTGTTTAAACATTCAATGTGTGTCTTATGAGGTAGTCAATCTGCTCGGAATGTGTCTGTAAAGAAAGCACCTTAGATTGCTTTCTTGTTTTCTATATCCATCTTCTTCCCTCCCTTTTGTCAATCTTGTTTATTCTTTCAGGTAAAGTCCAAGTGAAGAGTTCGGACATACAAGTTGGTGATCTCATCATTGTTGAGAAGGTATGTGTCCCGCCAGGGGAGGCCGTTGGAGGACGGGGTCATTGTAAAGCATGGAAGGGAATGAGGGATGGTATCAAAACACCAGCCTCCTCTCTTACATACATACATACATACATACATACATACATACATACATACATACATACATACTTGATGCACACATACATACGTATACACATACAGGCATACATACTGTAGCCCTTATAGGTGCCTTTTAAAAGTCATACCACAGGTTGACAGTTATGTGACCTAGTTAGTGCAGCTCGTAAAAAGACAAATCAAAAGACGATAACCAAATACCCATACAGAATGTACATTAATCCATCCATCCATCCAATACATGACAGATACAATCCCAGTAGGAAACACAGTGCTTCTGTGCTACGCAGTCCTGTAAATAAAGTGCTTTTGAGTATCACATGACCCTGACTGATTCATGTGATTGGCTTGCCTTCACTGCCTGGTCAAGGAAGTGACCTTGTTTAATTATTCACCAACATCTCAGGACTTGTGTTACTGTGCTTGCTAACATCGCACTTGACACCCTTCTCATGGAGTAGCGCGCCCCCTTTACAGTCTTATTTTATAGTTCTAAATGTATGATAAATGTATTATAAATGTTGAAATAAATGTTTGTTCGTGTTTTTTTTCTTGGTATAGAACCAAAGGATCCCTGCATTTTATAGTTCTAGATGTGTGATGAATGTTTATAAATGTTGAAATAAATGTTTGTGTTTCGTGTTCTTTTTCTTGGTATAGAACCAAAGGATCCCTAAATGTTATAGTTCTAGATGTGTGATAAATGTTTATAAATGTTGAATAAATGTTTGTGTTTCATGTTTTCTTCTTGGTATAGAACCAGAGGATCCCTGCAGACATGGTCTTCTTAAGGACATCAGAGAAAGCAGGTGAGTTGCTGCAGGTCACAGCCACACTAGTGCGTTTGTGCTTTCATGACTGATTGAGTCAATGGTTTCTCTATGGGAGACGTCCATTGACGAGACAACAGAGACAGCAAGTCTCTGTATGCGTCCATTATTATTAAAAAAAAAATCAAACAGAAAATGTTTCGTAGGAGTTGAACTTCTGACAGACCACACTGCACGTCATTATCCTCCGTTCAGCCAATCACAAGCGAGGAAGCGATCACAACTTTTTGTTTTTTTGTTTACTTCCAAATCCCGTGATTAAATCAGACAGTGACTTCATACGTTTGTGTCTGTTTTCTGACAGACGACGGGGTCATGACCCTGGCCTCAGGGAAGGACCTCTTGTCCTGGATGCTGTGAAAGCGCATCATGGAAAAACACAACAGAGAGAGATATCATGTGTGTCATTAGATTAAATTGAGTTAACATTAACCGGCCTTCTTTGAAGTGACATGGTCATATGAGTCATTTCCAGGAGAAGGGAGAGTAATAACAGATAAGTGTTATTAGATGTTCCAGTTAGTGAGTTTCTGCTTTTGTGGCGGTCATGTTCATTACAGGTCCTGTTTACGGACGCTCTGGGATGACTGAGCAGAGCAGGGGAGGCCGGTGCAGGTAGAAATCGGAGGACGCACTCACTGTAACGCATGGAACGATGTTTGATTCCACTCATTCAGTTCCATGCAATGAACCCCTCCTCCGATTTCCACCTGCGCCAGCCTCGCCTGCATCATAAGATAGGGTACAGCAGTTGAAAATATCCAAATAAAACATACATCAAAGATGCATCTGATCCTAGTAGAGATCACATGATAACATGACATGAAAACACTGATTTCCCATGATGCACCACCTCATCCCTCAGGGTCAGCTCACCCCAGACGGTCCCACGGCCGCTCACAAGCTTTCTGGAGAAAGAAAAAAGTCTTTAATTGAATTTTACACCACTCTTAACCAGACAGACTAACCTTAACAGTAGACAGGATAATAACTAATAACATTATGTCTCCAGGAGAACACGGCCCACCACAGTCCCGTTCATGTGTTAGATGTATCAGGGAAGGATGAGCATCTGGGAAGGTACTTTCACTTGATTCACTGGCACATCACATTCTTACGGCTGGTCAAAACGTTCGATAAATCAAACTTGTATGAAGACTCACCTCGGGTTAAGACCGCAACAATGGTGGCCTGTGTGTCTCCATCGTGGAGCGGAGGTCAGCGGCGTCGCCCCGCGGTGTTCTACACTATCTGTAGTACAGTCACAAGGGGAGGCTGGTGGAGGTCGAAATCGGAGGACGGGCTCATTGACATGCGTGGAACGGAATGAGGAATGGTCAATCAGACACGTTTTTTGATACCATTCCTCATTCCATTCCATGTATTACAAAAACATAGTCCTGTCCTGTCCTGTCTTCTCCTCTCCTCTCCCCTCCTGTCCTGTCCTCTATTGCTCCATCCTGTCCTGTCCTCTCCTGTCCTGTCCTCTCCTCTCCTGTCCTGTCCTCTCCTATATGCCAGACTCCTCCCATCCAGTGACTGATGATGTAAATACCAATTAATCAATTGCAACCCCCTACTACCTACACACACACACACACACACACACACACACACAATCGGATCCCAGCTTCTCTCTAAGAGGTACCTAGAGAAATAAGGACCCAGGTCCTCATTTCCATCCATCTCTGATGTGTCTATAATATAACGGCTAGCAGGCAGCGCAGATGTCTTTATGCCTCACACTGTGCGTGCGTGCGCGTGTATGTCTCTGTCTGTCTGTGTGGACTAGCGATGTGACCACAAGTCATCATCGTACCCGAGGAAGGAAAACATGAATCATTCCTGGCCAGTGTGTCTTCCATCATCCTTAACCCCCCCGGGGCCGTTTACACCTGCCCTTTACCCTCTCCTGTCAGACAGGGGCCCCCATCCGTCAGCTTCATATAGAATATTACCTCGGATCAATACAGTTCACCAGCGTAGAGCTTTCATAGGGCTCTCATGGATGGATGACTCGCTGGCTTTCTCCTCATCGTTTAACACACGTGATGAAGCCTTAGCTGTAGATCCTGTCCATTCACACCAAAATACTGTCACTACAAATACATATGCTTTGGATGGATGGATGAATGAATGAATGAATGACTTTATTTATGGCATTAGGAGGCAGAACATTCAACACACACACACACACACACACGCACACACAATGTTTATTATTGACCATGTCAGTGTTTGCCATGTGTGCTTGTTTTAGAATGGTTAAATGAACTGAACTAAAAGCATCACAATATGTGTGTTTGTGTCTTCTCTAACATAACAGAGTGTGTGTGTGTGTGTGTGTGTGTGTGTGTGTGTGTGTCTTTTGTAGGTTCCTGCTTCATCAGGACGGACCAGCTGGACGGGGAGACGGACTGGAAGCTGAAAGTGGCTGTTGTCTGTACACAGAGACTACCTGCCCTGGGGGTGAGTATGTACACACACACACACACACACACACACACACACACACTGTACACAGAGACTACCTGCCCTGGGGGTAAGTATATACACATTCATACACACACACACACACACACACACACACACACACACACATGCATGCAACACGCACACAGATTACCTGGGGGGTATTCCATCAACGTCACAAAAGGAAAATCCAGGCTTATTTTCATAAGTCTCGAGAGACTTATCAAAATAAGCCTGGATTGTCCTTTAGCGACATTGATGGAATACCCCCCAGCACTGTATGTGTGTACACACAAAGACAAACACACACACACCCCTGCACTGGGGTTATGTATGTGTTAAGATGGTGTTGTCTGTACACAGATATTAGCTGCACTGGGGGTAGGGTTGCAAAAGGGCGGAAGGTTTGCAGAAACCTTCCTTGGAACCTTTCCATGGGCCAGGGAGTTTGGGTCTTCCCCTCTTACCAAAGCACATGGGGGCACTTAGTGTTTTGTTTTCAATTGGTGGAAATTACATGAAATAAGCTATTTGAAGAATTCCAGGTCTTTGTAGTGAGTTTTAGTGGAAACACTGCCATCTAAAACGTTATGTCTGCATTCAGACCAGGGAGGCAGGGAGGAAAATCACGTTGACGACCGCCAAAACTCCCGGGAAAATAATTCTAAAACAAATGCATGCTGAAGGGATAAAACAATGGCAGTAGAACATTCACTGTGAAAATGATTCTTTGGCCTTCACAGGCTAATTGCTATTTTATCGTTTTGTCTACTGAACCCTGGGTAATATGCCATTTAGCTGATGCTTTTAACCAAAGCGACTTACACTGCATACACTTTTTAGTATATATGGTCCCATAAATGGGCTCTGTCTGGTCTCTGGTTCTAGAGTGTCTGGTCTCTGGTTCTAGAGTGTCTGGTTCTAGAGTGTCTGGTCTCTGGTTCTAGAGTGTCTGGTTCTAGAGTGTCTGGTCTCTGGTTCTATAGTGTCTGGTTCTAGAGTGTCTGGTCTCTGGTTCTATAGTGTCTGGTTCTAGAGTGTCTGGTCTCTGGTTCTATAGTGTCTGGTTCTAGAGTGTCTGGTCTCTGGTTCTAGAGTGTCTGGTTCCAGAGTGTCTGGTCTCTGGTTCTAGAGTGTCTGGTCTCTGGTTCTAGAGCAGGGGTCGGCAATAGGCGGCCCGTGGGCCATTGCTGGCCCGTCACCAATAATATTTGGCCCAGCAGATTATTTTGAGAATCCCCTTCTTTTTTTCTTTTTTTTTCTTTTTTTTTTTACAATATCGGACCGACAGTCCCACACCACGCCTATAATGTCCGAATAGAGAATCGACCTCCACCTGAATAATGCGTATTGTACTTTTATTCATGTTGAGAGTGAATGACACAGGGACAGACAATCAGGCAGCGAAGCACACTGACGCTGAACCCCTCATAGTGAATCATAAGTAGGTGGACAAGGCGTGGTGCTGAAATAGCGTGTGTGGTTTGAAAAAAATAACATCAGCTCATTAAATCATTCAAACGTAATGTTTACGTATGTGACTGCAACACACATATGAACAGTAACAAAGCAAATTCTGTTTAATTTTCTGAAAAACATTGACAACAAAATCGGCGCAAAAGTGGTGGTAGGCCTATGCTCCTGAAACGACAGAGCAAACGCGCTATTAGGGATAATAAGTACAATGAGCCATAAGCCATTCATTCAAAATATACAAAATACAATTAGGTTATTAAATACAATAACGACAGGCTTGGTACTCACGTAATGTGAAAAGTGGCATCTCCCATCGGTCAGTATTTGCTTGATATCTGGTGATATTGACGTCACTTTAATCCGCGGTTGTTTTGAAAACTAATAATATTCTTGATTTGATTATTGATAATAGTGATAACTTGAGTGTTTTCAAAGGGACATTTATGCAGGTTTGTAATAACGGACACTGTATTTCAAATTAATTAGAGAGAGTCTCAACTATCGCAACTCTATAGTTTATGCACCGCCGCAACCTTCTTTCTACGATGCAACGATCTCCTGTAAGGGGTTCAGAGCTGTCTGGAGTTCCTCCTGGATTGACACAAAACTTTACTGAGGAGATTTCTGGACTAATTTGACAGTCCCACTATGCTTTCATACTCAGTGATTACTAGGGGTGTAACGGATCACCTAACTCACGGATCGGATCGTGTCACGGATTTTGAGTCACGGATCGGATCATTTTTCGGATCAACACAAAACATATATATTTTTAAATAAAAACAACATTTTCCTTGAATTCTGTAAAAACACCACTTTTAATGTGTGAAACAAAAAAACAACATTCAAGATGTCAAAACTGATATATATATCACATATATATATATAACATCTATATATAACAACATATATATAACAACATATATATAACATCACTGCTGCAAAGTAACAGAGTACTTTTTTTGCGTGTTTACACAATCACCCAGGCTGCTTAGCGGGTGATATGACGTGATATAATTGGGACAGAGATGAGTGAATGAATGTTGTTGTCAACTCAGTACACATGCAGAGAGTGAGAATAAAGCGCACATGATTGTTTTTCTACCGGTTACATTTGAATGAATGAATGGTCTTTATTGTCATTGCTACAGTACAGGTACCAAACAACGAAATTTAGGAGGGGTGGCTCCCCTGGTGTTAGGGAAAAAAAAAAAAAAAAAAAACGGTTTTGCTATTGATCCGCGGTACACATGCGTTCCGAACCGTGGAGGGCGATCCGAACCCACCCCTAGTGATTACCCCTAGTGATTACTAATTAATAAGACCATTATGATAACGACATGGATCCATGTTGAGATGTCCGCGAGACATGCAGAGATTGTTTGT
The DNA here is from genome assembly GCF_963989245.1 of Nansenia antarctica. NCBI lineage: Eukaryota > Metazoa > Chordata > Actinopteri > Argentiniformes > Microstomatidae > Nansenia > Nansenia antarctica. The sequence continues at coordinate 37,370,614 of NC_137688.1, forward strand.
TATTTGAAGGGTATACTGCCATCCGCAGGCAGTTTATTTTTATTTTTTATGCATCAATCGATTCCTCTCGTGCGTCTTTATCACATTCATTGACGAAAAGGACGACTCGCATGTATAGAAAGGGAACATTGTGAGCACGGAAAATGTGAGTCTCACAACGGCTTTGCATTGATGAAACGTAGGATGAACGTATAGTTCGCTGTCCATTCCTCTTTAAATGCCCTGTTTTCACCGTCAACTTTCCTCTTTAGACCTTTGGAGAGTGACATGATGTTTCTCTTGCTAGCAGGTTAAATGTTTAGCTAACTTCACCCGACACGCAAACAACCAATCCAATAATAATGTGACCTTGTCTGGGAGGAGGGGGGAATAATTATCTGAATAAAACTATGTTAAATAATTATTAGAATAAGTTAGGCTGCGATACATCGTCAGTCCACACATTTTTTATTCAAAACTATGGAAAAGGGTGAAACTACGTTTCAACGTTGTTGAGAATCACAACACAAACTCGCTAGTCAAGCCTAATACTGCAACGTAATGGATTGGACTACTACCTAGTTAACTATAACACTACTTTACATTGTTAGCAGGCTCACAAAACAAGCTGTGTTAGTTGACTAGCGATGTGTACAAGTATTAGAACGTGTCACATTTTTTAAACAATCAATTACTTAAATTAGCCTTTGATTATGTTCTGGCCCGCCATCTAGTGGCTCAAAAAAATGTTGGCCCGAGGCCAAACCTAATTGCCGACCCCTGTTCTAGAGTGTCTGGTCTCTGGTTCTATAGTGTCTGGTTCTAGAGTGTCTGGTTCTAGAGTGTCTGGTCTCTGGTTCTATAGTGTCTGGTTCTAGAGTGTCTGGTCTCTGGTTCTAGAGTGTCTGGTTCCAGAGTGTCTGGTCTCTGGTTCTAGAGTGTCTGGTTCTATAGTGTATGGTTCTAGAGTGTCTGGTCTCTGGTTCTAGAGTGTCTGGTTCTAGAGTGTCTGGTCTCTGGTTCTATAGTGTCTGGTTCTAGAGTGTCTGGTCTCTGGTTCTAGAGTGTCTGGTTCTATAGTGTATGGTTCTAGAGTGTCTGGTCTCTGGTTCTAGAGTGTCTGGTCTCTGGTCCTAGAGTGTCTGGTACTAGAGTGTCTGGTTCTAGAGTGTCTGTTTCTAGAGTGTCTGGTCTCTGGTTCTAGAGTGTGGTTCTAGAGTGTCTGGTCCTAGAGTGTCTGACCGTGTCTGGTTCTAGACTGTCTGTGTGTCTGGTTCTAGAGTGTGGTTCTAGCGTGTGTGTGTGTGTGTCTGGTTCTAGAGTGTCTGAGTGTGTCTGGTTCTAGAGTGTCTCTGTGTCTGTGTTCCGTCAGTAGGAGAAGGTACCTAATTCTCCACTGGGGGCTCAGTAAGCTAATCCTCAACCAGCCCCCTGCCATGTTCTCACCACGAGAGCAGAGAGCACTGCTCCACTCTCTGCTCCAGCAGGACTGAGGGGACTCGCTGCTCAGAGGTCGCCTGGCTGAATAATTTAATGTTTACAATCAATTGTGTCCACGCCTGGCGTGATGCTGCAGTCAGACCTCTGAAGGGTCAGAGCTGAAATCGAGCTAGTAGCTGCTACTATGTAGGGGGTTGGTAAAGACTGTGTGTGTGTGTGTATGTGTCTCTGTGTGTCTCTGTGTGTGTCTCTGTGTGTGTCTCTGTGTGTGTGTGTGTGTGTGCGTGTGTCTCTCTGTATGTCTCTCTGTGTGTCTGTGTCTGTGTGTGTGTCTGTCTGTGTGTGTGTGTCTGTGTGTGTGTGTCTGTGTCTGTGTCTGTGTGTGTGTGTGTGTGTGTGTGTGTGTATCTCTGTCTGTCTATGTCCATGTGTGCGTTTGCTGTTATCTTCACCCAAGTGGTTTAATTGTTTTTGAGGCAGGCACACACACCTTTCTGACATGGTCATTTCGCCCCAACTCCCTTGTAGCAGAAGATTTCTTTAGTGACCATCAACATTAAAGGGACACTTAATCACAAAAAAACATTTTCACATAATGTAGACACAGGTACAGTGCAATTTGTTTGTCTCTGCAATGACAATAAAGTTGAATCTAATTGAATCTAATCAACACCTGGGCTTTCACCTAATCTCCCTGTTGGACGACTCGGGAGGTTTTATTTGAGGTCTGAGGTGAGTCGTTGATGATTGAGGTGAAGCACCGTCTTCATGTCTGTCTGTCGTTTCTCTTCCTCTCAGGACCTGTTCTCCATCAACGCCTACGTCTACGCCCAAAAGCCTCAGCTGGACATCCACAGCTTCGAGGGAAACTTCACCAGGGTAAGAAAGAAGTGTCTTGCTGACCGACAATAACGCTCTCAAACCAACATTTAAAGGGACATTTCACTTTAAAATCACTATTTTCACATATGTAGACAAGTGATGCATAAACACAATCGCTCTATCTCCACCAAGCCCACCGATCACAGGCAGGTCCTCCCTGCTCCCATCCCTCCATCCATCCATCCCTACTTCCATCCCTCTTTCCATCCCTCCATCCCATCCCTCCTTCCATCCCTCCGTCCCATCCCTCCATCCCCTCCTCTGTGATTTCTTTATTAATAGCAGATTCACAGGCAGGTCCTCCCTGCTCCCATCCATCCATCCATCCATCCATCCCTCCTTCCATCCCTCCTTCCATCCCTCCTTCCATCCCTCCGTCCCATCCCTCCATCTCATCCCTCCATCCCCTCCTCCTCTGTGATTTCTTTATTAATAGCAGATTAGCGCAGCCCCCAGAGAGAGGCGAGCCCCGATACAAAGAGGGTCTTTGTGTCGCGGCCTTCACTCTTGGCCACCCACCAGGCTGAGTGAGCTAGCACTTCCTCTCCCTCTCATTCATCCTGTGCTCCCCGGCCTTCCCTTTGCATAACGTGTGCTTTTTTACTCGTAAGCGGGGGAAGGAAGAAAAAAACAAAAAGAGAAAAAAAAAAGAAATTGGTTCCCATAGACCCTCTTCAAGTGAACTTCTTGTCTTTCTTCCTCTTTGTTTTGTTTTATACCTTCTTCTTCTTCTTCTTCTTCTTCTTCTTCGTCTTCGTCGTCTTCTCGAGAAGGAGAAGACGTATTTCTTGGATGGATATGAAACTTTCTGTTTCGGTGTTCCTACTTTCCTTACATTCAGCAGAAGAAGAGCAGAGAACCAGACCAATGGAGGAGAGGGGGGGAGGGATGGGGGATGGGGGAGAGCGTTTGGGTGGGGGGGGGGTGATGATGTCAATGTCAAAGCGGTCAGGCGTTTCGACCAGCAGCGGGCGCAGAGCCATGTGTTTTTCATGCACCTCTACTTCTCTTCTTCTCTGTGTTTCTCGTGAATTGACAGGATGTGGCCGGTTAGGTATCATAATTATCATATCAGGCAGGGCAATTTGAGCTGAAACCCGAGACCCCCCCCGGTCTCTGCACTCCTGACTCAAGCTGTTTCCAGCATACATCTTTATTTAAGTATTTAGGGAGAGAAGGGGGGGGGGGGGGGGTGGTGGTGGTGGTGGGGGGGAAAATCATACCACTCTGAAACAAGAAGCTCTCTGGGGAGTTATTTATTGCTGAAATCTCATCTGCACTCTGCGCTCTCTCAGTCTGTTCTGTTCTAAAGCAACCTCTCCTATCACCCGTAGTTTACGTTATTGATAAGATAAAAATCTACTTTTAGTGTCACTGAACAGAGCACTTAAGTACTGAGACAACGAAATGTAGTTTGTGCACACGTCTCCCCCCCACCCAGGGAGAACAGAGCTCTGGTCTTTGGGCACAGGGTCAACCATCTTCGGCTGTCCTTGGAGCAGTTAGGGGTTAAGTGCCATGCTCAAGGGCACGACGGTAGTGGTAGGCACCTTAGGTACGATGCCGGCAACCCTTCCAGTCACCAGCTCACATCCGGCTCCCTCCTGGGATTGGGATCGAACCGGCGACCTACCGATTGCTGGCCGGCCTCTCTAACCCCTAGGCTACATGCAGGCCTCTCTAACCCCTAGGCTACATGCCTCTCTAACCCCTAGGCTACATGCCTCTCTAACCCCTAGGCTACATGCCTCTCTAACCCCTAGGCTACATGCCTCTCTAACCCCTAGGCTACATGCCTCTCTAACCCCTAGGCTACATGCCTCTCTAACCCCTAGGCTACATGCAGGCCTCTCTAACCTCTAGGCTACATGCAGGCCTCTCTAACCCCTAGGCTACATGCAGGCCTCTCTAACCCCTAGGCTACATGCAGGCCTCTCTGACCCCTAGGCTACATGCAGGCCTCTAAGAAAGGAGACTCAAGTATGAAGCTTGTCTTGGGACCTGGGGTGGCAGGGTGCTTGTGGACATGAATCGTGCTGAATGGGACAGCCTGGCTGTATTGGACTGTGGGGCAAATAGCCATTATTCACAAGGCATGCCCTGGCTTTACCCACTCTCACACACACACACACACACACACACACACACACACACACACACACACACACATTGTTGAATGTTTGATATGTTGAATACGTTTCTTCTCTTCTTTTCCCTGCAGGAAGACAGTGACCCGCCCGTCCATGAGAGTCTGAGTATAGACAACACACTCTGGGCCAGCACCGTGGTGGCATCTGGTGGGTGTGTGTGTGTGTGTGTGTGTGCATGTGTCTGTGTGTCTGTGTGTCTGTCTGTGTGTGTGTCTGTCTGTGTGTCTGTGTGTCTGTGCCTGTGTGCCTGTGTGCCTGTGTGCCTGTGTGTCTGTGTGTCTGTGTGTCTGTGTGTCTGTGTGTGTGTGTGTGTGTGTGTGATTGATTTCTGCCTCTCCCCCTTCACCATATACTGTCCCCTCTGTCTCCTAATTGAACCCTTGATTAAACCATATGAGTGATGAGACACAGTGTGATAATGGTAAAATGGGAGTCATGTGTGTGTGTGCTTATGTAAGCCTCTGGGCTCCTCCACCCCCAGTCAAGCTATTCCCCACTCGTCAGTGGAGAGTGTGTGACCCTCTCAGCCAACTCCACACCACATTGATCTGCGGTGTCCCTCTCCCCCTTGGCCTGACCTTGACCATGAGTACACACGCTCACACACATGCACACGCCCACAAACACACACACACACACACACACACACACACACAAACCCTCAAACTCAGACTGATGCAAGAGCATAGACATACACACACTCACTCACTCACTCCGACACACTCACACACACAATCATTCTCAGACTGATGGAAGCGCACACACACACACACACACACACACACACACACACACACACACACACACACACACACTCACTCTCAGACTGATGCAAGAGCACACACATACACACACTCACTCACTCACTCCAACACACACACACACACACACACACACACATTTATTCGCAGACTGATGGAAGCACACACACACACACACACACACACACACACACACACTCACTCACTTTCAGACTGATGCAAGAGCATACACACACACACACTCATTCTCAGACTGATGGAAGCGCATACACACACACACACACACACACACACACACACACACACACACACACACACACACACCTCTGACATCATCCCTGCATGGGTATGTCATTGTCCACCACAGAACTCTCCTTCCCTTTCACCAATCAGACACCCGATAGCCTCCAGTCTCCTGGGCTATTAAAATGCTCCTGATACAACACCCGTCTCCCTCTCCTCCTCCTCCTCCTCCTCCTCCTCCTCCTCCTCCTCCTCCTCCTCCTCCTATGAGCTGGAGTCAAACTGTGAGGAGTTATTCACATATTTAAATGAAAACTCTCCTAGGTTGCATGTTGTGCCACTTACCATTTGTCACACGTTTGCCCTTTTCTCCCTCAGTCAAGTACGGTGATGGTTCATTAGGCTACTCTCCATCCATCATCTCCTCACCTTCCTCACCCACCTTCCACACCCACCTTCCTCACCCATCTTCTCCCCTGCCTTTCTCTCACTCTCTGATTCTCTGTAGTTTTCCCTGTTTTCTTTAAACCCTTTCCCCACACTCCTTCGCTTCCTCTCCTCCACCTCTTCCTCCCTCACCTTCCTCTCTTCCTCCGTCCCACACCTTCCTCTCCTCTTCCCTTCCTTCTTCTCCTCCACCCTCTCCTCCTCGTCTTCCTCCCTCTTCCCACCCCCCCCCCCCCTTTCTCCCCCTCTTAGCCTTTATAGCTGGGGGACTGCACCAGAGGCTGTATTTAAGTTTATTAGTGGCCTCTTTGCTCTCCCATTAAGCTCATGTAATATTAACGGCACATTCGTCTTCCGTAATAAGGCCGCCTTAACAAATTGGCAAATAAAGACGGTGGGGCATTGATCTGCTTTTATGAGCTTCCATGGGAGGGAGGGGAGGTGGTGTGGGCCGCCCAGGAGCCTATCTATCTGTGGGGTTGAGTGGCTACGTTAGGCCGCATCGCTAACACCACCACCGCCACCGCGCCATCAAGGGTCAGCGTTATTGTGTTGCTTTTCATGCCGTTCGTCTTATGTGACAGAGATGACCGTGAAAGGGGTTTGTGTTTGTGTGTGTGTGTGTGTGTGTGTGTGTGTGTGTGTGTGTGTGTGGTCCAGTTAATGAGGAGCATAACTTTCCCTGGTCCCTCTGCTTGGCAGGCACGGTGATAGGGGTGGTGATCTACTCAGGAAAGGAGACCCGCAGTGTTCTCAACACCTCCTCAGCCAAGAACAAGGTGAATTTTATTTATTTATTTTTTAAGACATTTTGTTCCTCAGCGAGATGTGTGCTTGTGTGCGTCCGTTTGGTGTGTGTGTGCGCGTGTGTGCGTTAAGTAAGAAAGTATTTGAATAACCTCTTAGTGCATAACTTCTAACATTTCTTGATGTAATTTCCTTTTTTAGAAAGATGGAAAAACCCACAGACAAATTCTTCAATGACACAATTACCGTAATTAGATTTCAGTGGTTAGGCAATAGATGTAGTAAATGTGCTGACATGTGAAGTCACTAAAAGTTGTATCATAGAGCTGAACTTGAAAAGCCCAGATCTCCCCATCCTGTCTGCTTCCCTTCGGCCGTTAATCAGTAATCAGTCACAACGGAGAGAGGTGATTTTTTAACCTTGACTTCCCAGATAAAGTTGGACCTGTCAATAGAAAAGGTCGCCGGCAGATGTTAATTAACCAAGAGGGAAATTAACCAATCTAGGATTTAAATGACATTTTCAGCAGAAAGTTAATCCTGCAGAATCCCTATTGAGTGTCCCGTCCCCCCCGATTGAGGAGATTAATGATGAAAATACCCTTCTAAATATAACATTTTACCTTGAAGATCGTCAGATTAACGTAGATAGACGTGGGTCAACTGATAGAGGGGTATCGATGAAACAGATGACATTGTTGTAGTTTCTGAAAAATAGCATAACAGCGTAAAAAAAAAACTGGAGTATATTGTTGTCCATACATATAAACTACATAGTGGCTAGAGGTACAGTACATGTATGTAGTGTAACTATGGGCCGGGTTCACAGACAAGGCATAAGCCTAATCCTAGACTAAAAAGCATCTTCAATGGAGATTTTACATTGAAAGTGTGATTTAGTCCAGGACTAGACTTAAGCCTTGTCTGTGAAACCGGACCAATATGTTTTATGTTTCTCTGTTCTGCCTAAATAGGCACAGTATAGGCCACTTTAATTTGGTACGGTTGTGTCTGTGTATAATTATGGCTGTGGTACTGTACACCTTTTGGAGGGAAATGACCTGATGAAGACCCTTGTTGGTTCCAAAAGGATGCCTGTCTTAGGGCCGGTTTCACAGACAAGGCTTAAGCCTAATCCTAGACTAAAAAACATCTTCAATGGAGATTTTACATTGAAAGTGTGATTTAGTCCAGGACTAGGCTTAAGCCTTGTCTCTGAAACCGGCCCTTAGTCTGTTAGTAAAGCTACGCAGAGTAGCGTCTGAGTGTGCGGGTCCTACCTCAACTGTAACCCTCACATGTGTGACTCAAAAGTCCTCCCCAACAGTCTTTTAGGTTCAAGTTCAAGTTTCCAGTTTATTTGTCATTACATCATATACAAGAACACAACTCAACGAAATGCTTCAACATCAACCGTACAGTATAATAAATCAAAAAAGTATTATGAGAATCTCATAATCTCAATAATATCTCAATAATATCTTGTATTTTATGCACTCAAAGTAATGACAGTTGGTAACAGTAATACAGTACTGTTACTGGGTTAGCTAGGTTTCGTAAAAAACTGCAGCATGACGTTCCAAAGAAAAACAAACTCTCGTCTGTTGACGCCGTCTCTCCTCCCTCGCTGCGGCGACGGTGGGTTTTTGACACCCGTCCCTTTAACAAGAGAACGCTGAGGTTGCCGGTAGGACGGCGATGGGGGTGGCCGGGCCGGCGTTGTATGTGTAAGCTCCACGCTGAGAGGAATTCAATATTTCAAGGAGGATGATGTCAGAAGTGCCGATACAGAGACGGAGATTGGGGAGGAAGTCGATACGGCGCGGCTGAAGTCACAACGGAGCGGTTTGGCCTCATATAATCTGTTGTGACACCGGCTGGGACAGCGGCTGCTCTTGATCTCGCTGTCAGCGCCCGTCAGGGGTGAGCGTCACTCTTTGGTCTCAAAGTTGTTACTCTGACTGAGGGTGACGGAGTGTCAACGTTGTTACTCTGACTGAGGGTGACGAAGTGTCAACGTTGTTACTCTGACTGAGGGTGACGGAGTGTCAACGTTGTTACTCTGGCTGAGGGTGACGGCATATCAACGTTGTTATACTGACTGACTGAAATGAATTGTGTAGAGATACAGATACATTTTTTGTCACAATTCACAAGTAACATTTTCACCAACCGTGTTCCCTCGTTAAAGCCTGTCCTCTTAGGTGTGTTAGTGACTAAATGCCCTCGTACCATCATGGCCGTCTAATCATCCCCTGCTTTCACTTGACTTATTCACCCCCTTCTCCTCTCTCCCCTGCGACTGTTCTCTACTGTAGGTAGTTACTGCAAATGAGAAAATGTCCTCTGTTATCTTTCCTGATAAAATAAGGGTTAAACAAATACAATAACATATAGAAACAATATCCAAACCAACAATTTCTTCCTCTGTAGATGAGGTTTTTACCTCTTTTTTTTTTTAAAGTCCCAATCATCTGGGACTTTATTGACTGTACAGTACTGCGCTGCTGCTGAAGTTTCAGGCTGTAACTGTAGGGTTAGTGTACTCTCACTTTCACTCAATGAATATTCATGTATGTCCCAAGGCAGCAATTCTTCATCAAATTACACGCACACACACACACACACACACACACACACACACACACACAGAGAAATACAAGCAACACAGGCCGATTAAATCAATCCTTTCACTTTTAATGGGTTTGGGATGAATGGACTTAAATATGCACTTTTTTATTCATTGATAGCATCTTTAGGTTGAGGTAATTGAGTCCCCTTCTTCCCCTGACTGAAATGAATAATGACTTCATCTGATCCCCTGCAAGCCGCAGACATTTCGGCCGGCCATTGTTCGGCCTGAAGGGGATCCCTGCTTTTCAGGCATGCACTGTGTCCTCTGTCTTAATTTTTCTTCGTTTTAATCCGACTCCAAACCCCCTATTTTTCTCAATAGCTCAAGCATGAACCATGTAGTGAGGCACCAAGGGTGGGGAGGAGGAGATATCTGCCCCCCCCCCCCTCTCCTCCTCCCCTCCTCCTATGCTTCCCTACACTGGGGGGGGGGGGGGGGATTTAACTACAGCTGATAAATCAGTCACTGGGGCTCCCAGCATTCCCAGTAGATCCCAGATTTCTCTGGGGAATGGGGCCAGTAGGAGCTTAGGCAGCGCTGGAATTCTCCTGCTTTTTATATGTATACCCCCCCCGCCCCCACCCCTACCCCCACCGGCCACCCCATCCTCCCCCCTTTACAAACCAGCTCCTTTATTTGGGGGGAGATGTTATGTTTTGCTGATTTTGTGAGCGTAGTGCGGAGATGAAAGACCTCTGTGTCTCGGGCCTTCGCTGCGAGTCCTGCCAGAGGGGACGGACAGGCACCTTCTCTTTTTTCGACATCGCTTTCCCACATGTCTCCATTGGCTGGGCGATGCACTCGAAAAATAAAGGAAATCTTTTACCCCTTTTGAAGAGAAGCCATTTCAATATGGGAACTTTTTTCTTTCTTTTTTTTTTTTCTTTCTTTTTTTTCTTTCTTTTTTTTTATTATATCCTCCTCCGGCGGTATTCAAGGAGGGTCGTGACAACAATGACGTTTATGGTTCACCAGGAAGTGCCACCAACAAACTCATCTGTAGTGTGTACATGGTTTGCATGATAAAAGGCTCCAGTTTGAGAACTTTTCCCCTGATTATTCCTTTGTTTTTGTCTTGGAGGGGCACATTATTAGACGCCAGGAAAGGGCGGGGGGGGAGGTGGGGAGGTGGGCGGAAGAATTCTAGAATTCAATGGGCTTTCACTTGAAAACGAAATGCTGCTTTAGTGTTGAGAATGAAGAGCCTATAACTTATGATCACAGTATATAACTGAAAAGAGGTATACTTGGCGATGATGTTGCCACGGGAACTTGGATGACTTAAGATATGTTTCCGATTCACCCATCGAGACGATTCTGTCGCTCGATTTGCAACGGGATAGCCACCGCAAGCAAACTGTCTCTGCTGGTAGTTACCCCTCTATGTCGTATCGGGTTAGGGTTCTAGTTAGGGTTAAGGTTATGGTTAAAGGTTTGGTTAAAGTTGGGGTTAAGTTAGGGTTAGGGTTAAGGACAGTGTTATTAGATTGTTTAGTCACACTGTCAATAGGATGGTGTTTAGAAAAGTCAGTTTAGTCTGTCCTCTTTCTTCCCTGCCCTGTGTACCGTATGGTCTGACCCCTGACCCCTATGTCCCGTCCCCCCCCTCTCCAGGTGGGCCTGTTGGACCTGGAGCTGAATCGGCTCACTAAGGCCCTGTTCCTGGCCCAGGTGGTGCTGGCCGTCGTCATGATAGCACTGCAGGGCTTCGTAGGCCCATGGTTCCGGAACCTGTTCCGCTTTGTGGTTCTATTCTCCTATATCATCCCCATAAGGTACAATACAGTGCTGCGTTCCATCTCTCTGCTCTAGAACCCTGCAAACAAAATGACATCCCTATGACCTCCCTATTGCACCCCTATGACCTCCCTATGACAGCTCTATGACCTCCCTATGACAGCTCTATGACCTCGCTATGACAGCTCTATGACCTCCCTATGACAGCTCTATGACCTCCCTATGACAGCTCTATGACCTCTCTGACAGCTCTATGACCTCTCTGACAGCTCTATGACCTCCCTATGACAGCTCTATGACCTCTCTATGACAGCTCTATGACCTCGCTATGACAGCTCTATGACCTCCCTATGACAGCTCTATTACCTCTCTATGACAGCTCTATGACCTCACTATGACAGCTCTATGACCTCCCTAAGACAGCTCTATGACCTCCCTATGACAGCTCTATGACCTCCCTATGACAGCTCTATGACCTCCCTATGACAGCTCTATGACCTCTCTATGACAGCTCTATGACCTCGCTATGACAGCTCTATGACCTCCCTAAGACAGCTCTATGACCTCCCTATGACAGCTCTATGACCTCCCTATGACAGCTCTATGACCTCCCTATGACAGCTCTATGACCTTCCTATGACATGGTTTGTAGACTTCTGGTTGGCTGGCTGGCTGGCTGGCTGGCCGGCTAGCTGACTGACTTGCTGACCTGCTGGCTGACTGGTTGACTGACTGGCTGGCTGACTGGTTGACTGACTGGCTGGCTGACTGGTTGACTGACTGGTTGACTGACTGGCTGGCTGACTGGTTGACAGACTGGCTGGCTGGCTGGCTGGCTGGCTGTCTGACTGGCTGTCTGACTGGCTGTCTGACTGTCTGACTGTCTGACTGGCTGTCTGACTGTCTGACTCTCTGGCTGACTGGTTGACTGACTGACTGACTGACTGACTGACTCACTCACTCACTGACTGACTGGTTGACGGTCTGTTTGTGTCTGTTTAGCCTGCGTGTCAACCTGGACATGGGGAAGTCTGCGTATGGTTGGATGATCATGAAGGACGAGAACATCCCCGGCACGGTGGTGAGAACCAGCACCATCCCTGAGGAGCTGGGCCGTCTGGTGTACCTGCTGACGGACAAAACAGGTACCGCTACAACCAATCATTGAGGTTGATTAATGATTGATTGATTGATTGATTGATGGCTGATATGGCCAACTGAACAACCTACTGGATATACCAATAAGGTTTCAGTTTTCCTCTGCTTATTTATTTACATCATGTGACCTGTTTTAGAACAGGTTTGTGTCCCGACTGTACAGGTATGCTCAGTCAGAGGTGTACAGGCCGGCGTCGGGGTCAATTCCATTTCAATTCGGATAAGTGAACTGAAATTCCAATTCCAAATTTCCTCTATGCTTTTCACTGAGGGGAAATGTAGAATTTGAATTTCTGTTAACTCCGGGAGTTGAATTTAATTGAAATGGAACTATGCCCCTGGTTGCCTCCTCTTGACTCTTCTGTAGATCTAATGATTGCCTTCTCTGAAACAAGACGGATGTTGAATCAGCGTGATGAACGCTCCCTGTGGCCCAGACACGGTTCTTTGTCTTACTAGCTGCATAGGAACAGATTAGCCTCTACCTACCTATTCATCTCAGTTGATAGTAACTTAAACCACATGGAAAAAAACAAAACAAAAAACAAAACATAAAACCAATCCATTAGAATGGGATAACCTTGGGTCTCTAATGTTATTGGAAGGTGCTTACCCTCTTTAATTAGGTTCATGCCCCATCAATACACTCTGACAAGCAGCATCCATTAAAACCAGGCTGTACTCTCGTTATCGTTTGTTTGGTCTGAATGTTTGTTGTTTGACAGAGAGGAGAGGAGAGGAGAGGAGAGGAGAGAGAAGAGGAGAGAGAGAAGAGGAGAGAGAGAAGAGGAGAGAGAGAAGAGGAGATGAGGGAGAGGAGAGGAGGGAAAGGAGGTAGGGGAGGGAGAGGAGAGGAGAGGAGGGAAAGGACAGAGAGGAGGGAGAGGAGGGAAAGGGAGGAGAGGAGGGGGAGGAGAGGAGGAGAGGAGGAAGAGGAGAGGAGGAAGAGGAGAGGAGGAAGAGGAGAGGAGGGCTAGGAGAGGAGGGAGAGGAGGGAGAGTACATATGGGTAATAATGATTAGATTAGGTGAACGAGTGGTGAGCCACATCCTCCTGAGGGTCCCATGACGCATGTTACATTTTAGGCATTCTTGTGGTGACAAACGTCGTTTTATTTGAACACTGTCCTCAAACGACCGTGTGTTCTCCATGAGGACGGCTCCTTACTGATAATATTCACTCACAGAACACTTTATTAAGAATACTATTACTACTACTGGGTAGGGCCTCCCTTTGCTCTCAAAACAGCCTCAATTCTTCGTGACATTGATTCCACAAGATGTTGGGGAACTTGGAAACTTCAGGTGCACTTTCTTTTGCTGTGAATCTCCCGTTCTACCACATCCCAAAGGTGTTCTATTGAATTCAGATCCGGTGACTGGGAAGGCCACTGAAGAACACTGAACTCATTGTCATGTTCATGAAACCAGTTTGAGACGACTTTCGCTTTGTGACATGGTGCATTATCATACTGGAAGTAGCCATTAGAAGATGGGTACTTTGTGGCCATAAAGGGATGCACATGGTCAGCAACAATACTCTAATAGGCTGTGGCATTCAAGCCATGATTGGTATTCACAGGTCCAAGTGTGCCAAGAAAACATTCCTCACACCATTACACCACCTGAATGAATAAGAAGGTGTACAGGTGTTCCTAATTAAGTGTTCAGTGAGTGTACATTATTATCTGAAGATTTGTGTGGCCAGAGGAATATTTTATTTGATGAAGCATAACTACCACGATTATGAATAATGCTCCCTTTCAAACAGTAATTTGCCTGCGCTGAATATGTTCGATGATCTGATATTTCTGTGTCGGACACAAAGCCAGCAGTAAGGGTGTTCATGCGTGACCCTGTGTACTGTACAGAAGGACTGAATGGACATTACACACCCGCTGCTGCTCCTTGAGTCAGGACAGGCATTTCAGTCATCTCATTAACCCTTTTCTTTACCGCTGAATTCATCTATGAATGAATGACTTTATTCAACATATTTGAAATACAAATAGAGTTGCCTTAGCTTTCATTTCAGTCAATAACCCATTTCTTTACCACTGAACGAACGAATGAACGAATGAATGAATGAACGAAGGAACGAAGGAATGGATGGATGAATGAACGAACGAACGAACGAATGAACGAACGAACGAACGAACGAACGAACAAACGAATGAATGAATGAATGAATGAATGAATGACTTTATTCAACATATTTAAAATACATATAGAATCTCCTCAGCCTTTTGAGTATGTCTTAAAAATCATATGTGTCCGAACTAATGTTGCAAAAGTCCCGTAAGTTTGGGAAACTTTCCTCAAATTTTCAACGTTTTCATTTTTTCATTATTGAAACCAAACTTTCCCAAAAGGCACTCTGACGCAGAACGAGATGATCTTCAAGCGTCTTCACCTGGGGACAGTTTCCTATGGGACCGACACCATGGATGAGATCCAGAGTCACATCGCCCAGTCATACGCACAGGTAATACTCCACCACCAGTCACACACACAGGTAATACTACTATACCAGTCACACACACAGGTAATACTACTATACCAGTCACACACCAGTCATACGCACAGGTAAGCATCATCGTTAAGAAGAATGTGTTCTTCACTGACCCACCTGGATAAATCAAGATTCAATCGAAACTAAAACCTCTCCAGCTCCACCACATCGCCTCTGTCTTGACCTCCGTATAGTTCATTCATTCATGACATTGTTGTGTTTGTGAACAACAATTTGTTCTTAACTGACCCGGTTGTCATGTATGGTCAAAACTCACATCCTTTAGTCGATATCTGGGGGACGGAGTAAAGTCAGTATTGAATGAATAGAGCCCCGCCCACTCGGACGCTCCGACACGCTTTTATGAAAACGTCTTCTTATGAAACACATGTTTCCATCTGACAAGGATCTTCCCTCAGGTTATTTCCTACACTGACCCCCCCCCCCACCCCCCTCCTGGATTAAATAAAGATTAAATAAAAACTAAACCCTCTCCGCCTCCACAACTTAGACTCTCTGCTTCTTTATATTGTTCATTCATAACATGAACCAACTCCCTGAGCGTCCCACCACCTCCTGCAGCAGTACTGTACAGCATTGGAAATCAGCGCTTCACTCTCCGGCTGGTGCTTCTCTCTCTCTCTTGCCGAAGGAACGATATAGTTAATTTACATTGAAATGTTTTGGCATTTAGTAGACTCCTTTATCCAAAGCCACTTACAACAAATACATTTGTCTAAATAAGTGAATCATCTATCCATCAGTCATCATAAGAAAAAGTAATCTATGCTAGGGCCAGGGGCCATTGGGAGTCACAATGCTAAAAGGAAAATTAAGATGTTTAAAAATGTTTAGAGTATTTAGAGTAAAGAAACAGTACAGGGAGTTAGTTGGGATGAAGAGGTCTTACAAGGGTCAGTTAAGGTGTAGCCTGAAGAGATAGGTCTTCAATCTACGGCGGAAGTCTCTGGCCAGCTCTGAACAGCTGCTCAGAGAGCGCAGCGGGCATCTGCCCCTGTGCCTCTTCACGTCTGAGATCCGCTGATGAAAGATGACAGTCTTTCTTAGCCCCGCTGCAACTGGCAGCACTGCCGCCGCCCTCTCATTGATTTACTGTCTGTTGGTTTTCATGTTCTGTTTATTAGCCTGATGATAGGGGAGGGTCGCCGGGTCCCTGCTACATGACTGTCTATCATAATCATATAAAGGAGACGGGAGGAGGGGACTGGAGGGGGGAGAGGGAAGGAGGAGGAGGAGGAAGAGGAGGAGGAGGAGGAGGAGGAGGAGGGGAGGGGAGGGGAGGGGGGGGGAGAGAGGAGAGGAGAGGAGAGGAGAGGAGAAGAGAAGGGATGTGAAACATGTTGGTAGTGACAGCTGGGCTGGCAATGGAGAGCTCTCGTACCTCTACTCTGTCTCCCTGTCAAGCAGCCTACTCCTGTTGATCATGAAGGGTTGTCATTTTGCTCCCTCCCTCCCTCCCTGCCTCCCTCCCTGCCTCCCTCCCTCTCTAGCAGGGAGGAGGGTTAATAAGCAGAAATCATCCGCTCCAGCGAAGCACATCAACCCTGTCAAACCCTGCTGGCACAGTACAGTGTAGTGGTTCTCCCCTCCACTCCCTCCGCCCCTCCGCCCCCCCCTCCCTCCCCCTCTCCCTCTATCCCTCCCTCCCTCTCCTCCACTGAGTTAAACTGATGGGCGTAGCATAGCTGTTTCTGTCGGCGGGAGCAGAAGACATAAAAGCCCTCAAAGCAGATATGACAGAGAGCCGTGGAGGCAGCGTTTCACCTAGCGCTGCTGCTGTCTGACAGGGTGTCAGGTGAACAGCGCCTGGCTGAGGTACCGGCGTCGGGTTTAATCGAGGTGGTGCGTTACGACTGTAACAGCTCAGTTAGGTTAGTGAGAGGGATGTGCCATGCTTTAGTGTGGTCCTCTGTGGCTCAGTTGGTAGAGCATGACGCTAACAATGCTTAGATTAATATGTACCATATATACTGAAAAATGTAAGTCGCTTTGGATAAATGCGTCAGCATATATTATTCTATGTTTTATTATTTATTATATCCTGTTCTACAGTGTGTGTACAGTAGCTAGTGGGTGATGTAATGAAATAGAGATGTTGAAACTCCATAAGCAACTTAGATAAGTCAGCACGGATAATAATTAAATAATAACAAATCAAATAAATAAAAGAGTCTTTATACATGGCCTGGTTACAGTAATTTAATTTGTGCACCAAACAGACAAACACTCATGTTATCAGTGCTTTGTAAGGAAAGACCTTGTTTTGAAACAGTCTAAAAGGGAGTCGGGTTTCCCGTTGTCACCATCAGCGGAGGCTGGTGAAGGTAGAAATCGGAGGATGCTCAACATTGAGCAACAAACATGATCACATGGCCAGTGGTATTGGTGCAATTGGCAGGAATGTCCACCAGAGCTGTTGCCCGTGAATTGAATGTTCATTTCTCTACCATAAACCGTCTCCAAAGGCGTTTCCGAGAACTGGAACTGGAATTGGAATTGGAAACGACTTTGGAGACGGCTTAAAAATTGTTTTGAAAAATTTGAACAAAAACAGAAGTGTTGCGTTTATATTTTTGTTCAGTGTAAGTGTTTCACAAGTAGCTAAATGGTCCATTATTAGATTCCAACATTTAATTTGATTGGTCGATTGGCTCTCGTCCACAGCAGGTGAGCGCCGTCCAGTCCAACGGCAGCAGCACAAGCTCCACCCCCTCCAGGAAGCCGCAGCCGGCGGCGCCGAAGGTCCGCAAGAGCGTCAGCAGCCGCATCCACGAGGCGGTGAAGGCCATCGCGCTGTGCCACAACGTCACGCCCGTCTACGAGGCCCACGCCGGCGTCACCGTGGAGACGGACCAGGCCGAGGCCGACCAAGACTTCAGTGACGAGAACCGGACCTACCAGGCCTCCAGCCCTGACGAGGTCAGCCTTCAAACATAACTTTATTTATAAACTACCAGGCCTCCAGACCCAATGAGGTCAGGCTCTCCACTTCAAACATAACTTTATTTATGAACTACCAAGCCTCCAGCCCCGATGAAGTCAGCCTCCACTTCAAATCAAACTTTATTCTTAAACCGTGTTTCGTACTGAAATACAGTGCATTGCACTTCCCCCCAAAAAGATAAGAAACTGTTAAAATAAGGCACATCTCTATCAATGCCAGCTGCACCCAACAAAGGTCAGTCAGAAGGTTCAGACCCCACAGGGTTCTATGTAATGCTCTGTAGTAGATACTAGATTATTATCGTTGTTTTATATAGTCAGTTGTCTCTGACTACAGGATATGACCTGGCCAGGACAAAAAGCTTTCTTATTTGCTTGTAATAGCCTATAACCCATAACTACGGCCAGTAACTAGGGCCAAGAGTTCTTCCTAGTCAGGTCACATGCACAGGAAAAACTCCTGACCCCCCCCTATCATAGTCATAACGGCTATTCCATGAACCCCCCCCCCCCCCCCGAGGTCAGAGGCCGTGAACGTGCTTTCGGGAGGTGAAGTGTTTTTAATACACAACGTATTTCTTCCGGAGGATTTATTGCTCTAATTGAAGGAAGAATCTGGAGCGATAACGACTCCAACGGCCGCCCTGCAGCTCGCCTTCCTCTGGCTGTGAAACCCTAGCAGGCGAGGCCGGCGTAGGCGGAAATCGGAGGCCTGGGGGGGGGCTCGTTGGTGACGCACGGAACGGAATGAGGAACGGTATCAAACACAAGTGCTTTATGAATGGCTGTGATAAACCGCTGTGATTCCGGTCCATGCATTACAACGAGCCCGGCCTCCGATTTCTACCTCCACCAGCCCCCCCCCCTGGTGTAACCTTATAGTTTATGACCGAGGCGCTAACTCACCCTGTTATTTACTAGCCTCTTCGAATGCTAATATGAACACTGCTACCAGAGGAAAACCCCCCAGACAGACCTGGATGAATATCACATTCATACTCAGGGCACAAGTAAAGTAAAAGGTCTCTCTTGTCATAATTCATTTTTTAAAGAGATTGTTCAATAGATACCGAAGAATAAGATAATGGGCCCATTATAATGTACATACATACATAACATAACATACACACGGTTCAGGGGCCGACTCAGTGCGAAGCCTTTGTGAGGCGTTAGTCTACCTATCCCCGGACTCCCACACCCTGTTTCCCCGGGCCGGTCTCCCCTCGCAGTCAGAATGAAGAGATAACAAGGTAACAAAAGATAAATCTCCCTTTTCCCTTTTTTTTCCTTTTTTTTTTCGGGTCCTGGAATTGCCTGTCCCGTCCCGGCCTGTCCCGTCCAGACTTGACGTGTATATTTATTTATTTCCTGGTACGCGCCGCTCTATCTCCCCC